>NC_043745.1:16594507-16917007 GCF_902148845.1 Salarias fasciatus | reverse complement strand
ACCCTCTCTGTCTCCCAGGGCGACAAAGCTAATTTGAGGCAGATCTTGCCTTAAGGGGTAAACTGTAACACACACATACACACACACACACACACACACACACACACTGCCCTTACCACTTTATCTTCACCTTTCTCCCGTGAGCTAGCCCCTGCCAGCCACCGTTAGCCCTGATGCTAACTGATCCAGCCACTGACCATTACCATGCATGCAATTCTGCTGCAACAATACTCACACCCGGAACTGCAATATGAAACATGGCAGGTGGAGTTGATAAAGGAGTGTGTTTACGTTGACCAATGTGTCTAAACGCTGCTGTGTCTTACTGTACACTAACCTACCAAAAACAAAACAAAAAATAATAATAAATTACTGTCTAATGAAACAATAATTAAATAAATCAATAAATAAAACAATGCACACAATTTTGAATAAGAAAAAAAAAAGCACACAAAAACCTTAGATAGTTAAATTTCATCTGCCACATAATGACAAAGTTGTGTTGTTGCAGGCCAAAACAAACTTAAAAAATGTCAGGGATATATCAGCAAGAAGCAGTTATTTGATGAATATCAAGGTAAAGAAAATATCTCACTAGTTTATAGGCTCATATTCTTTTCAGATTTCCCATGGGTTCAGAAAGAATTAAAATAGGGAAATATAAGAAAATGGATGTATCCATTTTCTAAATGACCCTTATTCATATGTAGAGCGGGACCCCCAGTATTAAATTCACACCCAGCACAACAAATGGGGTGGCTGTGGTCTGTCATGTTGATGTATAGATATGTAGGGCGATGTGTGTGTGTGTGTGCATGATGTATGTGTGCAGAGCAGGGGAACAGTGGCAACAAAAGGCAGTTATTTGTTTGCCTGTTTGAGACAGAAACACACAAACACATGTCCTACAGCTAAATACCCACAGACACACGGCACAAGATGTCAACATAGCTCCCTGCTTGATGTAGACATCAGAAATCTGCCATATTATTTATCTACCATTGTATTGTCTTGGTAAAAAGTTTTTAAACATTATCCATTATAACAAATTATTCATTTGCTTGTTTTTTTTTTTAAAACAAAGCTTATTGTGACTTCATATACAAGAGCGAGCTGTTTCCTTGTCGTGTAGGAGGATGCAGTGTCAGCTGCATAAACTGTGGGACTGTCGGAGCTGCCAATAATGCATGTTATAACATGTGCGCGTGTGTGTTGTTGTGGTCACGTACACACATACACAAGACAAAACAGGAGACATAAGTTCTGCCTATGTCAGATCAACCGGGAGAACAAACGCAAGGACAGCAGCTTGGTGGGAGAGAGAGCGTTTCTATTTCTTTGAGTGTGCAAAAAAGGAGAGAAAGCAGGTGAGATGAGCAGCAGTGAAACTTCACTTCTTTTACGTTTCTGTGACTTTTAAGGAAAAACTTTATGTCATACCAATTTTGAATTTTACTACATTTAATTTGTTTGCAAAACTGACGAAATAAAAACTATTTTAAAGAAACAAGCTTTAGCTTAGCTGTAATGACAATATGTTGGTCATTGTTGGCATTGCTGAGATATAATTCAGTCTTTATAAATGATAATATAAAGTATTCTTACAATGTTTTCGCAATGAAATTTCAAGTAGAATCGAGGTAAGTTAAATAGAATGAAGTAGTCACATGTATGATAGCAGTAATAAATATGTGTTCGAACATTTCATCTAACATTCATTCATCATACTGCTTCATCCAGCTGAAGGCTCATTCAGGTTCTGCAAACAAATAAGTTCACAGTACTTCACTCATGAAGTTGGTATTTGCGTTTGTCTAATGAACGTTTATAGACACAGATCAAACCTTGCAGTACCCTCAAGGAATTTTCCTCTGAGATTAAAAAAGTATTTAATTTAATTTCTATTGTATTGCATTTTATGCAGAGCTACAGTCAATCCCAGATGGCAAGGGCAAAACCTTTGGACTGTGGAAAGGAACTGAATTAGTAACAGAAAACCCATACTTGCACAGGTGTAACATGCAAACTGCACATGAAGCCTCCTAAGCCCGGATTCAAACTTGAGACAATATCACTGTGAACCAAGAGCTCTAACCACTGCACAAACTGAACGTTCTTGTAAATTTGTTTCTGTAACTCTTAGAATTATTTGTAATAAAAGATTATTCCATTGCAAAAACGGATGCCCAACTGCTATGATTTCACTCAGTATTATCTGAGTTGGTAAAAATCAGCAGTTTACACAAAGGGGGGGGGGGCAGTGAACGAGAGAGGCTAAGGATGGATAAAAAGACACAGAAGAAGCTTCAGAGAGAGAACAATTATCCTGAGTGGGAGAATTGCAGGGAGAGACGAAGACAGGAATGGATGGAGGGAGGGCTGGCAGGCGTCGGCGCAGGCACGCTCTCTGACCACTGTAAGGAAGGGGGCGTAGGCCAGGTCTCCCATCAATTACAACCTTGACCCTCCTCTCGTCTCCTTTCTCTCTCACACACGCTTTCTGCTTCATTCAACCATCCTCCCCCTGCTTCTCATCCTCCCTTGGACCCTCTCCTCTGCTCCTATAAATCAATCTCTTCTCCCTCCCTACCCCTAGGTTTCTCCTACCTTCCCCCTCCCTCTCTCCCTCCCTCCTTCTCTCTATCAGGCCTCCTCTTCATCCTTCGCCACTCCTCTCCCTCCTTTCATCGCTGGAAGTGCAGTGGGAGTAGAAAGGTCAGAGGTGGGCAGACAAGAGGGAGAGAACGAGGCAAAAGGCAACAAGGGAGTGTGAAAATGAGAGAGTGAGTGTATTTAATCAAAGTGGTGTGGGGGCAGATAATATCTGGGGTTTTTGTGTGTGTGTGTGTGTTTTCTTTACCTCTACCACTGAACAACTGCTGAGTGTCGAATACTTCTGTCATTTCTATTGGTTTTCTCATTAAAGTAAAGTAAAATGAGGACAACTTGTATATTTTGAAATGAAAGCAAGAGAAAAAACAGAGCAAGTGATGGAGTAGCAATATGAAAAACAGTCAAAAGGGGAATGCTGCCATAAATATACAATAATATGATGAAAAGACAGACAGAAAATTTCAGGACCTCAACGATCAGGGATATGGTCACTGTTAGGATTGTTTAAAATGAAGAATTCACTGTCATACCACTGTGCATGTTGACATACCTACTGGTTAACAGTGGTAACATATTTATTTTCCCACAGGATTAACTTCTCTCCATAATGCATCAATAAGAGTCAACAATCAGCAAAGGTTCAATATGTTTTAGATTAATCCAACACAAACTGTGATATACTGTAAAACACGGCAAGTTTGTTAGAATTTAAAGGAAAGTGAGAAATGGAAGAGACCTTTGCCCTTACCCTCCCTCAGCATCCCCACAGTCAGACACTTCATGAAGCGACAGGCCTGGCATGACTTGCGTCTCCTCTTGGTGATCTCGCACTCGTTGGTGGCTGGACAGCTGTATTCGATGTTGCCTGTGGCGTGTAGACATGTTGAAGGAAGACAGGCAGAAGGTTTTTATTTCAGATAGATATATCAACAGACAGGCGGGCGGGCAGACAAACTACACGTTAGACAGATCATACAAACAGAGAGAACAATGACGGAGACCAGAGATGTCAAGTTGTACACAGACACAAGGTGGAACAACATAGAGTTATCATGTGATGTTCAAATAACCACAGAGGAAAACATTGAAACTGGGATCTTTTAAAAACCAAACAATTTGCTTCCTCATAGGTATTTCCTTTGTGACGGACGTGCTCCGATGATGTGTGTCTTCTGAGCTGATGTGTGCTATATGAGTATACATATGGGTTGATGTGTAGCAGCTGAGCGTGGTTGCGTGACTAGCTGCAATGCAGGCTGTGACACTCAGGTGCAGAGCTGGAGTTAAGATTATTATCTTCAGTAAGTCTATTAACTTCACTACCCTCACCAACCAACACACCAAACGTGCGAGAATAATACTATTTCTGCCTCTGTGAGCGTCTCACTGTTTGGTCTGTTTCTATTGCGCCTGACATGCTTCCAACTTTCACATGGCAGTAACATATTCAATAACATCTTTATTTTGTCTCTCTTTTAATGCACTCCTTTAACTTCTGAATTTTAACATATTCATCCTGAAATATATCTGAATATCATTCCACCTTCTGCATCTGCTCACTACAACAGTTCTCTTTGTTTGCTTGCAGTTTTTTTAATTTGCTTTCTTTTATTTTAAGCTTCCCCCTCTCCTTTTTCTATTAATTACTTCCCTTAGCTATACACTCAGTGCATATGTGAAGGAAGCATTACAATAGATTGGGAGTTTTACCAATTTGCTCGACCTGTTTCTGCCTCCAAAACGTATCTATCGGTAGTCGGAAAAGTGTGGGCATATTAAGCAAGAACACCTTTTTTCTTCCTCCCAACTACAGTACCCCAACAAGCCAATACATCTCCCAATGAAACAGAGTAAACAGTGATTACTATTGACTGCTGCTGTGGAGAGGATGTTTTCTCATTACTGGGCTGATTAAGGGGGGGTAGTTAGCTTGGGAAAAGGCTAAATGCACAAATACTTCCTAATGGGTAACAAGACACCCATTAATTGGCCTTGTTAGTTAAAGTAAAGGCTAAACATGATAAACACTGTGGGAATCCTAACTGTCTAATAGACGCTGCTAATGGGACTAGTTAGCTTACAGACAACCATTAGATGCTGATGATGTAGGAGAAGCAGATTAATTTAGCGATTTACCTAGTATTAGGGCTAAATGTGTTAATGACACAGAAACTGAGTGTGCTAATGGCTAGTCAGGAAAAGACCTTATTATTCTAAGGAAACAGACAAGCTTGTGCTAAGTGGATAACTGCAGTGAAGAGCCACTTACAGGGCTGGAAGGACTGAAGCCAAGAAGCTAAACTATTGGCAGTGGAGCGTCAGCTAGAATATATAATAATGCATATGGTTTTTTTAGATCAAGCTGACACTCATTAAAAGACCGCACATCACTTAGAAAAAGATAAAATCTATGTGTCATCTATCTATACATCCTGCAGGCTCTGGCCTGGGGAAAACCATCCTTCTTCAAAGGGGTATGGGATAGGAATTAGAAAAGGTTTATACCAGAATCTTAGAGTTTTGTGTGTGTGTATGTGTGTACAGTAATGTGCACAGGGGCGAGCTTAAATCAGAGAGGTTCTTGGGAAGGTCCTGTGTATACTGGTGGGTTTGTTTGTGAGTGTTTGTGGGAAAGAGGGGGATATAAGAAGGCCTGAAATCCCCTGCAATCTCCTTTGAGATGTGTGTATATGTCCACCTGCTGAATGACAATTGACCAGCAGAGTACCGACTGTGTCACAGGAATGCTAGTGTGTACTTTGGCCTGCCATCATCTTTGTGCCGCATCTGTTTCTGCCTCTTCCAACGTTAGACCTGTGAGGACCACTTTCCAGTATACTTGCTTTGTCCAGGTACTGAGGGGTTTTATAACATAGTTTTAACCTGAAGTTGCTGAGAGTCTAGACAGAAGGCAGGAGACGGCATGATAAAGCCTCCTCGAATCCAAAACAGTGCTATTGATGCACATGGTACACTCTTACCGGCACATACCACTTCTACCACTTCTACCACTTCAAAAATGCAAACATGCCAATACATGTATAGAAATTTAACATAGTTTAAAGACTGAAGTATTTATCATTTTACAGGCAGGCACTGGTAGGTGCCGTTGTCAGTGCACCTGTGAGGGCTTCCTCCCTTAACACTTCACATCACTTCCACCCACCCGTCTCCCTAGCTGCGTTCCTTTCTCCTTTCTTTTTCGATCTTTGTGAGTCTCTTTTTCCATTTCATTGCCCGATACCTCCCTCTACCATACTTTGCCCACCTCCCCACTCCCCTTTATCCCCCCTCTCTCTCAATAAGGGAGTGATAGATGCAGGTTGTCAGGTGTCGCTGGACTGACGCCACAGAAACAGCAGCTGCCAGAGCTACTTCCTCCACGCTGCGACACACACATGCACAAACACACCAGCACACACATGCCACTAATTCCTTCCTACATCCATGTGCCCAGTCCACCCCCCCACCCCCCCCACTTTCTCCCATTTCTTGTCCAAACTTATTGTTTATGTGCACCTCTCCTCGCCGCTCCTCTGCTCTCCGGTCCTCTCCCACCCTGTGCTCTCCTCCCTGTCCAGCTGGAGGTGTTTTTTTGGTGATTACCTGCAGTTTCATTGGCTAATGGCTTGAAACATACCAATATGTCTGCCACTGCCCATCTGAGGCCGGTCCTGCTTTTCTGCCAGGACACACACACTACTGCACAACCACGCACAAACAGGAACATGTGCACAGATGTGCGCTGAAACTTGCACTCATTTACATTTGGATGCACACAAGCCCACACACAGACACCCAACATCCAAAATGTCGGTGGGTGAGGCTGCCATGTGCGGCAGCCAAAGATAATGTGATGACCCATTTCTTCCAGTGCATCCAGGAAAACGCAGCCGGAATCCAAACAAACTTTGACCTGATCGCAGTCTCCAAAAAAATCCAACAGATACAACAATTTTAGCACATCGTTGGACATTATATTGATTTCATGTTAACTTTGATGAAAAATTTCCAAGTGGGTGATTTGTAAAAATACCCAGAAATACATAGATATCTTTTTAGACAGACTATTATTAGCAGTGAAATGTATGTCTTTTATATATTGCCTCTTATGCTTTGTCTCTACTTAAATATTTTCATCACAACCTTTCATGGCCAAAGTCTTGTAACTCCCTCTATAATACGTGACCCTTCACCTTTAACTTTTGACTTCATCATCTACAACAGGAAAAAAGAAGGATTATGAGTCCAGTGAAAATAACGAGACAAAATGCTGATTAAGAGCTATTGAAGGTCATATAATAGGAGGTTCAACTGTCAACACAGCATCAAATCTGTATGTTTCCTGGTCTATTATGCTTAATCTGTAGCCCATCTCTAACCTGTATGACCTTTAACAAGCCAGCTGAATGAAATGAGATGAGATTTGACACTGTAACAATCACAGATGAATTAGGTGTTAAACCAACACAGAGAGTGATTATAAGGTTATGTGTGAGACCTTCTATTCATGTGCGCTCGGGTCTGTGCTTGAATGTGCTTCTATGAGTTCGCATGGCAGCCTGTGTGTGTGCGTGTGTGTGTGTGTGTGTGTGTGTGTGTGTGTGTGTGTGTGTGTGTGTGTGTGTGTGTGCCTTTATCTCTGCATGTGTGTGTTCTCCAATCTTTGTCAGGATTGCACTGTCTTGATCTCTAACCATAATAAACACATACAGGTCATCTGTAGGTAGTGGTGACCACCTCCTGAATGTAAGACTTCCACCCCCCGACACATCCTCCTGTCCCCCTCTGTCTCTGGGGCTTTACTGGGAAAGCTGCTTATCGGAGGCAAAAGAAAGCAGCGACAGATAGGCGGATGGATGGAAAGGCAGATAGATGAATCCTGTCTGATATGACTGGCTGACTGGCTGACTCAATGGATCGATGACCGCTGGCCGGCTGGTAGTTTGGTCATTGCGATGCCACACTGACTGAGAAGAGGGGCTTTTCTGTTCAATGACGGACCTTATTTGATATTAAAAAAAAAAACAAAAAACAGCTTAATTATTCCACAAAAACTAATTCATTACACCTGACAATTAACCATCTGGCCAGGCTGAGTGTTAGAGTGTAATTGATATATAAATTATGTATTTTTGTGTGTGTGTCTATGTGGCCAATCCATTGATATTATTCATTCATCACAATCAGAAGACTGGAAAAAATATAAAACCCATTATTGATCTTGTCAGTATTTGCTGATATTTAGTGCACAGGATCAAACCATATCAGCCGAGTTGAAATAAATCTGTGATTCTAACTATGCGGTCACTTATATTTATGGATTGATTAAAAAAAAAAATGTTTGAAATGCACTTTAAAAACAGTCAGATTTGGAGACCTATTATTGGTTGACTAATAGAACAAAATGGTATCATAAAATGTGTTTTTTTAATCATAATGCTGAATGTTTACTTCTTGCATGATCAGCATCCTCAATCCTGTGTACCTGCAGTTAAAATACTGTCTTATGATCAGAAATGCTGGAACTTCATCAAGTAGAATTAGAATAGACATACCAATGAGAGAAAAATAAGAAAACATCGAAAAAAATTTCAGTTATTGATTTACTTCCAGGTTAATTGTTAAATCTTCATCTTGAATGTTATTAAGTTAGTATATGTTGACCTTTACTGTATTTAAAAGGGTAAATTAAGGATATTCTCAAGTTGCCAGATGTATGTTGAATGAATGATCACCAAGTCTGTGGGACACAGTCCAAATACCTGCGCCCTTCCTGGGCTGCTTCTAGCCCTAACAAGAGATGAGCAAAGGATTATTGAGCCTAATTCCTGGTACTCTTTTCATCTTGTGGATTATTGTTCTATCCCTTCTCTCCTCTACCCCTTTACCTGAACTCCTGACCCTTGGACACGACCCCTGACCCTACTCTGACTTCACGTTATCTCCTATACAACAGGCTTAAGACTAACACGCTTTCTGTGAGGCATAAGCAGCTAGATCTGGGAATGCAAACACTGCCAGGAAATTATTTTTTGCTGTTGATGAAGACAAAGGTCAAGGTTGAGGGTAAAAGTGGGGACGGTATCTGGGAGCTGGATTGTCTGCATGTACCTGACGAGGACGGCTATATATGACTCTGTGTGTGTGTGTGTGTGTGTGTGTGTGTGTGTGTGTGTGTGTGTGTGTGTGTGTGTGTGTGTGTGTGAGTGTGTGTGTGTGCAATGAAAAATCATGAAGGGGGGATAAAAAATAGCCTATGAAGGGGTCCTGGTGGCTCACTTAGCAGACAGGGAGGTAGACACATACCTTATAAAAATCTGGGTTTACATCTGGCCTGGGGCTTTCATCATATGTCCTTGATTTAGCTCAGGTGTATGCGCTTGTGTGAGAGAGTGCATTTCAATGTGTGCCTGTCTTTTATTAGGGAAAAAACATATAAAAATTGATTTGCCCACATTTAGATTTTAGGTGCTATATGTGCAGGATTTCTATGAAAGATTGATCCCTGTTAAACGGCACATTTAGTTCAATATGCAGTGGAATGGGCTTAACTTTAACCTCTGACCAGGGTTGGCGGTGCAGGCAAAGTTGTAATTCGAGATAGTGGTGTTCTTACAACATCCGACTTAAGGGTCTGAAAATGCTAATTTGTAAAAAAATAAAGATATTAAATTAGACAAAAGTTCATTTCTAGTTTTATAGTTCTTTGAAAACCAATATCAGTAAAAAACACCAATGACACAAGCAAAAATGTAAATTAAAATGCCATTAAAAAATAAAAAGACAAACATTCTGACAAAAAATAAAAAAAAGGTAGTGTATACAGCAACAGAAACAGGTGGAATTAAGGGTGATCATGGAGGGACATAAAGGTAAAATGGAAACCAACCTTGGATGGTGCGTTTGAAGAAGGCCTTGCAGGCCTCACAGGATGCCACACCATAGTGGTACCCTGATGCAATGTCCCCGCACACCAGACACAACCGCTTGGGCATGGAATTCAACATGTACTCGCACTTAATTTGTGAATCTTCCCCAATCGTTGATGAACAGTCCTCATAACGCTTTGATCCGGGGCCACCGGCAGGCCCCAGAGGCCCCGCGTTGGAGCCGTAAAGACTTGGGGAGTCCAGGCCGTTGGGGTGGCCGTTCATCGTGGACGAATATGAGCCTGAGGCGTCGCTGGAGCCACCGGGGGAGTGGTGGTTTAGGCTGTCAGTCAGGGAGGCAGGACTAGACGGCTCAGTCTTTATGTACGAGGACGGACAATTAGACTCAAGGTGGCGCTCCTTACTGGACATTCTGCAGAGAAGCCTGAGGGAGTGAGACAGGGACAAGCAGAAGAAGAAAAGGAAGAGAAGCATTACACAAACTTGAAACAGAGTTTCAATTTTCAAATTAAAAGAAATGGAAAAATTAAGTGTGGCTCCATCAGTACAGCAGGTTGCTGTCGATATGTTGGAGGGTCTTTGAGCTGTTGTTGCAAAGCGGTTGTTGCCATTAGTGTGTGTGAATGAAGAAATGCTGCTGAATCTGTGGAAAAAAAACCCTAAAGTGAAGGAGGGCAAATTAGAAAAAAAAAAAAAAAGAAAATTCTCAAGCAAACACTCTTTTAGGAATATTTCATCACGTCTAAAGTGAAGAAGTGAGAAACTTAAATCTGGTAAAATACTACGAGCGCAGCAGAGAGGCCTCGGCAATACCACATAGTCACACAAACACATTCACATGCTTGGGGCCGAGGTCATCCGTCACTCTCCAGTCAATAGCAGCTTGTTCTACATGAAGGTAATCAGTAAGCAGCCCCTCTGCTGCTCAATCATCCCTAAGACAGGCCGTACACACAGGGGCACAGATTCATACATGGCCATATTCATGCAAACTGACAGACACGGTTCAGGGATTTAAGTAATCTAGAGCCACGCAATACAAAATAAGTTAGATCCAAAAATGAAGCAAAAAAAAAAAAAAAAAAATCTCTCATCAGTTTTGGAGCATCACTTCAGTCCTCTTGTTCATCTCCACCTTTCTCTCGTCGCTCCTCTTCAGCCTTTGCTTCCTCCTCTCCCTAAGGAGGCTGACGGGTGTGTTGTTAATGGCAGTTGTAATTAACAGCTATCTTCTCTCTGTCCATATCTCTCCATCCTTCCCTTTGTCTACCGTACTATCTATCTGCCTGTCTCCCTATCACTTCCTATTCACTGCCATCTCTCTCTTCCTCTATCTCAGCACCCTCTCTCTTTCCTTTCCTTTACGCATTACCACTCTCTGTCCCTCTAACCCTGCCCTCCCTCCCTTTTCTCTCTCTTTTCATTGTTAAAGGCAGAAAGCACAAAAGGGGTTTTTAATTAAGGCAGGATGCTGCTAAACGAGGGGCTTCTAAAGTCCAGTCGGCCTGTAAAAGATCCCCGTCCTACAGGGACCCATAAAACACAGACAGTGCCTTGACAGAGAATGGAGAGCTGTTGGGGTGGGGGAATGAGGAATGGATATAGACAGGAAAACAGATAGGCAGACAGCTACAGCAAAAAGACAGACAGAAGAGAGGAAAAACTGATCGCATGGGCTGCGATGACTGATGACAACAAGCTGACAGAGAGCGGGTTTTGGACCTGATCTTTTTTTCTTTTTTCCACAAGAGTTTTAATACACTTGATGCGTAGAAAGAAGAAGACAAAACAAATCTACTAACTGGGCAAATCAGACAAAACAAAAAACAAAACAAAACAAAAAAAAACACTGTCTGAAATTGTTGGTCTTTTCTATGATGTTTTTTTTAATTCCATAAAATGATGTGACATTTATGATGTTGAATACTTTGGCCTTTTTCACCTTTTCCATCATATATTTTATTCCCTCCACCTCCGCTTCCCTCCCCTCCCTGCAGCTTCTTCTAATTCAGTGACTCCATTAATCGTGGCTTTGTGGTATTCACCAATGTCCATAAATCCATTTATCTGATGCTAAGGTGGGTCTTTAGTTTGGAAAGAGAGGGACACTGTGAGAAAGGTTTGGACACAAATCAAGAAAGGGGAAAGGAGGTAAAAAGGAACGGAGAGAGAGTCGATGGAGGGAATATAGAGGGAGAGAAAGGGACGTATAAGGTGCCAGAGTGAGCCAGAAGGAAATAAATGTAAATGTGGAAAAGAGTAATGGGAAGGAAAGACATCACATGGGGTTGTCTATGTTCTAGCGGAGGGAGAAAACACAGTGGTGACAGAAAAAAGAGAGAAGACCCATTTAAGTAGATGATGTGATGGTGATGATTTAATCTCTCCTTTTTCACTCTTTATGCTCTTTTGTGGCCCCTCCTTTCGACCGTCAATCCCTCTGAGTACCATTAAGTGAAAGAGTTTAAGTGCCAAAAGATCTCAGGCGCTTTTTTTTTTTCCTTCTCTCTCAAATTCTCATCTATCTTTCCGCTCTCCAATCGCGGCCTCTTCTCCTCTATCGTGTCTTTTTCTCTCTCTCCTATATCTTTCTCAATGCTCTCTCGCTCCCCCTCGCTCTGCTTATAAATGAAAAATAATGGCAGTCGAAGGGGGAGGAATAAAAAGAATAAAAAAGGAAGACATGCGTGCAGAGGAGAGGAGTAGAGGAAAGAAGATTAAGAAATCACAGCCACTGCGCAGAGCCGAGTGAGAGGTTGAATGCATTTATGTATGTATGTTATCAGTATAATTACGGAGCTATGTAGCGACAGCTCAGTGCTGAAAGAGCAGTCTTATTGTGCCTGTCTGCTCTTCAGATGAGTGTGAAGAGAAAGAAGGGATTGGCTCTCTTTTCTGTCATTTCTTTATGTTTTTAGGTGTTTAAGGATATTTATGTAAAGCGTAAACGGCTCTAACGTGTTTCCATTCAGTTATCTTGAGGGGAACGACGACGTGAGTGTGTGTCACGAGATGATTCCAAAGAAACAACGAGGCGCTCTAATCAGGATTTGTTTTCTCTAATTCTGTGATATAAAATAGTTTGAACATTCATTTTATGTATGTGGATAAGTTAGAGTAGAAGAGCCACAAAAAAACTACAGAATTGTACAAAAGAAAGATAATTTTTACAGTGCTCAAGTTAATCATCAAAATAATTAACAAAACCTGGTTAAAAAACTGAATCAATGGACTAAAAAAACTTCTGCTGCTGTTCAAGCCAAAATATATTAAAAGAGGAATGAGACAAGTTAAAAGTTTCTGAAAAGAATTTTCGTCTGTTTCACTAAATTCAGTGAATTATTCAAAAGTAAATCTATAGTTACAGAAACTCATATTGTGAAGACTGAGATTACATTCATTCATAGGTTTATATTTTAGGATCTGTGAACTTTACCATTCATTCTGGTCGTGACATCGCCTTAACAAACTTCGATGTTTATCTCCTGCAAGCATCAGATATATAGAATTGGGAATGGGATTATGTTTCTCATATTGACACACACACACACACACATGCAAGCACACACACACTAACATTACCAGTCATCCTCGTCTCCATTTCTGAGTCAATCGCTGTCATTTGAACTCCCTCGCCATTTTCATTTCTACTTTTGATTCTGAACTTCACGAATAAAAGCACCCTGACTCATGAAGGAGATAATATGTTAAGGCATTGAAAGGGAAAGCGGGAGAGACAGAAAATAAAAGAATGATGCGTCTGAACGAAAGAAAACATAAGGAAGTATTTTTTGATGTGTTTTCAGGGAAGGTGGGCCACTTTAGAAGGACAAGCTGTCATTAGAGCGGCGGGCTGATGCAGCGACCTGACAACCGGCGGCGACAAACATACAATCATCGTATTAGAGCAACTGCTCTCTGCCTTGCTCTGTGTGTGTGTGTGTGTGTGTGTGTGTGTGTGCGCTCTCAGTCTGTGTTTCTGTGTGCTCGTGCACTCTCTTATTATGTACAATTTTTGTTCACCCGCTTCGCTAGATGGCAGCCATAAACACCAAGTGATCTTCAAACAACTCCGGACTGTTTTCAGCCACGGCAGAAGAGAAGAGCTGTGAAGGGTGCTGTTACTGTGAACTTATGATGTTAACTGAGGAAAAACTGTGGGAGAAAAAGTGACATAAATATGTAGTTCAGGTGTGACCTTACAGGTTTTACATTTAATCCTAAAAAAAAAAAAGAAAAAAAAAAAGATTGGCATAAATTAAAATTTCCAACCTGCTTCCAAACAAAAAGAGGCCGCGAGAGTAAAATGAAAATGCCCATTAATATCAAATTCTTATGGAAAACAGTGCTGGAAAATGAGAAGAATAAGAGGAGAGTGCAAAAAAAAAAAAAAAAAGAGGAAGCAGAAGTTGTAGCAATAGAGACAGTGGAGGGAGAAGTGCTGACAATGTAGCTACCACGGGTTGGCTAATACCTTTCCATCACACCGAGCATTGTGCTCTCAATGCTGATAAGAACACACAGTCCAATAAGCAAAAAGAAAAAAAAAAAGAGAGAGAATAAAAACCTTACACAATTCTATCTAGATGATACCAGCAATGCTTTGGGAGGGAGAGAAAGTGAAGGAGGGATGGAAGACATAAAAGAAAATACATTGAATTAAAGAATGGTGTGAGGAGGGGAAATAGGAGCAAAATGCATTTACATTTCCATAGTCAAATGAATAGAATGATTTCATCAATAGAGTGAATTGCTTTTTCAGCCCTCACACTCCTCTATTTGTTTTTCTTTCTTTGCTCTTTTTCTCTCTCCATTTTAACCGCACGGCTATCAGTGGAGAGCTGTTGAACCGCTTGTCAGCTTGTTGGCTTGATACAGTACGAGTGTGTACAGTGAAGAAACGTGGTGAGCTCGACTTGTTAGCTGCACACGTCTGTTCAAGAGGAACAGCAAGTGAATTAAACTTGGGTTTGTATGTGTGCCTCTACTCTACCCTTAAATGACTTTAAAGGTGGAAGTGAAGCTCAGGAGAGGAGAAAATAAAGTCTTGTTGTTTCCGCACACTGCGGGTCTGGGTTTGTGTGAGTGGTTGAGTTTAGCTCCCCAGAATCACAGTGTGTGGATGATTATAGTTGTTTTCAGGGACAAAAAAAAAAATGAATAAAATAAAAAATAAAAACTCCAGCAGCGACAGTCAATCTAAACCACTCTCCCTCCTACTGAGAACTCTCTCGCCCCTTCTCTCCTGCTCGCTCTGGGTCTCAATCCCTCTCCCTCGCACTCGCTCTGCCTTCGTTTCTACTCCTCACTCAGAAACACCCTCTATCATCGCTTCTTTCCCCTGCTTGTACAGCCACAGCCCGTCTCTCTCTCTCTCTCTCACACACACACACACTACCTTACACCCCACTCAAACACAAACACGCCGGGGAGCAGATCAATTGTTACAGTGTTAGTCGGGCAGGAAACCTGTAATTCACTTCATTGGCTGCAGAATAAACCCCTGATTACATACAATCAATGTGATAATGGCTAAAACACATTCTGCCCAATGGGCTGTTGGGTTGTAAAGACTGGCAGAGGAAAGGAAATGCGAGTGTGTGTGTGTGTGTGTGTGTCTATATTCCTAAGTGCATGTGTCTGCGACTGTGTTTAGACATGATGACTCCTTCTAGGTATGAATCTTAACGCAAAAGACACACTATACGCCTTACGGCTTGCAAACACGCAGGTGTGAAATGAAGTGGATGAGACTCGCGGAGACACAGCGGAGGGGCTAAAGCTGTTCTGTTGGGCTTGAAAAAGTTCACACACACACACACACACAGAGACACACACTGACATGCAGACAAAAACACACATGCGTAATATGGATGTGAATGGATAAACAGCAGGAGGCAGCACATGCAGGGCAATCTCAGCCAAACGCTATTGATAAAGAATTTTGTGCTTTCCAAACTGCAACCTATTGAGGAACAGCATGTTGAGTGAGATGATATCAATACTGTTTATGTGTCTTCAATCATCACAGTGCTCTCAATGAGGGATTCTCCTCTTTTCGGTGTTTCTGGATTGTTTTTAAAATTTGACTGGACTCCCTTTTGGTCTCAGCCCTCTGAGGAGTGTGTGTGCAGCACGTTTCAGATCTGAGAGTCCAGCTGTGTTCATTTTGTTATTTCAGTGGAGAGATATGAAGAGGGCGAACATGTTGAGGGCAGAAATGTGAGGCAGTGCAGTGCTAACCTGCTCGAAGTGTGTGCGTCTGCATGTGTGTGTGTCAGATGGGAATCTTGATGATTTAGGTCATTTTCTGCAGAGCGGTTGCTGATAAGTGTGTTGCTGCCAGGCACTATCTTTGTCACCATGTCTCCCTCTCTTTCTTCACCTCTCTTTTTGCCTCTCTCTCTCTCCTTATGTCTCCTTTATCTGCGGTGTGTTTCATTGTGTTTGTAAGGGTGGTTGTCTACTGTAAGAAGACTGTTTCACGTCTCAGAAAGAGCTCGACTCTGTGTCTGTCCACAGATACCTTCTGCAAACTAGAATAAATATGATGTTTTCTTAAAGTATTCCAAATTGAGCTTCCTGTTACACTTTTATTTGGGAACTTTTGGCTGTTTGGAGTACATATTAGTACACGGGGTGACCATTGGCGTTTTCCTGGGATGAATGTGGACATGGATTAATTTACTGAATGGATGTTCCTGTTAGATAACCTATTTACAGGAGATGATTAGTGTGATAAATTACTGACCCATTTTTGAATATTTCTTTTTTTGTCACAGGTAGACAGTCCAGGGATTTTTTTCTTTTGCACTTCCGATGTCCCTTTGCCATCCCTACGGGACAGCTGGACCGCCGCCGTGCGGTGCCCGGGCAGGGTTTAGGGGCATCCCTTGTCCCTCTATTCTGTGGCCCGAAAGTCAGTTTCAGAAAATTAAATTTTTAATAAATAAATAAACTATTAGAGTCACATTCTGTGGTACGATGAAGGCCATTCCAAGCACATTAAAACCAATTCTAACAATTAACTGGAATTACACCAAATTACTTACTAAAAGATTTTCTAAAATTAGACAGTGGCTTGTTTCAGTATAGTTATTAGAATTAGTTCCCATGCTTTTCATGAATCAGTGGTAGAGGTTTTGTTACAAATTATTTTATTTTTATAGCTTCTCTAATAGTAGGAATTAAAGTTTTGCTGCTCTTACAAGGACCAAGGTACACAATCCTGATTTCAAGGCAGAGAGCCTCGCTCATTAATAAACCATAGACTACCTGGACCTTCTGGTCACAAATCTACCTCTTTAGGCCGCTGCTTCTCAATATGGATTAGGACTCTTTTTTTTTTTTTTTTTTTTCCGATAAAATGATATGCACACTGAAGCTGATTGGCTCGCCAAAGGTGAATAATGTCAGTCTTCTTGTTGGGAAATCAAAAAGTAATTAAAGTGAGGCAGACAGTGAGGGCGCCGTTTGGTCCACACAATCAGGCTGCCAAAATGTGTTAAAAACAGGAATCGTATGCTGTTCATTTTGGTCTGTGCATGCAGGCTAAATAAAATCTGATCTTGGGCCGCGATTGGCACTGAGGTGGGATTTTGGACATGCCTTGTGTTTGGGATACAAAGTGTTGACTGGCTTTCTTTATAAAAGAAAGGTCATTGATCAAGGTCAGTGTTCATCTCTCTCTCTCTCTCTCTCTCTCTCTCTCTCTCTCTCTCTCTCCCTCCCTTTCTCTGTATGGATTAGCAGTGTTATCGCTTAACATTAAAGGTGTAACAACCCTTTTTAAACACTTATTCACACTTGCTCACTGACTTGCATGCATTGTAACACACTCCAACATGCTCATACACACACTTGGATGCTTGTAGGAAATGTACAGCTCTCCTGATTTCTCTCTTGTCCAGTCATGGAGAAGGACCTGGGATAGGTGCTATATCAAATGAAATTGTGCAGGACTATAATAAAAAGTAATAATAATAATAAAAAAAACAAAATATCCCCCATCGGATTAAAAGCACATTTTATTAAGCAGATGGTGAAAGAGGATTTCCACTCTAGTAAATATGACAGGGCTTTCAGATGTGACATGGGAGGGAGGCAGAAATAGGGAGAGAGAGGGGAGGGGAGAACGAGAGGAAGAGAAGGAAAAAAGAGCACATTGCTGCAAAAGAGAGAATATTCTTTAAAATGAGAGTCAGAGAGGGAGAGAGAGAGTGTATGTGAGAAGTAAAACGGTACTTAATCTCAGAAAATGGGTAAAAAAAAATAAAAAAAGAAAATGGGGGAAACAAATTCTGTAAAAGAGGGTAGAAGAGGGAAGAGGAGGAGAGAGGAGAAGGAAGGAGACACAAGCGAGCAGAGCATCGGTGCTGCATTCTTTAAGCAGATCAGATTTGGGGAAATTGGGCTGTCACTACAGGATTGTGATGATTTACACCTATCCATCACAGGGAGAGGGCGAGAAGCAGAGCCAGAGTATGTACAATAATGCACAGCAGCTGTAAAAATTGAGAAAATCCATCCTAAGCAGGTGTCATCCACCGCTTACTTTTTAAAATTTAAATTCAATGTCCAACAAACAGGACATTTAGAATCAGGGAAGTCTGATTTTACAATATAAATATTCCAAATGTGTGAAAATGCAGGTGAAAATCAACCAGTTTATTGCTATTCTGATTCTAATAATGGTAATTGTGATACAGTTAGTAAAAAAAAAAAAAAAAAAAAAAAAAAGCCAGGGCTAAAAAAAACATGCTACCACAGTCCTGACATATATTTGATTAAAGTATGGAAGTAAGATTCAAGCCAGCATAAAGTCATTATATCATTTTAAAAATTGCACATTTTGACCTGCCACAAGCTCCTGTTGACATCCGTCTCCTCAGCCGCCTGGCCGGGTCCTCCCACTCTCTCCCCCACGCCTTCCTTCCTCTCCCTTTAACTCCCCGCACTGCTGGCTGATGCACCTTACAGCCTCACTCCTGGACCATCTGTTAGGGAATCTAATTCACATCCAGTCATAATCAGGTTTGCTGGAGTGGCCAATGCCTCTGCCCATCTCTGTCTGTGTGTCGTTGCCTGCTTCTTCCTTTTTATTTGTTTTCCATTCCGTGTCCAGTTTTTCCGTCCGTGTTGTTTCAGTGTTTGAGACAGTTTGTTCCAAGTTATTATTCCTGCATAAGCCATGTTTTCGACATCTCCCTCTTTATTTCCCCTTCCTTGATCATTCTCTTCTTTCAGCAATTTTAAATTTTTTTACTGATAAAAGGCTGGTGGACAGACTGCAACAAACAGGTAAAGAAGTACACCAGATCTATTTTATCTTTTTAACAGGTTTGTTATCATGTGATCCATCGCTATGGAGTGAATTCTCACTCATCGTCTTAAAACATCTGTCATCATCTCTTTTCACTTCTAGGTGGTTTTGGGATTATTCCTAAAGTTTCATAAAAGCTTACCATCTTTGAAATTAACGTAAAAAAAAAAAAAAAAATCATTTTGCGTCAGCCATTAACTTCTGGAAATAAAAAAGGGGCTGTATTTACCCCACATTCGAACTGTGGCCTGTTTATGAGCGCGTATGTGTGTGTGTTTGTCCGTGATTGCAAATACGGCGCGCCGAGGTGAAGGGGGTGGAAGTTAATGAGAGGTGAGTGTCTGAACCCCCCACCACCTCACCCCCGACCCCCCCACCCCCATCACCCCCTCTCTTTCTCTCTTGCTCTCTCTCTGCTCCTGCAGTAATCCTCTTCTATAAATCTGCAATCCAATCAGCGTTGTCCACACTTCACGTGCACGCGCATCAACACACACACACACACACACACACACACACACACACACACACACACACACACACACACACACACATACACACACACACACACACAAACACACACAGAGCTGTTGGGAGGCCCATCTGTGTGTTAAGGCAATCTGCTTTATCATTATGATTACATTGGGCTCAGTTTACAGCAAAGTGTGTGTGTGTGTGTGTGTGTTTGTGTGTGTGTGTGTGTGTGTGTGTGTGTGTGTGTGTGTGTGTGTGTGTGTGTGTGTGTGTTCAAGCACACCCGAGCTGTCTGACATTAATCACATTCCCATGGTTTGATGGCCTAAATAAAAAGAGGAATAATATTGTTGCTGTCCAATGAAAACTGCAGATCTCCAAAAACACATTAAGAATTCTTTCACAGTGGAAAAAAAAAAGTTTTGATTTGAGCAGAGAAAATGGAAGTTTTTAATATGCCCTTTACATAAAACAATTACAGCTTTTGGTGGATTTTAATGAGAGGTTTATGTGATGAAATTTGATGCCACTCTTAGTAGAAAAAGTCAAACATCATCAGGATTTGATCAAAAATTAAATGCATCTTACTTACCGTATGTTTTTTGTCACATATGGTGAAAGGGAGAGCACACCTTATCATATCACTGCAGTTTGTAAAAAGAAAAACTTCCACTGTGAGCGTCTAAAAAAACAGGTAATGTGAATATGCTGAGGCAGAGTTGAACTCAGGTGAGTTTTTACAGCTTTCTTTCAACTCTCTGAACATTTCTCCTGTCTTTTAAAACAAACCATTGTTTATTTTACTAGTGACATGTTGCATTGTCATAAAACAAACAAACAAACAAAAAAATATATAAATAAATTATTAAAACTAATAATTCATCTGAGAAGTTGAAGAAGACGTCATGGCTTAACTTTACCAAAATATACATGATTGGAAATGTATTGGAAAAATATAATGCACCACCACTTTCATGTGAAATCCTGAGGCAAACAGTGATTAAAGACAGAGCAAATTAATTTGCTGCTTTATTTGAGTTGTACTCCTTAGAGAAAGTTTGGAACTCAAGCAGATACTGTAATTGTTGTTATTATCTTCCAACTGGGAAATGCTGTTGTGTCACGTCTGAGGCTTGCCGCAGTTTTGGCAGTTGAATTCACAATAACAATATCAATTGCAGTTTGTTTCAGCTTGATCCAAATACTTGAACCAATGCAGCGGAAATAACGCTCCGCCCGCTTGGGAGTCGAGTGTGTGTCTCTAACTGTGTGTGCGAATGTGGTGTGTGACTCCAAGCCATGGCGTGACTCCCTAGCCCCTGGCAAACCTCTACACCTCTCATCACCAGACTTCACTGTCTGCCAGCACACACACACACACACACACACACACACACACACACACACACACACACAGAGTTCTACTAACGCTCCTCGTGGTGATTGGCTGAGAGACTGCGTGAGAATGGTTCGCCAGAACTCTAATTGGCTTGACCCAGACTAACCCTGAAATCCTATTGGACTAAGACTTTCCAGTCTACAATGTGCTCAGTAATGCAAGCGCACACACAACAACAGACACACACACACACAAACACACACACACACACACACACCGACACATATTCACAAATTAAACTAATCAATTATTATCTACAGACTGTGTAAATAAAGCAATAAAATTAAAAAAATTACGGTCAATATTTATGATGATAATTATGTTGGTCAACGAGCTCTTGTAGCGTAGGTGTGGAATACAGGAAGAGCAAAAAATGGCAAAACTCTTATGTTAGTCAGTGAAATTCTAATCACCGTTTTAAAATGGAAAAATGTGTAAGATTTTGAACACTTGATGATTTTGTTATGGTCTTAATTGAATAAAAAGTGCAACCCAGAATTGATAAGTTGGAGCCAGTGTGTCTACAGCTCAGTCTTCATACACGTGTGATGTTTTAACACAAAACAAACACTGTTTTTACAGTTCGTGTACTAAGAGTGAGCCAAGCTGCCGACGTAAAACCTGCCCTGATCCACTGTTTTCAAACTAGACATTTCATGAAGTGGACAGTTTGGTTTGAGCATTGTGTGTGTGAGTGTGTGTGTGTGTGTGTGTGTGTGTGTGTGTGTGTGTGTGTGTGTGTGTGTGTGTGTGTGTGTGTGTGAGAGAGAGAGAGAGAGAGCGTGCACATACGCAAATGGTCAAGAAAGTTTAAAACGACACAAACTCTTAAAAAAATGTAAATCGAAGGCACAAAATAGAGCAATTTCTATTTGACTGTGCTTCAAGTAAAAGATTTAATGTGTCAAATAAACAGACAGAGCAGGCTAGAGTTCTCCTTAGTGATTATTCTAGAGGACTGAATATAACTGAGAGTGAGTCATAAAAAAGCAGGTTTAAAAACGTAACTCTACATTTAAATAAAAAAGATGATAAAGCAGCATAATGAACACACGAGAAAAAAACACATCTATGGGGCTGCGTCTCCACTGCACTGCGTGAGGGGACCAGGGCTCAAAATGTTACCATTTTCTCTTCTTTAATTTTAGATTTTTAAGGCAAAGTGTAACTTTTGAATAAAATGAATTGTAATGTATAAAATGACATGCAATAAAATCAAATGAGTAACACTTTATTTCCTTCAAGTCTTTTGTTTGCTCTCTCTGCTTTCTGTTTTTGCAGTAGAACTTGCGGTGGTTTAGTCTTACCTGGGGTTGTAGAGGGCATGTGCGTCTCTCATGTGGTTGGCCTCCAGCGGATCGTAGCTCTGGTGCATTCTCCAGGCGCCAGCGCCGCATTTACCATAAGATGACTTGGAGTTATCTTCGCTGCTGCTGTTCACCAAAGGCCCCTTCGATAAGTTCATTCTACAGGCCAGGGTAAAGCAAGAAAAAAAAAGAAAAGAAAAGACAGTCTGATCACCTGACATCTTTGATCACAATCGGCTAATAAAAAAATTGACAATATCAAAACACAGAGAAGGGGAATTGAGTGTTCATGAAAATTGCATGAACAAAAAACAGTGAACATAAATTAATAATAATAAATTTAATATAGGAAAAAAGGTCGAAACAAGTGAATGAATGAAACATGCACACGGACACATTCATGTATTTGCTTAAAGGTCATACAAGGGAATCGGTTCAGCTGAACAAATACTATAATACAAGACGACCTCTGCAGAGAACGGTTATGACAAACAGGGCAGCGCGTTCAAACACACAAAAAAACAAGACTGACGCAACGACCAACCCGCTGAGGGCCCTGCCTTCACCACCGACGGACACACGCAGGACGTGCTGTCATTTCTACCAGGTACTGCACACCTAAGTGGCAGACGGTGCAAAAAAAAACGTTCTTATTAAATACATGTGTCCGTGCACACATGCTTCAGTGGCTGCGTCAGACTGATACCTGAAGCACATTCCAGCTGTGTTACACGTCACGCGGGCTTCACCGGTGTTGGCCGGAGAAAAGGTATTCAGAGCGGGGGGAACATAAAAGTAAATGCACCAGAGGAGGGACCGCGATCTGTCAATCAAACCAAGCGCCATTGTCAGGGGAAGAGCTGTCGTCGGGGTGATAAGGTCACTGCGGGCAACGGCATCAAAATCATCCACAGCAAAAGAAAGTAAATTACTTAAATAACATGAAGCGACTGAAAAAATACGAGGCCAGCTAAGGTCATGGAGGAGAGGGAAAGGCAGGCCGGGTAATAAACCTGACCGGGCCTTTAAACAAAACTATCAGAGGAGAATAGAGTGGAGCGGCAAATGCAGAAAATCCAAACAGCTCATGAGCGTGGGAAACAGATACACCGCAATGCACCGTTTCGTTCCAAATTAAAACAGAAATAAAGATATTTGCTCCATGTTTGATTTAAAGATAAAAAATGACGGCGACAGACAGGACTCTGTAAGGAGGAAATATTTTTCATTGCTTGATGCAATTCAGCAACCTGACCAAAAATAAATCCTTTATTTAGCGAATCACAAATCCCGTGACGACTCAAGACTACATGGCTTTTACTGAAGGAGGGACGACAGCTTTTATTCACCTTTGTCTTGTGGAATTTTGAGTGTTACTGGCTCCTCAGCAGTGAACAACAGAATGTTGAAATGCACCGACAGACCTTTTCGTTTGACCCACAAACAAACATCATGCACATCATGTGCATCGACGTCCCGCTGTGGGTTCGGGGATAAGACTGAGAGGACAGACAGGGAGACGGACCAATGACTTCTCCGACAGTCATCCTCGCCTCCGTCCATGGGGCTGGGCCGCCTCAGTGAGAACTAGAGGGCCAGGGTGTGTAATATGTAGGTTTTAGTTCCACTCTGGTGAATAGGAGGAATCAATATCTTTCTGCTGCTGCTGCTGCTGCCTCAGACACTTATTGGCTTTGGTTGCGGTGTCACAATGCTATATAGACAGGCACCACTTAATACTGCTGCTTTTTATTGGGGAGTGTCCTGGTGTCACACCGGACTAAGGTGCATCCAGTACCATGTGCACACGATACAGTGGGTGTGAATCCTGTTTCCTGTCAGTTCTTTCAAGTTGTATTCACGCTGTCTGCTGTCAAGTGAACGGGAAACACTTCATCACTCAACATCGCAAAGGGAAGATACAGCTGAAGGAAAGAGATGCAAAGATGGTGATGCAAGCCGTTTTTTAGCTTTACATCATAATTACAATAAGCCCTGACGTGCACTTTGAAGAGCTACAGCTTAAAAAGTTCAGGGATAAATTTCCATTACAATTTTTTTTCACAAAAATGAAAATAAATTTGCTTGGGCAAAACTGCTTAAAATTACAAAGAATGATTGTGTTTCATTGTTTAATAACTTCAGGGAGCTGATGTTTTTAGAGATCTTAATTCATTTGAGGGATTAAAATAAGGCTAAAAGGCATCTTAAAATCAGCAGATAATCATTTAAATCAGGCATTACAAGCAGCCTCTGGAATAATATTTAATGGATGAAAATTTAGAGGAGCACAATAGACACCAAGTGTTAATGCAGTGCTAAATATGTGTAAAACAGAAATTGGATAGGTGAAGGCGATTAGTATGAAGAATGCTTCATTTTAACCATTCAAAACCCTGCGAGCACGCAGTCATATAAAAGAGTCTGATGAAAGGATTATTCATGCATGCGTATAGAAGAAAAGAGGAGAATAAAAGAGAAGTGCATTAACCTATGTGATTCTTGGTAGCCTTTTTCACGCTCCTGTCAGTACAAGTAAACACCAGTGCATGCACACACACACACACGCATGTATGCACGCATGTATGCACGCATGCACACGCGCGCGTGCACACACGACAATGACTCTGTGTGTGTGTGTGTGTGTGTGTGTGTGTGTGTGTGTGTGTGAAGTAGTGTGATCATGGGTGTCTTTCTGATGCTCAGTGACTCGCTCATGTGTTGCTGGCCCATCTGTGAACAGAATGACCATGACACAGTGTGTGTGTGTGTGTGTGTGTGTGTGTGTGTGTGTGTGTGTGTGTGTTTGTGTGTGTGTGTGTGTGTGTGTGTGTGTGTGTGTGTGTGTGTGTGTGTGTGACATGGTGATGCAGTGATTGATGAGGCAGTTGCCATTCTTGCTAATGCAAAACGCACCTATCCCTGAAGGGAGCAAATGCCACAGCACACACAGATACACACAAAGGGCTGCAACTGCCCTACCTAATTACCCCTCTAGTCAGGGCAGTGTGGTGTCTTACAGTCACACATACGATATGATTCCGACAATGTGCATAAATATACTGTAGTTACATGAACAGACAGTTAATCGAACGCACCCACCATGAGACAAACTTATTTGTCGGAATATGGAAAACATTTTCAAGCACATCCACTGCACCTAGTCTTCTCCAGTAAAACATCAAAAAATACTCACCACAGTGATTTTTATATTGTTGTATTTCTTTTACACAGTAGGTTAAAACTGTTTAGATTTTTTTATTTTTTATTTTCATGTCCTCTGACTTCCTTTCGTTTACAATTTTCCATACAAGTCAAAAAATGGTAGATAATCACCAAAACTAATGTGATTAACATATCTAAGTGTGTGCGTGTCAGTGTTTCTGTGCATGTGTTTGCGTGTGCGTCCGGGCAGGTGGGGTTTGGAAGTCGCCCTGTGTGTGTGTCTGGGTGTGTGTGGATGTGTGTGCACGTTAGCGTTAGCGACGGGAGCTGTTAGCGGGGCAGGCGGCAGATGGGCTGTCGGCCTTAATAGGGACTGAGCGGGTGCAGAAAGGTGACAGCTCCACAAGGGAGGGGCGTGTGGAGAGGGAGAGGAGTGTGTGTGTGTGTGTCTGCGTGTATGTGTGTGTGTGTGTGTGTGTGTGTGTGTGTGTGTGTGTGTGTGTGTGTGTGTGTGTGTGGTGAGGGAAGAGAGGGATAAAGGGAAAATGAATTATCTGTGAAGAAAAGTGTGAATCAGCTGCACAGAGGAACGTACCTCCCGAGGGCGAGAAGTACCTTTTTTTAAAGAAGAAGAAAAAAAATCTTATAATGATTTTAACAGTTTACACTGCATGGATAACCAATCATATTGTTTGCGAAACAAAGATGTCAAACAGTGTCATTTCTGAGTGGTCAGTGTGGAAAGCACCACACAGTTAATTATTGCAGGTTACAGCTATGAATCACAGAATATGTTAAAAAAAAAAAAAAAAAAATGGAAATAAGAAAAACGCTTAGCCTATGCCTGTGGACGAGCTTCTGATGACTTTATCAAGCAGCACTGCATATCTGGACGGTTTGAAATTACGAAGTGAGATGTGAACGTCACTTTTCATTCGTCAGTAAGTTCATGTTAAAATAAAGCCACAAGCGGCACTGCTGTTTGAACGCGAAGACAAACCAAACGAAAACATTTTATTCACCTTAAAAAAAAAAAAAAATCAAATAATCAAGGCAATCCTACTTAATCCAACATCAAGAACAATCTCTGGGAGTCCATAAACGCTGGCGCACACACAAACAGGCCTTGTTCACAGATTAACTCGAAGATGCTGCACACGTACAGAAAAATCTGCGCAAACACAGGAAGAGTGTGCGCTTCCGTCTCAAAGCTGCCCGTTGGACAGTTGGGGAGGAGAACAACCAGCTACAATGCGGAAACGGTTCTGTCGTGACAAAACCCGAGCTGCTGGTGTCTCCCACAGAATTTTGTCACAGTCATTAAAAGCACAGGCAAAGGTTGAATGTATGTTTTAAAGAGAAGACGCAAAACTAAAAAAACTTGAGCATGAATGAAATCCATTGTAATTCACACTCTTGGTGAGAAAAATCTAAAAAGCCTTTGCTGCAATGATAAAATCCTCTTGAGGTGTGACTGAAGCACGACTCAGATTTTCAAAATACGCTGATTTGGGAGATTTGAAAGTTTCAATGTGTTGTTAATTTATCAATAGTCCAAATCAAAAGTTTAAACTTTAAGGTGCATTTAAACAAAGTAATGGAAAGTAACGTTCAAATTTACTTCTTTTCAAGAGATTGATAAGAGACGGAAATACAAAAAGCAGAGAAAGGCACAGACTAAAGCAACCTAAAGCGAGAGGTGGGGTGGTGGGCTGCCCTGTCATTCTCTCCCCATCAGGCACACACATGAAGCATGATGGGAGGATGAGAGGAGGAATATTTCACTGTCAGTCGTAAGGCGGCATGGTCATTCATTTCTCTCTCTCCCTCAGTATCTAACCCTTTTTCCGTTCTACTGTATCGTTCCTTTTCTTTTTTTTTTCTTTGTCTTTTTTGAAACCCCTTACACTCTGTCGAAACAATGACAATTTAATCATACTCGGGGCCCGGCCGTGTAGAGGCAGAGAACTGCCCAACCAGCCAATCTATAGGGCGCTCCCCGCGGACAGCGCCGCAGAAAAAGTGTAAAAGACAGGCAAGACGCTTGAACCTGCATCATTCTCTCAATCCTCTTTTACACACACACACACACACACACACACACACACACACACACACACGGAGCACCTCTCCATCTAAATCTGCTCTATTGTGGCCCAGTCTCCACTGTCTCCTCCCATTAGGAGTGAGAAGTAGCATTAAGAGCCTTGAGCACAACACGATGGGCTTGCTTGTGCGTGCATGTGCGCGCGCGCACACACACGCACGCACACACACACACACACACACACACACACACACACACACACACACACACACACACACACACACACACACACACACACACACGCTCACGCACACACACACACACACGCAGACACGCACACACACACACAGGTTTCCCGACCTTAAGATTAATCGTTTCATGGAGAAAGGCTGAATTCACATTTTAGTGACCGTAATCTGAGATAACAACAATAACAAACCTGTGTGAACCATAAACTAGGAAAAGGCAACTTTGTCTTTGTAAAGTCATTAAGAAAACACACTCACTTTCATTTCGAGCTGACATAAAGTGCACTTTGAAAAGATGAAACTTTTGAGGAAAAAAAGTCAGTATATAGAGGTGAAATTCTGAGGCGGAGCTAAAAAGATTTGATAGATTGTGATAATAGTAATAATAATTGAATGCACATTTTGATGTATAGATGACAGAGATGTATGGATGATGGAACACGGGGAATGAGCAGGTGAGCGTCGCGGACAGAGCGATGGGGGAAGGAGACGAGATGAGAAGAGATGCGCGGCATTGCTTCTCACTATATCACTCTCTCTCTTCTTTCAATCACCGCTTTGGCATTCAATCACACACACACACACACACACACACACACACACACACACACACACACACACACACACACACACACACACACACACAGACACGGGCACACACAGACACACACAATGGTGTAATGGCTAATTGCAGAGTGTGTGTGTGTGTGTGTGTGTGTTTGTGTGTGTGACACAGCTGGTACGGTCTCTCTTACTGCTCTTTCAACACATAAAGGCCGGCGCTGACCCGTGACATACTCTCACACATGCACCGTGCTGATGGATTGGACATAAATCAAAGAAATTCACATCATCAAGGCTCATCCCATTTTGCGCTGTCATCTCTCTGCAGCTTTGTATACAAATGTCTGTTTGCTGGTGAGGTCGTTTGTTTTTTCAAACCAGCATCCGTGCGCGTTTGCGCACAAATTTTGTGATTGCAGTTTTATCACAGTTTGGTCACTCTTTAGCGGCAGAGCCTCCGACCACAGCACTTGTCGCTGTGCGTGCGCTGCTGTGCACGTGTGCGCTCATGCATACATGTGTGTCCGGCGGACCTCCTGAGTGCTGGTGTCAGACAAAAGCAAACCCCCCCCTCCTCCCGTTCCTTCCCACCTCTCGCTCTGTCTATCTCTCCCGCTCTGTCTTTACGGGACTAAATTACCACTGGAATGCCAGGACCCTTCACATGAGAGGGGGGCCGCCCTCAGCATCAAGGCTGCGTGTGCGTGTTTGTGTGTGTGTGTGTGTGTGTGTGTGTGTGTGTGTGTGTGTGTGTGTGTGTGTGTGTGTGTGTTCATACAAAGCAAAAACTGACAGACAACAAATTCCTTCGAGACAGACAAATGGACTGACAGAAAAAGAACAAATATTTCTCATTCAGGCCATCAATGACTAACACACACACACACACACACACACAGACACACGCACACAGGACGCATGGAAACGCACACGCGCAGCCAGCAAATCAGTGTGGCACATATTGACATGCTTTGACAGATGAATTAAGTAAATGATTTTATAAGGAGATTAAAAGGATTTTAATTTGCGCAATCTCTCTTTGGTTCCCCCGTCCCTCCCTCCACTCAGCTTTACCTCTCTACTGCTTTCTCTCTCTCTCTCTCATGGCCTGGAAAAAAAAAAAGGTGCAAAAGAAACTAACAAAAATACTGAAATAAAAAGGCTGAAATACAAGAAATAAAGCTATTTGGAATTTTCTTTGAATTGTAAAAAAGCTGGATTTTATTTTTATATTCATTAATTCCACCTTTGGAGATCTTTTCTTCACAGAATAAAACATATTTACAGAGATCCTCAGCAAATGCGAATAACTGAAGAATAGAGCGTAAGTAGGCCTTCAGGTTTAATTTTGCAGAACTTTGATTTTCCTTGATTTATCAAAATTAAAAAAAAGGATACAGACATAAATAAAAATTGTCATTATGAAATCTTTCTGTCCAAATTTTTCTCCTGGAAATAACAATGGGACTGGTCCTAAGACAATAAGAAGCAACACTGAGCTGAAGACGAAAACTGAATGGCATGTTGAGCGCCTGATCGTTTGTCAAATCTAGTCAAATAGTAAATAATTGTTACTGAAAATAAATGGTTGCTTTGTTTGTGTGTTTACATTTCCGTCTGAGGAAATCAACGCTAATCAACAACACACTCAGACGAAGTGTAAACTGTTCTCTCAACCGTTCAGACCTCTTTAAGGTGTAACAAGAAAAAATAACATTTTAACAAATTTTTAACATTGAACATTTTTCTGAATGATTAAAAAAATGGTTAAACAAATCGCAAATTTAAATAATGCGGTATAAAGTCAGATATGCGCTCCTTCATCTTCGCACCGCAAACCCTCGCCTGAATAAGCTGCACGATCGCTTTGCAGGTCTCACCATCCGTCCGTCTCCCTCACACCCACAGACGAAAAACACCAAATTCACTAAAGTCACTGCAGGAAATATATTTTAATGATATGCAAATGGTATGTATATGGTGGCATGAGGGGAATGCAATTATGTTAACAGCTTAAGCGGTACTTGTTGTTATTATTATCAGTATGATCATCATTATCCCTAATATTTTAATTAGTATAGCGAAGCAGTGCCTGAGAGCAGAGGAGGAAAAGTCTGTGCTGAGGAAAGAGAGCAGCAGATGTATAGATTGATGAATGTATGAATGAATGAATGAATGAAGGAAGGAAAGAAGGAAGGAAGGAAGGAAGGAATGAAGGAGCGGAGAGATGGATGACTGGAGCAGAGGTTCTCAAAAAAATGTGCGGCTGTAGCAGCTGAAACATGCTCAGGTGAAGGAGACGATTTCCACTGCAAACGTTGGAGTCTTTGCTCGGTTTCTGAATATTTCTTTCTCCTTTCAAAAAGTAAACGCAATGTTAATTTTCTTGTCAGATTCAGTGGTAAAAGATGGACTTTTGAGACTGCGCTCAAAAGACTTCACCCCGTTTTGTAGGTTGAAGACCAACTCACGGGCAGATTGCTCAGATACAGCGCAGAGGGTCGAGTCCTTACAGGCAAGCGGATATGAAAATTCAGACTTTGCTCTGGAACCGTTTGAATCAGACTACAGAACCAACATGCTCAATTTTAAATAGTCTTGTTAATTCCACCCTGTAATAAAAAACTCTGACAAACGTTGATTCACCACATTTCATTCAAAAATCTATTCTATTATATCTGTTCTATATTAAAGTCATTACAGAAAGGTTCAAATATCTTGATTTTCATTTTGAATGTTTTCAATGGAAACAATCAGACAACACAGTCAAACACTCAGTTCTTGAAAATATAAAAGAAAAGTTCTCTGATTTAGAAAAGACAGAAAATTTTGTTGTGTTCATATTTGCCAAAACTGCTCCCCTCTCTACACCACAGGCAATGTAACACACACACACACACACACACACACACACACACACACACACACACACACACACACACACACACACACACACACACAAAGTGAAGACAGGTGCATAAGACACATATTACCAGTTTGCTTTCTTTAAAAATGCATCAGAATTCATGTTTCGAGAACTTTGTCTTTTCAGTTCTCCATGCCTGACTCTTCGATGTGAAGACACTCAAAGCTGTAGCTTTAATTATATATATGACTCCATTTAAATATATCCTTAAAACCACCACTACTTAGAACCAAATGAATCTACACACATCTTTCTAAAAGTGTGTACATACTGACTGTAAATGTTGATCAAAGCAAACAGGACAGAACAGAACCATCAACCAATTCACACCTGCATGCAAAAGGAATGCCGACCTCTCACTGAACGACACACATCCCTTCAGGCATCTGAAACCACAAACTGTGTGGATGTTATTAAACTTTACACTTGCTATCCAACTGACTAATTTGTGCTTGACTTTGAAATTTTACACATTTGCAGAGTTGCTGCTGTGTGATTTGCCAGTCACTCGCTCTGCTTTTGAAGAGCGTCTTTCACCTAAAAGAGCAAAACGCTGGCGAAAGGAGCAGCTCTCACTTGTTTGTGTGTGTGTGTGTGTGTGTGTGTGTGTGTGTGTGTGTGTGTGTGTGCGTGTGTGGGAGTGAGAGTGTGTGTGTAACTGTCTCTAATTCCTGTGCGGGGCCACACGCTGAGCCGCCCGTCTGAAATTCTACCTCCTCTGGCATTTAAGAGCGCTGCTCTCCCCCCTGTCCTCCTCCCTCCTCTCTTATGGGCCCTTCTCCTCCCGTCTCTCTCTACGTTATTCCTGTAACCTCAATGCCCTGTTACTTCGCCAATTCTCTGCTTGGACGAACACGCACTCAAAACACACACTCACTTGCACAAACACACGCAGAAGCACACACATGCAGAAAGGTCCTGAGTGAGTTTGCCGTTTTGTTGTACTGAGAGCAGCTTGACAGAAAGTGCAACAATGTTTTAAAAACACAAAGAAAAGTGAAGAAGAAGTGTATCTGCATGCTGTAAATGGATGTGTTGAAGTGTGGGCAGGTGTGTGTGAGTGTGTCTCGCTGCCAGGTGGAGGGACAGATATTCCGCTCCTCTGCCCACTGAGTAAAAGCTGATGTCCGGATACTGCAGGTACACACACACATACACACACACACACACACACACACACACACACACACACACACACACACACACACACACACACACACACACACACACACACAGTGAACGCGTGCTACCTGACAGCAGAAACAACCTTGACATGGTGCCGGCCACCTCCGCTGCATACCAGCACACTCACTCACTCAGTGTCACACACAGGCACTCACACACACACACACACACACACACACACACACACACACACACTGACAGTGGAAGACAATGGAAATGACAAGTTGAATGATGGATAAAAGGTTAAGATCAAATGGTAAAATTTACCTACTCTTGTTCAGAGTGCATTAAAAAACACTCGGATACTGGGTGTCCTACCAAATCCATCGGCGATACCGGGTCATTGCCATGTCAACTTCCTCCGGGAAAATGCAAGAAAAAGCAAAAAAAAAACAGCAAAGTTTTTATATGTGTCCTCTCTCTCCTCCTCTTCTTTCTCTGGTCTTCCTCTCTCTTGGTCCTTCCTTCCACTTGAAGGGAGCAATACAATTACCAGGCTCTGCGCTGCCTGCCCTGATCAGCTCTGCGTGTGTGCGTAGATGTGAGGGACCGTGTGTTTGCAGTGTGTATGTGAGAGCTGGGGAGAGGGGGCTACAGACACACAAACAGCCAGCGAGGCAGTTGGGACGGAAAGCTGTGCTGCTGTCCTAATCAACGACTTAAAGCCCCGATAGCAGCTCATGAATATTAAGCAGCGCTTTGCATATACAGTCCCTCAGGTCCCGGTGGTGCCGCAATTGGTGGATGTTTGACCAATGGCTACAGGGAGGGGCGGAGAAAGAGGAGGGGACGAGGAGGGAGAGCAGGAGAGAGAGAGAAGAGCAGGTGGAGAGGGAGGGATCAGACAAAGAGCACAGAGGGGAAGACAGAAGGAGTGATGAAGGAAAGGACGGAGCGCAGTGGAGAAAGACTCAGGTGAGGGAAAGGTTTAAAGCAACACAACCTGCACTCTTTTGCTCTTTCTTTTCTCTGTTTTAATCTTTTGACCTCTCAAAAGTCCCTCCTCACTGATCTCATCACATAGCTGCAGAGGAAAACTGTTTCCCCTGACAAAGAAGAAAAGAAAAAAAAAGAAGAAAGAAATGAAGCAACCATGTGGAAAGAAAAACATGTTTTCTTTTCACTTTCAAATAACGTTTGAAACCAAGAATATTTCAAAACACATGGAAAAAAAAAATTGAGCTCATAGTTTGGAGCACCTGCCAGGGACAAAATGAGGCCTTGAAAACCAAAAAATTGACCAAATCAAATCCAGAGAATTACAAGATCAAAGGAACAAGTGTAAGCTTGACCCCAAATTCGCGGTCTGAATAATATGTCACAATGCACACACACACACACACACACACACACACACACACACACACACACACACACACACACACACACACACACACACACACACACACACACACACACAGCAGAGCCCATTGCAGCGCAGCGGTAAAATACGAGATTATAGCGATTCCAGGGCGCTTGTCCTTTGTTGTGGAATGATTTGGGAATGATTGGGACGAGGTTTTCCCCGCTGCTTGCTGAGCTCCCCGTCATCTCTGCACCAGCAGGCTGGATTTTCCCAATGTTCCCAAACACCCTGAAATGTGTGTCGTCGGCGGCGCAAGAGGGATTCTCCAGCAGATTCAGCTCTCCGCTCTCTGGTCTCAGGGCAAGGAGAGGGGAGAAAAGGAGAAAAGGGAATCTGAGGAGAGACTGAGAGAAACAACGGTCTTTCCTCTAAAAGAAAATCTGAGCCCTATGGGGCGACTCAGATCTGCTTTGCCCCAATGATACACTCACTCACTTTTCCTTTTCTTTCTTACTAATGTTTTCCTCCTTTCCATTTGACTTTCCAACGGGAGAAAGAAGTGTGGACTAAAGAGGAAGATAGGGAGACTGAGAGTGGAGGGGTGGAGAGGGGGATGCAAAGATGAAAGAGAGTGGTTGTGATTAGCAGCTTTGGAGGGGAACAGATAATGAAACATTTCCTGAAACCAATCTCTGCTTTGATGTACACGTGTACGTGTGCATTTGTGTGTGTGTGTGTGTGTTTGTGAATGTGCGTGTGTGTGTGTATTTGACAATGACAGCCTCTTTTCCATTTTTCCTCTACACCGAGTCGAATTTTAAACATTTCGACTGGTTAACAGCAGAATTAAAGTATTCGAACAAAAAGGTAGATTCCAAACGTTTCCTCTTTTTCTATATGTTGCACATTTTAGTTATGCATGCTGATGAAGCATGTGTGTACGCAAGCATACCATGCATGTAACGACGTGGAGAACGCCAACATGTGTTCTTCAGCATGGCGGAGTTCAGACACGTCCGCAAAATGCTACTGAGGTGCTAAACTAAAACTGAAAGTTGGTCTAAAATCTTTCAAACAATAAATGCATTCAGGCGCTGAATGAGGGGTCCTCAAAGTGTCGGGCGGGCCTGCCTCAGGGGTGCCAGGGAACTTCAGTGGGTGCTAACCAGCAGAAGAACTCTGAGGGGCAGGGTGTTGCTTTTTCCCATTATGTTCTGTATGTAAGTTTTTCCAAGAGAAAAAAAAAGAAAGAGAAAGATGGGGAGTAAAAACCTACAATCATCTTCTCAAAATATATATTTGATTATTGACGTTTGACAGAGTCAATTTCAAATAAAATAAATTAAGCTTCAATGCAGAACCACAAGTGTAACAACAGCTTAAGATAAATAAATTTTCAGTTGGGCATGAAAAGAATGATGCCATTTAGGGTCTGTTAATGTCTGTGATTTCACTGTAAGCTGGCAACAATTAAAATATATCTTACAATGCAAAACAAATATTATGAAATTCACCTTTAAACTCATACTTGGCCACTTACATTCATGGACAAAACATTATGCATTGCTTTGAAAAGGCCACACACTCATGCACATGCACACACACGCACGCATCTATGCAGAGATGCAATACACAGAAACACGTGCACAAACCAAATAACACATGCAGAATGCACATTGTATACATTTGCACTGGAAAGCTGAACTCATAGGGTATATGCTGTAGGATTCATGTATACTGAAACACGACGAACACACACACACACACACACACACACACACACACACACATACACACACACACACACACACACATACAGAGTTATGATGTATCCAGAGGCTTATAAACATCGACAAAGATGAGTGTGAATCAATGGTGCCGTCACTACTGGGCAAACAAATCCTTTACCAAAACCTCAGTCTCTAACACACATTCACAGATCTGTTATCTCTGCATCCAGGCAAGAAATATCAGGATGCAGGAACATCAATTTATTTTTCAGTTACTTTCTTTTTATGCATTAATATTGAAAATATGAAATCAGATTGTGGCGGGTTACTTGATTCTTTTACTGTCTCAAAGTTAGGAGGAAATTTCATGAAATGTATTGAGGGACTTTTTTTATGCACCATTAAAAAGCAGAAAAATTACGTCACACGGTGCTTCAAATATGAGTACTGCAGCAAAGAGGTTGGATGGTTTTTCACATGCATCTTTATCTCAGCGGCACTGAATATACAATCACAACACTTTGCCAAGTGGACAATCAAAGTCAATTCATGTCAATTCATTCAATGTGAACATGAGTCATGATTTGCTTTTCACAGTGGTTAACGCAGTCACCTCCATACATGGATGTTAGCTGTTTGAACCTCCTTGCTGACGAGGCTTTGTCGGGTGGAGTTAGTATGTTGTCCTGGTGCTTAGGTGGTTTCCATCCATCGTTCTCTGATAATCCCAAGACATGTTTGTTTTGGGCAATAAGTGGCAAAAAAAAAAAAAAAACCTGGTTGTTCAGTTGTAGTAGTAAGCTGTTTAGGGTGAACCCTGATCTTTACACAGTGTTTGTGGAAATGCACTTCAGCTCAGTAAAGTTTGTATCCAGAATGAATGGATGAATAGATTCTTTTGGGTTATGAATAATGGCCAGAGTGCAGGGAATTGTGTTTATGCAGAGCACTGTCAAGAAGACTTGAGAGTGTTTAAAATGCTCCATTCTAAATGATGTTTGTTCAAAATTATTCTCGTTATGAACGACTGAAGTACCGAAATGCCATGGAGAGAAGATTGTGACCTTTGACCTCCTTCCAGCTATCCTTTTAAACGATCAGTGCTGGAGCCAACCCCAGCTTACTATGGGCGAAGGAAGGGTCCATCCTGGACAGTCCATCACAGGGCAAACACAGAGAGACAGACAGCCAAACACTCGCATTCACACTCATGGCTAATTTCTATGGCCACCAATCAACCTCATGCATGTTTTTGAACCATGGGAAGAGACCCAGTACCCAGAGACCCCCCCCCCCCCCCCCCCCCCCCCCCCACACACACACACACACACACACACAGGGAGAACATGCAAACTCCATGCTCCACACTGTGAGGTGAAGGTGTTAACCACTGCCCTGCCATGCAGTCTGTTGAAAAGAGATTTGAGAACATCACCAAAGAATTTGAAGACAAGCATAAACATGGTAAAGAGATAAGGATGAAATGTGTCTTTAGTGTTTTATGTAAAATTTGAGGAATTGTTGTGGTGAGACACTAACTTCTTATCGAAAACAAAATACTATGAATAGAGCTCTGGTCTTCAAAATTCAACCACACGCACATGCACAAAAGGACCATGTAGTCCTGAAGCTTCTGAGTAAAGATAACACTACAGAATTTTTTAAATTTACTTAAATCCACAACAAGCGTTTTCCCTTTTTCTACACTGCTCCTTTTTCACTTCACTGACCACAATAAATCCCCCTCTACCCTCCCAGGCTATTGATTGGCTCTCAGTTTGTGTGTATGTTGACAGTGACCCCTTTAGGCCACTTCTCTCTATCACTGGACAATCCACACACCTCGAACACACAAAACGGTAGGACGCAAAAACAGAATACTTGTTCAGTTCACATCCATGTGAATTTTCTGTTTCTTTGGCAATGGCCTTTTTTTTCGTTAGTTTTTAACTTTGATAAAGTTGCCAGATAAACAAATTGAACACAGTTTAAAATAAAATGAATAAAAAAAAAAAAAAAAAAAAAAAAAAACTCACCTAATCCATTAAAATAAAGTCCTTTCATGAAAATAATTTTTGGTTTTGGATGCATATTTGACTCTTGGTATCATTTCTACAGTTCATTTACTATGCTTCCTATTGTATTGTATGAAACTGTGATGGAGTCACAGTGCTTGTGAGCTTGGGCTGACCCTGTGGTGGCAGCCTGTTGACATGTAAAGAAGAATTATCTATTGCGACTCTCACTGGCATCAATCACATCACTCAATAGGCCACAGAAAGTTCACTCACTGTGAAGTATGGGAGTATATGTGCATATGTGTGCCTCTGCTGGTCAAAAAAGTCTTTAACAAATTCATGAAGCAGCCACTTAGGCAGTTGACCCCGGGCCACCCATCGACACGCGTGCCAGCCACACACAGAACAGAAGGCCAGACAACCCCAGAGTACTGACCAATACAAACACAGAACATGATTTAAAACCCATCATTGTCTTAGCTGTAATAACAGGTCAAATAAAAAAAAATAAAACTCGGATAAGAATGTATGTTCCCTGTTTCAATGAGAGTGAAAAATTTAAAGGGAAATAAATATAATAGGTTTAGGAAGCATGGAATAAAGAGCTACATCTCAATGACATTAAAAAGAAGAGAAACAGACTGAAAGCAAGAGAACTTGTGCTTCACGGCTAGCCAACAGAGGGAGCTATGGACTCTGGCCAGCTTACAGCCAGCTGCAGCACAGAGACTCCCAAGTTGAGTGTGCATGAGTGGCTATGTGAGCACGAGTGTTTATTTATAAAACAGGTGAGATTAAATCATCATATCAATCACATCACATTCTAAAATCACACCGACATTAACACTTACACCAAAGAACCTATAATCCCCAGGAACACAGAGGCGCGCGCGCACACACACACACACACACACACATACACACACACACACACACACACACACACACACACACACACACACACACACACAGTGACAGCAGGGAAAGCAGCTATGGAGCGGAGTTATCTGATAGCTCTGTCAGCAGGTACAGCAGAACACAGTGTGGAAACGGCCAATTTGACAACAGACCCCCTGCCTGCTCCTCCAAGCAGCTACCGACTGAACCCAAAGTGAGGAAAAGGTAGGGGAATGAGAGAGAGAGAGAGAGAGAGAGAGAGAGAGAGAGAGAGAGAGGGGAGAGAGAGAGAGAGAGAGGGAGAGAGAGAGAGAGTGGGCAAAAGTGAGCCATAGACCTGAAAAGGAATCTCTGTCACCAAAGTGACCAATGGCCATAACAGTACTGAGGGGTTTTATGGTCAAAAGGTGTTATTAGATGAACAATAAACTTAAGCTGCACTTCATTTCAGGCTGAGGGTGAGTGTTTTAATCTATTTTTCATCTTGGGTCACAGTCATATTTTGTAAGAAATGTTTATTTCCGTTTAGTTTTGTTTGTTATCAGGAGAAATAACAAAATGTAGCAGAAATAAATCATTAAAAATAAAACACAGGGCGTTCTGCATATGAAACATCATTAGTACTGCGAAATTTTGATATGAACTCAAATTTCGATTGTACTTACAACATAGTAATTGATCTACAGTGAGTGATAAGCTTAATTATGGGTGTGAACATGAGCCATAAGTCCTCAGTTCAAAAATACCCAACTAAAAATGTACTGACATAAAAGCTTCCTGGGATTTACACTTGATGTGAGAACATTTGATCCGTACAAAGACACTGTAAATACAAGCACATGTCAGAAGTTGAGGCGTGAAGAGACATTATGCTCACACACACAAGACTTACACTGTACATGGACATGCTCAGGCCATATGCACTCACACACTTGGCCATGAGGAAGAGGAAGTCTCTTCCAGCTAAAGACTGAAATCAAAGCAAGTAGGGGGGGAAAAAAGAAGCGAATGGCTTTTTTTTTTTAAGGTAATGATTGAGTGTGCCAGTGGCTGAAAAACCTCAATAGTTTTACATTGGTTATTTATTTAGTGCATATGAAAACGTCACAACAAGGGCTCTTCAAAAATTTCCCTCAGGGATTAGTAAAGTACTTCTATTCTATTCTATTCTATTCTATTCTATTCTATTCTATTCTATTCTATGAGGAAAGAAGAGGCTGTGATGATGATCAAGGCCAAGGAGAGAACACCAGCTGCCGGGAAAAGCTGCTGGGTTTAGAAGGCTTTCTGAAACCTGTCACCAAAACGCAATGTAACCTTCGGAGGAGGGTATACACACACACGCGCACGCACACGCAAAGTCCCACTATGTCTAAGTCCCATTTGAAAACATACCAACTGTGTCTTCTGCAAAAAAATATTTCCGGAAATCAAACACACAACACACATGACAAAGTCATCTTTCTTGTCCACGCTGACATGCATGCTTGCAAAGGTACGTGTGATTTCTTTAGAACAGAAAGACATGTGACAGTCCTGTTATTCCACACAAAGGTCAGGCAGGCTCAATGGCTTGAAAGACAGAGGTGTGCATGTGTGTGTGCCCGGGCAACGGAGAAAGATACAAACAGATGCTCTTCACACAGTCAGAGGGAGAGATAAAGAGAGAATTGTGCATGATTAGGTGACAAAAAGGGTGAGAAAGTGTCATATCGAAAAGGTGACATTGAATAGGCATGGAAATTTCATTGTCACCAAAAAGTAACATTTCTTAGTATCTTCAATGCATTCTTAGTATTTTCGCAAATCAAAGCGAAATCAAAGTGATGGTACTGACATAACTTTATTAGTAAGCAGCAGTTTTTCTGTTAGACAAAAGGACTAGTTAACTAATGTTACTGTTAACTAATAGTTAACAAATCTTCAAAACACTTAGAAAACTGGAAAAACAAAAAAACAAAAAAAAAGTTATTCAGTTATAATCCTGAAGTCTCTGACTTCGACAGAATGTTCTCAGACTTGGCAGGATCAGAGCATGTCAGGGAAAATGACATTAAAGCAATCTGCCTAGCACTGCTAGCAGCAGCAGCAGCAGCAGCAGCAGCCATGCAGGTTGATATCCTGAGTTGAAAATAGCTGCACATTGCACCAAAGGACAGTTTGTATCCATGCTTTACTAGCACAGCCACACTGCCTTGTTTTCATTTTGTAGATCAAAGCCATTCCAGTCATCCACTCCAGTACTTGATCAGGAGTGAGACTGCTGCCTGACAGCTCTTTAGCCAAGACTAGTGTCGGGTGGCTGCATGACACCAAAAAACACGCCAGCACTGTTTGGTCCAAACCAGAGTTTCAGGGATAGCCTGCTCTGTTTTGGCAGGTGTGAAAACTCCCCCACAGTCTGGTCCGCACCAAAGAAGCAAACTCAAGGTCTGCCTGAAGACTTGGGTCTTGGTTCACTTGCACCGTGGTCTGGTCTGCTGACCGTGTGAAAGAACAGTGGGCTTTCAGCGTCCTAAGAGAGCTGATATGAAATAGACGCAGTGCATTTTGGGTGCTAAATTGCTATTTGTCCTATGTGCTATAGTCATATAAACACTCTCAACTTCATTTAGCATCGACTTGAAGACAAAAACACACTTATTTTTCTGAAAGTTGGAAATAAATTCAGGCATTAAGGGGTTAGTTAATACACTGACATTTGTGGTGCTGACTAGCTGAATAATTTCATGCATCCCCATAAATCACCCCTGCATTTACAACTACAATTTAGTTATATTTATTTTCATTAGATACAAGTACGTAATCACAAGTTTAACAAGCAGAAAAGTCTCAAAGTGCAGGAATCAATCTTCACTTGTTTTCATTTGACAAGAGTCACAGTAAACTGAAGAGTAACCCAGCGAACAACGAGAAAAAGGCAACATAAACCTGGACCAGGTTACAAATAATAATTAAATAAATACATGTGTGAACTGTGGAAGGAAAGCTGGGCATAGTGACGGCCTATACCTGCATACATGTATATTCACACAATAGCTCTGCACATGAAGACAAATCAACCATCCATGCGTGTTTATTTCCAAAAAGAAAATTACCAGAAAGTACTGGGTTTTTTTCCCCCAGTAAAGTTCTTTTTATCAACTACAACTTGCATCAAGTATAGTGGGAGAACAAGTAGACAGAAGAATTTCTCACATGCATGCAAAAATGCACACAAGCATGCCAGGTCAAATGTGGTCACCATCCTGTCAGTGGTCAGACTGAAGGTCAGCTGGAGCGCAGCGCCTCTCAGAGTGATAGAAGTGACCTCATCAAGAGGGGACGGGCAAAAGGGGAAGGCCATGGGCTGGACTGAGGTGTCCCCTCATCAAACGTGGACAGACGGGGCAGACATGATAGATGTCAACACTCAATATGTGTGTTGGGTTGTCTGTGTGTGCATGCAGTTTCCATTCAGTCATTGTTAAAATCCCTTTTTCTCAAAGAGTACTGTGAAAGCACACAGTCACATATGAATTCTCCCAGAACAAACAAGACTACCCTCAGGAAACTCATAGAGTTGACAACTTGAGTTAGGAAATTTGCCGATGAGTCTGATCACCTGATCGGCAGCCCATGCGATTGCCAATACCTGCGCAATCCGACCACAAGCAAAAACTCGATAACGTTTTCATCTTTGACATTGTTTCACTGAAAAGTCAGATAGAAAAACAGAATGCAGATAACTTAGAGATTAGAGCAGTCACATGCAGTATTAGCTGAAATTACATAATGGCAACAAACTTCTCACTAAACTTTAGTTTCCTGTGTTTGATCCCTCTGTTAGCGCAGCACACATTTTTTTTTTTGCAAAGTCAGTACTATGAAACATTTCCAAGTACAACTTGAGGCAGCCATGCAGTTGCAGAACTCTGTTTACACAATCGACAGAAATAAGACATATTTTTGGCATTCTTGTATTAATAGTTTCAAATTTTGGACAATGTTTCGCCAGCCATTGCCAGAAACGTCAAAAAAAAACAGTTGTTTATATGTGAGGTTCCTTTAAACTGCTTTTGACTTGAAAATGTTCGCATGCAGGGCTGTAGAGCTCCATCTCTCACACTGATTGAAAAAATATATTGATTGTTCCTACGATAATCTATTGTATGACTGGATCACCGATCAGTACACTCGTACTTTACATTGACTGTTGCCATTCACAACATAATGGGCAGGTCCTCAACATTTGGGATTAATATGACAAAAAAAAATTACAAGGTTACAAAGATACAATACAGTGGTATAGATAACACTGAGGGACAACAAAAACACAAACACACTGCTCAAACCGTGACACAATACGTTCAGCATTTTGTCAGCACAGTCTTATTTTCTCTTGACCTTATGATCTGCCTGCTACCACCTTGCTCGCTCTCTCCCCTTATGCTACTTCTCATCTTCAGGTTTTGATTTATTCCCGAGGATAAATTAGAACCAGGGTGTAATTATATACAGAGTGAGTTTTGCCTGGATAAGAAAGCTCTAAGGGTGTGTGTGTGTGTGTGTGTGTGTGTGTGTGTGTGTGTGTGTGTGTGTGTGTGTGTGTGTGTTTCCTGGCGTGTCTGTGTACAGCAGTGTTTTGTATTGAAATAGGTGACTTCGGAGAGGTGCGCTCCTTTAATTACGCCGCTCTCAAACAGAACATGAGTGGGCTATTCCACTGGGATTAGTTGTCTCTCAGTGCTGCCTCTTTGTGCATGCAACACACACAATGCACATGTACACTCAGACACAAATGTATGCCTGCCAAAAAAGCCCTGCTCTCCAACAGTTGAACACTCAATATATTCAAACTGAGGAGCAAGCCAAGTGAATAATTCCACCACTAATAAACGGTAAGAGAGAACCTGTGCACAGATGAGATGAAGGGGGAATAAGGATAGAACATTTTGGGGGCGTGGGTAAAGTGCTGAACAAATAAAGGAGTGAAAGGAGAACTACGCTTTCAGGAAAATGTGGTATTCAAGGACAACAAAACACAAAATTTAATATCAACATCAATTGTAAAAAATATTTTAATTGATCTATGTGTATTTTGATTCCTACCACTTCAATTTGTTTGTAAAGGTTACAAATACTGTTCTTTAGAAGGAAGTGTTGTGGAAAAAGCAAAAAAAGGGAGAAGAAGGAGTAATATTACTTCACTTTAGCCCCTACCACTGTTTGACCAAATCTGATGCACATTTCACTGTGTCCATTGTCAGACTTATTTTTTTGAACCTCTGGTAAGAATTTTCTTGGATTGCCTTGCAATGAACAGTCTTAATATTTGACAGGAGGAGCATCTTTTTGAAATGACCTGTCATGAGTCTTGGGTCTTGATTGCAGGTAGGTGTTTTGAAGCCTGGACACGGGGCAGAGGGTGGTGCAGACAGTGACAGTCATGTCATGCCAAAGAGATTGTCATTCAGCATGTTTGCATGACCACCTGATCTGATGTTTTATGCACTTCATGGCTGTTATAATCAAAAACCCCGGCTTACATGCTTCAGTGATCAGATTTCTTTTAGCCTGTTCATATAAACTGACATGAATCAAACTTTCTTATTTTCAGTGTAAACTGGTTAACCCAAGATGCATTGTCGCAGGATTTTAGGAGGAAGCCTGAGAGCAGCTGTAGCTCAGTCGGCAGAACTGGTCATCTGGTCATTTTTTCCAATTGCAAGACTGGCAGCTTGATTCTCAATCTTCCTGGCCGCGTGTCCAAGTGTTCTTGGGAAACCCAAACCCCAGTTTATCCCCACTGGTCACCAATGGTGTGTTAATGACTGTGTGTGATTAGGTGAACATGAGTGATTGTGTACAATGTCTTGAGATATTTAATCATTCAGTCATCTAATTATAAACATACAGTATTTTGATGACCCACTTTAAAACAAATCCCTCAATATTCAATATCATTCAACATAGCTCAACATCACAGAAAAACTACAGCATCAAAAACATGTAAAATATATCAGCAAGTCTGGACAATGTTGTGATGAAATCACATGAAGCTGTCAGTAACAAGGCATTTTCTTCAAATGTATTAATGTGACTGAGACAATATGACAAATACCTAATATTTTTTACCTTTATATTCTAAGTACCACTTATTTGAGTGCAAGACAGTGAGAATTTCTGCAAGGGCCATCTAATCTACAAGTCTACAGTCTGAGAAACAAGACATAAACGCACTCCTCTTCATCTGTGTCTGTGTCTAATGACGTGTGTGAGTAATTACTCTGAACCCTGTGTATACGGGTGTTTAAGTGTCTCCGCTCATGTATGTTTTCATCCGGGCTTTTGTCTATGTCTGGGCCTGCAATGAGTATGTTTAATGGTGTGTGCAAAAATAATCACTTAATCGTCGCTTTCTCCATTTGAGAGCTTTGAGCGTGTACGTGTGTGTCTTAGTGCGATGGTTTCATGGTAAAATAATCCAAAAGATGCAGACAGAAGTGGGAAGGCCCGGAAAAATGAAGAGCATTAAAATGGTGGGAATGATTGGTGAGAGGAGGGGAAGAGAGGCATTTAAGTAGAAGAGAAAAGAACGTGAAAAAGAAAGCGAGGGACTGAGATGAAGAGAGCAAACAGGTAGAAAGACACACCCCAACTCTTTATCTCTCTCTCTCTAATTCTCCACAATAACCCTTCGCTCCAATGTTGCTCTCCAAACCGTCGGCCTGTGAATTTATAGTTGGCCCAATGATTGCTTCTCGGGCCATGATGGCTGTAAATTGCTTTGCCATTTGGTAAATGTTGGCAGTTAGAAGGTATACAAGTAATTATTTCCGCTTGTGCTGATTGAGACATAATTCCAAGACGAGGCCCTGGAAAAATGACAGCATTTCGAAACAACTCTGTTTTAATTTCCCAGCATTCCTAATTAGAATCTGTACGTACATGGTGAGTTTTTTATGTGGTTTCCTCCAATGGGGCCAGAAATAATTAAACTGTCAAGGGGAAATAAATACGTATAAACAAGGCATAATTTTTACAGCGCGCAGCACCTTGTCAGGCCATGACTTTTTGTGAAGAAAAACAATGTGGGGAACAATACAGGGGCACAGAGGACACACCGACGACACACACACACACACACACACACACACACACACACACACACGCATGCGAGCAGAGTTACAGTGACAGCAGGAGTACACATGGGTGGAGTAACAGTAGAGATGATTTGACTCACAGGCCACACTGAATCCATCTGTAATATTCCCAGGAAAACCTTTGAAGTCTGAGATGTATTTGTTGACAAGCTGAAATACCCGTGCCGTCAGAAAGTTTGTGGACAAATAAGCCTCGTTCGAGAATGTAAGAGAAAACGTTAATATTTCAATACTGTGTAGTTGAATAACATTGTCATACAACTGCAGCAGATTATGAGTTGAGGAAAGATGTGAGGATTCATGGGACTTCATGACCAACAGGCCACAGCTGGAGAGAACTGGTAGGAACTTCTCCTTTACATTGGTCATTAACATGGGGACACCACAGGGCAGTGTGCTCAGCCCCCTCCTGTACTCCCTGTGCACCCATGACTGTAAAGCAAGGCACCGCTCAAACTCCACTGTTAAGTTTACCGAGGGCACAATCATCATGGGATTCATCACAAACAGCCATGAGATCACCTGATCAATTCAGAGACTTCAGAGACAGCAGGGGTGGGGGTCGGCGGTATAAACCGTATGTGATATAAATTTGGCCCACGGTAGGGATTTTGGTCATACCGCCCAACCGCGATAGCACATTACGTCCTCTGGGTGGCAGTGTTGCAACTTTTTAGATGCCCGGTTCCCTGAAGAAGAAGTACACAACAACAGCGATGACTGCTTTTCTCAGGCAGTAACACCGTCCATTAACCTGTCAGCATCCAGCTCCTCCTGAACCGCCTTCTTAACCTGTGAAACACCTGACATCCTCTGATTCAGTGAACAACCTGAGCCCTGCAGCTCCTGCTGCCTTCAGGGACACTTCGTAAAAGTAGCTGCTGATTCTCGACCAAAGACATCCGGGGAACTAAGCACGTTCGGGTATGCGCGGTCCTTAGCAACCAGTCCGAGGGGGCAAACAATCATGGACAGTGCTGCAGGCGGAGCGTTTGTGTGGAGTTTGTTCTTTCTCAGTATTTGTTATAGATTGAGAGATATAGATATATAACTATGGTGAAGAATTCTGTGTTAAACTGCACCAACAATGTAGCTCGACAGTCTCACTTGTCCTTTTATATGATACCAAGCAAGGCTACTGAACCAGAGAGGAGGAGAAAGTGGCTGTTACAAACAGAACCGCCGACAGCAAAACACCGGGGAAACTGGCTACCGAAATCGGACTACACGTATGTTTGTTCTGCACACTTTGTAACAGGTAAGAAAGAAAAGTTTAGAGCTGCCATTTCCATTTCTAGACTATATGGGTGGATGTGAGCTGAGCCTGTTAGCCTGGCATGCCACTTTATGTATTACACACATATAAAGACATAAAGAGATCCATGTTTCCCCATGTATCTCTGTCCATGGAGAGACAGTCTTTCGTGCCAGGCTCTGAGCCTGTTCCTTTAAGCGTGGTAACAAACAAGCGCTAGCAGGCGAGCTAACGCTAGCTTGTTAGCGTCCTCATTTAATCAAACTGCGTTCGTCAAATAAAATGTTTTAAATAGACACCTTTTATAGCAACATTTGTACTTACCAGGAGCTTTGATGATGTAGTGGTACACATCTGGGTACCCCAGACTAGGCCATTGTTTTGGATTATTTAGCCAGGAATCAGCTGTGTGCTTGTATGGACACAAATCCCGCCCGACGATGTTAAGCTTTACCTTATATCTTGTTAAAAGCTTCAGGCTTCAGCCCATCCTGATGCTGGTAAGCCATACCTGGCACCAGTGACCAATAAACTTGTGCTGCTACACAACAGAACTCTGAAAGTTTTAATAACTGTGCAATAGGGCTGCACGATTTTGACAAAAAACCTAATTGCGATTTTTCTGACCAATAATGCGATTGCGCTTCCTGTTGTCATTTCTGATTGGCCGGTGGCCCGGAACGAGAGACTCGAAGTTTTGATTGGCAGATAGGTCTGTCACTCAAATGCCTTGGAAAAACCTCAGCTAGGCCTGTCACGATAACAAATTTTGCTGGACGATTAATTATTCCCAGAATTTATTGCGATAAACGATAATATTGCCGTTTTTTTGTTTCAATTTTTTAATTAATGCAACAATTAGGGATGCAACGAAATGAAAATTCTTGGCGAAACCGAAACCAAAAAATGAGGTAACTGTTTTTCTGAAGCAAATAAGGCCCTAACAATGACACACATAATATTACAAAGCATTTATACCTCCAAAGGCCAACCGTGGTCTCACAGACTGCTGATAAAAAAATAAAATAAAAAAAAAGACGCACTTCGCGGGGCTTTTTTTCTGCGATTGATTTGTTTTATATGCGCGCATCTGAACAGGGAGCTAGCTCTGACAGCAGACAATCAGACAGACGGCCAAAAATATCAACCAAATCCCAAAAGAAAGACAATAAAAAGAGGCATAATGAAGAGATATAAAGTGGAAGAAGCTTTAGCAATGATACAGAAGGTCAGTGAGGGGGAATCGGATGGCGGTGTCGGACATGATCAGCGATCTTGACTGGAGTGAAGAGAAGGAAAGTTCTGAATCACAGTCAGAACAGCCACGGGCCAAACAGCGAAAAAAATGTAATTCTGCTGCCCCAAAAATACCCGACTGACCTCCACCTGCTGTCCAGTCCAGCGCAGAACCTGCAGTGGCGCATGGAAGCGCTCACGCGTCACCTCCAGGTATAGAGAATTACTGTAGGCTGCTGTCAGTTTACAACTAAATAATAATAACATAAAATTGTGTAAAAAAAAAAAAGAAAATAATGTAATAAATTTCAACACAACAGTGAACACGGTAGTTGACAGCAGGAGCACTGCAGCGTCTCCAGAGGTGCCAATTACAGATTCAGGTAAAATATTATATCCTCCATCAAAGTACCACAAACTATGTATTTTTCGTTTCCAAAAATTAATTTTAGAACGAACATTTTTTCTGAATAAATACCTTTGTCCTGTGGAGCCTGCAGTCCCAGAATCAAATGAGCAGAGTGAGGACGGGACCGTGTGGGAAGGTATCGGTCCTGGTGCGCAGCCGGGGAGACTTATTTTACTAATTTTAATATGTTCTTGATTATTATTGACAGTTAATGATAAAACTATTTTGTGTGTGTTGGTGTGTGTGTGCGTGTTTATCAAGGAAACGAGTGCGCGGAGTGTGTGTGAGAGGTGACTGCGCAAATGCGCACCGTAAAAAGTTCAATAAATTTTAAAACCTGATTTGAGGCATTAATAAAGCAGACATGAGGCATTAAAAGGTTTGCTTTAGCATTGCCGCCACGTCATCACCAATTATTTTCGGCCGTGTTGTTTCGGTGATTTTTTTCTTTCGGTGGAAAGCCGAAAATACACCTTTGAGCTATTTTGGGCCGAAAAATTTCGGTGGCCGAATTTTCGGTGCATCACTCCTCATTACACTACAGAGCTGAAAGGAGTCACTATGAGACGTTTCTAGTGTCTTTGGAAAATGTAAATTTATTGCGCCTGGAAAACTTACCAACCTCATTTTTTTTATCGTGCGATTAATTGATTTATTGACTATCGTGACAGGCCTAACCTCAGCCCTGTGCGGTTCGGTTACCATAGTAGTTAAAACCTCAATTTTGATGAGGTGTCGGTTCGTGCAGCCCTACTGTGCAAGCCCTTACGGTCGCTATGGTCCCTTCCACGTTGTTTGCCCCTCCGGCCTGGTAACTCAGGAAGATCACGTGGTGCGTGACGTCACGCCGATATCGAGAATAGCGGTGCCTCAGTCAGCTGTTAGCTTAGCTGTTAGCCACCGTCGAACGGGGATCAGTCAAAAAAATTGGCACAACGCCAAATCAAGTTGCCAACCCCTGATCTATAATCTGGACATGGTTTGGATTCAAAGTAACTTGCCTTCTGTTATTTAATAGTTTAAAAACTACTTCCTGCTTCCATGCTTTCACCATGGGCTAAGGTAACCATTACAAGGCTGTTATGCTGAAATTTATATATCAAATTATACCGTGATATATACCGTCTACCGTGTATGTTTCAAATTATACCGTGATATAAATTTTAGGCCATATCACCCACCCCTAAGCAGGGGGACAAACGTCTACGAGCCAATCTATATTGGCAAAAACCCTGACATGGAGAAGCTCAGCAGCTTTAAGGTTCTCTGCATTCATGTCACAGAGTCTTACCTGGACGCTGTATATAGACGATCTGCTCAGGAAAGCTCACCAGAGGCCATACTTCCTGAGACTTCATGTTGAACTTCCTGAGAGGAGCATCCTCTTGAAACTTCTACAGGTTTACCTTTCAGAGCTGGGCACCATCATGATGTGGTAAGGGAACTACCCCAGTTTGAGCCGTAACATACTACAGACACTCATGCAGAGAGATCACAACTTCTTTCGGAACAGCTGCGTTCCCTCCCAGGTCCCGACCACAGCCTGTGTCTGTGAAAGTTGTGCAGCATCAAAAGGTTGAACAAGAGCTTTTTTCACCAGGCCATTTGGCTCCTTAATGAATTCTCCAAAAATTGCAACATTGGACTGTATTCATAATACACTGTATTAATACGTACAGAGCTTCTTTGTAAATGTTCACACCCCTTTATTAGCTCAGGACTACAGACAGGAACAGTTTCAATTTTTAAATGCTTAGATAGCATATTTCCTTTTGATATATTTGCCTAAATTCAGCAGTTAATAGTCTTCTATGGTTAGTAGTACAACAGCTCCATAATCTGAACAGCGGGTTGACTGGGTTTTCTTGTCCAAATCATTTCATTGCAAGTTGTGCCATGAATATTATGTTAAGACTGCACATGGCAAATTTATGAATCTGAATCTGAAGTGTTAATTGCACTGTTTCAAATGTGTTCAGCATCATTCAGAGTAAGAAAAAACAGAAGCACAATAATTACATAATCATTAACACTAGCAACAAAGCTGAACAGTATTCAAAATTAATCCACATTCATCTTTTGCTTTCTTGGTAGTTACATTTTTATTCATTTTTTTCTGTTGTTGATCATATTTTAACGGGTCTGAAAGAAACCACTGACACAGTTTTCTGAGTGTCATACCAATATTGTCCTGAGGACAATATCGCCACTGTTCAGCTCACACTGAACTCTTAAAAGCAAAATATGTTTACCAATGTCCACAATCGTGCTGTTGAACTGCGATGGTGGGTGTCTCTCAGCCAAACCGAGAGAGTTAGAAACACATGGTGAATTAGAGGGCTCACAGTGAGCTCACACTGATAGGGAGAGCTAATGGAGACACATTTGAACTAGACTTACTCAATTACAATCTGACATCAGCTCGTGGACCCCAGCTTCAGCTGAACACACACACACACACACACACACACACACACACACACACACACACATACACACACACACACACACACACACACACAAAACAGTCACCACACTCCAGCTTAAATGGATCTTGTAACACAGCAGATATCACAGGCTTCATCAGGCTTTCAGTGAAAGAGGTATCAGGCACAAAGTGTATATTCTGGTGGAACCTGGTAATTCCATTTACTACCAGGCATTTAACTGACATTTTTATCTCGTGTAAGCAACTATAAATTGTACAAATTGTTTTAAATCCTTTCTCTGCACATTGGCTACCAGCTCAGATAAGTGAAAGAGGCCTCCACCACAAAGCAGCTGGTATTAAAAACACACATACTTGTAGCAATTTGTACTGAATGAGGGATTCATAGAATTGTTTCACGAATCGCAAAGCTGAATGTGTTTTAATTAATTAAGTGGTCACAATGTACATTTAAAAAATGATCTGTGATGTTGAAGTCCTGAATACTGGAATTCAAAATAATGTAAAATTGTACAACTTCATTAAAAGTATTGCCTATTGAGAAAAATTACCAAAATTTAACAGCTTGGAATGACGCTGCTCATTTCACAGAGCTTAAATCATACCTTCTAAAAATACTGAGTTATTATTTTCTCACTTTGAATTAACTTTTTAATAACTGATTTTTTTTTTTCCTGTTTGAAAAGATGTACTGTACACAATTACAATTTCTTAGAGCGGGGGCCTGAGTGTGCAGACGAACACATGTACTCTACATGCCTCCGCAGACTAAGGTCAATGGTGTGCTCAGATACAAATGATTCTCATCTAATATTAATAGGATATGCTAAACGGTAACACCACGGCAGCACAAAGCCGAACAGCATTTCCGAGTGAGTGAGCGAGTGTGTGTGTGTGTGTGTGTGTGTGTGTGTGTGTGTGTATCCTTGCATGTGTTTTTTTTTTCTCTCCTGCCAAGCAGCGAGATGAATACCGCTGAGACTAAAATAAAATTCAAGAATAATAGAACTTGCCGTGTTAACATTCCGGAACAATATAAGTATGCATGTTAACATTGTGGGAAGGTGGTCCCTGTGGAAACAATCCAGTTAGCCAACAGAGAGACAGTGCTGACCACAACAGCAACAGCATTGGTCACTTTTCAAACCTCTCAGAAAATTATATACCCGGTAATGTATAACAAATCTTTTATTTTGTCTCTCTGACAAGCAACAAACTGTGACTGTCAAAAACAAATGTGAATATCAAAACGATGCTTTGAGGGACAGTTCTTTAAAAGGTCAAGCTGGGTGCTTGTGCATGGAAAAAGTCCAAACGGTACTTGCAATTCCAGTTCACAAACAGCCCAGTGAGAATGTGCCACTTGAACACATTGAACTTTGAGAAAGCTTACCGAACTTTAACTTGAGTACCACACGTTCAAAATATATGATTCGTTACAATAACGTTCGCAACCAACATTTTCCCGGAAAAAGCTCTGACAAATGGCATCCTTCTGCTGACAGGGGGCACCAGGTCAAAGCTCTCCATCAACTGTTTTGAAAGGCAAAGACAAATAAGATTTTTAGCTGCTACGGTTGTATTATTGGTCAAAAGTGAACAAACAGTGCTGTTGTTGAGCCAACTTTTTAAGTACAAGCTTGTTGGAATTGGAAACTACAATGTTGCAACATCACAAGTCTTTAAGAGAAGTAATTGGACTTAGCATTTAAAAAAGGAGGAGAAGAAGTTCCAAGTTGTTCTTTCATGGTAACGTGATATCTCTGGTACCATGAGGAAGTTAATTCATATTAAGCACACATACTCACTCTTGCTCAAAGATGAACTGATTAGGTTGTGAAGCTCAGACTGTTACAGTCAAGGTCACTATGACCTCAAAAGTGTTCAAATGTGTTTTGCACCATCTTTAGAAAAGTCTTGTAAAAATGTCTTTAAATAAGATCAGATTCATTACGTCTTGACTTCAGGATGTTGTTGGTCAAAGATCAAAGTCTAAGTGGTTTCATGTTATTCCCAAATAATGTCTTTTGTCATTTTATTAGACAGTTTTTCTCCATATATAATCATAGTATAAACAGACATCGTCAAATTCAAATTTTTAGGTTGGATGTCATCAAACTTCTTTCTTTAAAAAAACATGCTCTTGCAAAATACACATGCATAGGCGAAAAATATTGTTGGTGAATATTAAATATTGTAGATATTTGGTTTTGCAGGTTATTTAGCCAATTTGTCAAGTTATAAAGTCAGTGTGTAAGCACATGCAATCAAGTACGCAAGGCTTGCAAGTGCTAGCTATTCTCTGCTGTCGGCCTGTGTGTGTGTGTGTGTGTGTGTGTGTGTGTGTGTGTGTGTGTGTGTGTGTGTGTGTGTGTAAAAACAGTCACTCGTTCTTTGAAACAAAAACAACCACTTAGGCATGAACAGCAGTGCTTGGGAGACATCAATATTTCAGTCAGGTGTGTCGAGAAAGAGAGAGAGAGAGAGAGAGAGAGAGAGAGAGAGAGAAAGAGAGAGAGAGAGAGAGAGAAGGGGGGGAACATGAAAGCTGAAATGGGGGGGTGGGGGGTGCGACCCCTTGCCATTCTCAGGCATTCCCATGACTGACTGACGATAAGCGTCTGTGTGTGTGTGTGTGTGTGTGTGTGTGGGTGTGTGTGCGTGTGTTTGTATGTGTGGGTGTGTGTGTGTGTGTCATTCCCCCGCCGTCACCCCACCCCTATACCCACCATTGTGTGTACCACCTCTGTCACCTTTCCTCTAATCAGGAGTTTAAATCAATGACGTTGTCCAAAACTATAATTGCCACTCCTTAAACTGCTTCTCTCGCAATATGCTTTCACCAAGAAACCACTCGGCAGCAGAAATACGCCTCTGCGTGTGTCGTTGTGTGTGTATGTGTGAGCTGGATTAAGAGTATTTTCTCATTACGGCAGTGTCTGAACGACTAGAAAGTGCTTCTCACATTGTTTTACAGCATCCTGAAACCTCAAAGCTCAGCACTAAGCAGCATAATACCCGGTAGTCCCACAAAGACGCCATACACTACAATCCTGTCATCACTAATCACTCATGAGCTAAGCATATTAGATACACTATCATAGGATATCAATTATTTGTTGAGGAGCTATAAATAGCAAAATATTTCCCAAAAAGTTCTGGAGGGGACCAGATTGAACTGGTCAATTTTCTGAGTTCATGTTCTGAGGTGAAACACAGCAGTCCTTGAGGCTCTCTGAAGCACTCACCTTCATGAACGACGAGTTCAAGTGCTCGATAATTCATGTCTAATTAAAAAGGTAATGCTCAAACAGACACATGCTATAAGGAGCAACACAGGTTCAGTGTTTCACTCAATGTCACTGATGGGTTCCCCTCCCCAAACTTTGTGGCTCTTTCCCAAACATATAAATTCAACAACAACGTGGTCACTACAAGAAAACAGCGATTCTCCTTCAGGGCAGCCGTGGTCCAGGTGGTGGAGCAGGTTGTCCCCCAATCCTGTAATTGGTCTTTCAGTCTCGAGCTCTGCCTGTAAACTGATGTCAGTGATCACAAATCTGCTCCATTGTGTGTGTGTGTGTGTGTGTGTGTGTGTGTGTGTGTGTGTGTGTGTGTGTGTGTGTGTGTGTGTGTGTGTGTGTGTGTGTGTGTGTGTGTGTGTGTGAATGAGTGTACCTGGATGTGCATGTGAATGAATGACTACGACTTATGACACACAGCACTGAATACAATGAGACAGACTGCTTAAAGAAGTGAAAATGTGCTCTCTAAGTGAAGACCATCTACGATTCTGTGTGTGGGTGTTTGTGTGTGTGTGTGTGTGTGTGTGTACTCTGTGACAGAAGTTGCCTCAACCTGACAATGCAATGCAAACTGTTGATGAAGTAAAAGAAGCATCACTCGATATCCAAAGCAACAAGAAAGCAAGGAATCAACAAACAGACGGACTCTTGGTGGATGAATATGTAAAGAGCTAAAGAGATGGAAGTCAGCGTGCTCGATTCTTTCAGACCATCGAACAAAAAAGAGAGAAAGCGAGGGAGAGGTAGAGATGGAAATAGAGATGGAAAGAGAGATGTCTGGTTAACAAGGTGCTGAGCACGACAAGCCCTGGGGAGTCCACGCTCCCTTACCCTCTAAGATTAGACATCTCTCTCTCTGTCGATCTCACTCTCTCTCTTGTTGCGACACAAGGAGAACATGCCACTATCACAGGGGGATGCCCCAGGAACCATCGCTGCCTTTCTGTCTCTCTCTCTCTTTCTCTCATCTCACAGAAAATTGCTTTCTTTTCTCCTTTGCTCCTCTGCTTAACCATCGCTGCTACCTTTTCACCCTCACAATATTATCACAACCTTTGCTGTTTGTTTTTTTTATGTTATTTGCCTGTATGCACATAATATAAATATAGAATTAAAGGTGACATGAAATTAAAAGTTAATGCAGTTGAATGACAGAGCGATACCGAGTGAAAGTCTTCCAACTTTAAGAAATATACATGCATACATCGATAAAACATTTTTTAAGCTTAATCCTATGCCACTGAGACCCCAGACTGGACAGAAGTCTGCAAATTCCTCAGGGATAAATCTATAATTTGCTGTTCTAATGAAATGGTGATTTGAAAAAAAAAAAATCTGTATTTTCAAAGTGAATTGGAGAAGACACCTTCAACAAAAACTGCAAATTAATGGTTTTTTGCACTATATTTCTGTGTATGAGTGTGATGGTTTCTTCTTACATTTTGACTAATCTTACTTTCCAAAATAACTCATGATCTGGTTCTTACACCATTTCATTGTCCGACAATTAAAACCTGCAGTCCTCTTCTTGTCCTCCTCCTTCCTTACATCCATTCTCTCGCTTGCCTACCAACAAATCTGTCTCGCTCTCTCTCTGCCTGGTTGTTTGACACCTCTCTCCCACCTGAGCATCTCTATGTGTCAGGACAAATTGACCGAGACTCACATCTTTTTCTCTCTCACCCTCACGCTCTCTCCCTCTCTCCCCCTCTGTCTGCTCACTACCACTCAACCGGAGAAAGAGAGAAAGAGCAAGCAAGAGACAAAAAGAAGGAGATTGATAATGTGTGAGAAGTGGGGGAGGAGAAGCAATATGCATCAGAGAAAAGACGGGGATGCTGGGAGAAAAAACTGTTATGATGAAACATAAAAGGCAGAAGGCCGGGAAAAGCCTGGCCGAAAGATGGATAACTTCATAGATTTAGATGGTCATTCTTCTCTCAGTTTTCCATTCTTAAATAATCTGTACATAGGATTTAAAGTAGATTCACAAAGTATTCAGATATCCAAAGACATTGCTCAGCTGACTTTACTGTAGAATCTATTGCACAGTTCTATTCTAAATGAACAAATATAATTCCTCTTTCTCTACATGTAATAGCCAGTATTACCAAGAGGGAAAAATATGAATTTCTGTATCACCTGACAAAACATTTAAAAATAACAACTGAAAACTTTACTGAGTATTGATTGACAACAATAGGTCAACACTTTGACATAGAATCTCCTCTCATTCTTTAACAGTGTACGAGAACCAGTGCCGCACTTCAGATTCGACAAACACTCACAATTTAAATGGCTTCTATTTACATGATGTATGTCATTTACCCTGTGTGTGTGTGTGTGTGTGTGTGTGTGTGTGTTTGAGAGAGGGCAAGGGCTGCAAATTTTTTTATGTTACAACTTTTTGTGTACGAGGCCATGAGAGCTGTCACATTTTTCCGGGATTGCCCGTTCAAAAATCTGAGATCAAAAGTGTGATAACAAAAAACCTAAATAGTTTAATGACAGAAGATCAACTGAAGGTTATCAAAACAGGGAACATGATGATTTTTTTTTTTTTTGGGAAGAATCAGCTGTGGAACATAAGGGAACATAAATCTCAAGCATTAAGAGAAAAGAAAAAGTTCTGTAATGAAAAAATGTTTATATTGAAGTGAAAATCACATTGATATCACCATTTATGGGCCTTTTTATTCTAGAAAATGAAAACATATTTTAGAATTTCAGTTGCAGAATTAAACAGGATACACCCCCAAGTGAAATTTTGTCCTCAGAACAAATCACTTGAGAACCGATCTATCAGTATAAATACTTCTTGTGTCAAGTCCCATAAGTCTACACACTGTCGAAGCCCCTTATCGATGCCCGCACAGCTCTGAAGCTTCTTTGGTAAACCTTCCAGGCTCTGGAACGTTTCCATTCTGCCTGACACAACCTGTCAAGGTCAATCACACTGGATGCAAAGTGTTGTGAACTGCCATTTTCAGGTTCATACATAGAAGAGGAGATCTGAGCCTGGGATTTGACGAGGTTTCTCAGACACATTTACAGATTTGCCCTAAAGCCACTTCAGAATGGTTTCGGACGAATGTTTTAGTTTACTGTCATGTCCAAAGAGCAGTGTGTGGTATTGTCAGTTCTGTCAAGTGTTTTATGTTCTCACCTGAGAAGATCATTTGTGCTTTAATTACTTATCTACTAGTCTTGTTTCAGGTTTTCAGCCATCACGTGTTTCCTGTGCGCTGGTAACAGTCTAACTAACCTCATTATGTTCACTCGTGTCTTGTTACTCTCTTTTAATTCTAAACTTCATGTTCAGCATTTTTGTTTGCCCTTTCACAATGTCACCAGATTTAAGCCTCAAATCTCGAATCTTTGCTTGAACTCCAATAATAAGTTCATGTATCACCTCAAGACTTTTGGAAGGCAAGTGAACACCCCTCTCAGGTCACACGCACTGAAGCGTTAACAGGATCAACTCCAACTTGTCTTTGTTTGGCTGCTATTGCGCAGCATTTCCACAGCATGATGCTGCCACCTCCATGCAGCACAAAAAAAGCTCATCAACAGAAGCAAGTTCAAAGGTTAGGTTGAGCCTGGGCTCACAGGAATTTAAGAGTTAAAAAAGAGAGAAACAAACAAACATTATTTAGACTGGATAAAAATGGGAGTCACAAAGCTTAAAAGCTTAAAGACTATTTTCTATGAAAACACTCACCGACACTCAAACTATACACTCTGTAACACACTGGACATGTATGAAAATAAGCACTTTCACACAGACACCAACAACATCGAAAAATAAATAAGAAAAAAAATATATAAAACTGAGACATCACATGAGCAAATACAGTCTCAATGTTGCAGGCCAACACTTTATTGTATTGAACACGCACACATACACACGGGCCTATAGCATTGTGACAAAGAGATCAGAGAAACGGGCAGAAAATAATAGAATCTTCATCCCAGTAATCCATATTCATTCTTCTCATCCCTCCTCACCTCATTCCTCCCTCTCTGCATGCCACGCTTCCCCGTATCTGACATTCAAATGAGTTGTCTTTTCTCCCTTATTAGACGTAGACACACACACACACACACACACACACACACACACACACACACACACACACACACACACACACACACTCCCTGTAAAAACACACGCGCATCCTCATCCTCTTTCTTGGATACTTTCTGCCCCGTTGCACCCGTGATGGCAAATTGAGCGCCTCCCGTCTCTCTCTCTCTCTCTCTCTCTCTCTCTCTCTCTCTCTCTCTCTCTCTCTCTCTGTCTGTCTCTCTCCCCCTCTCTGTTGACTCCTCTCATCTTTCCTCCATCTTCTTTTTTTTCCTCTGCCGCCACCCCACCACCCCCACCTCAACTCTCACCACCAATACCACCGGCAACTCCTTCAGATTCTCGGCTCCTCACAGTGATTTGACTACTGAAGCCAGTAAAGCCGGCTCACAAGCCAATGAAGGGAGGGAAAGGCCTTCATGCCGTGAATGGGTGCATGCCCGACACACACTAAAGACATCTCAATCACCAAAAGACAATTTCAGAATTACACAAAGATACAATGATAGGGTTTCTGGACGGTAAAACCCAATGGAGAGATTTTGTGAAATAAAGTTGTGAACATGTCGTTCCGTCGATATATATCTACCTATCCACTCATCTATCTTCTCTTCCTCTCCGTCTGTCTGTCGTGGCCCTATTAGTGGAAGATGGAGGTGTGATCATGGTTACTGTGTGCTAACAGGGAGCGTGCTGCCATGGATGACAAATATTACACACACACTCATGGACACACTAACACACACTCACACACACACACACACACATCCTCGTGCAGCCATGCAGGGAGAAAACACTTGGTAGATTTCATCACTGCTTGTAATTATGATCCTGTCAAGTCCGCAATGTGGCAATCCATAACGACACACGCACAAGTGCACCTACATACACACAGTCATGCACACAGACACACAGGCATCTGACGCGGGACGTATCCATTCATAGGTTCTCATGTGCACATACAGAAAACGTATTTATTGTATGCATTACTACATGAACGGAGGACGGTACCTGATACACAAAGACATGGTATGTCTTGATATTCAGAAAATAAAGTGGACATGTGAGGGGAAATATGAGAAACTGAAAAATGAAACAATAGCTGGCGATTCAAATGATGTGTGTCTAATTGTGTGCATGCATTTCAACCTCTTAATGAAATGCTTTTCAGTTTTCCTTTAATCTTGCCAATTTTTATAAAGTCCATAAATTGTATGTTGACACTCAGACATGTCAAGTCTGTGTGTGTTTTTGCATTTAAGTGTGTCCATGTGCGAGTGTGATGACATCTCTGTCTCCAGCGCTGACACTTCATGTGTCAGGGGAACCTATTAGAGACCCTCACAGCCTAACCCCACACCTGACCCCCACCCTGATGTATGTGTGGGTATGTGTGCACTTGGACCTGTGTGTGTCTTCCCTTCTCTTAATCCTAATCACAGGAGTTGCTCATGTATTGTTTTCACAGTCTTTATTGAATTTGTATGACAATATTCCGTATTTCCCAAGAAAGGAAAATGTGAAAATGCAACACAATTTACAATGAATTCTCCAAAGTTATTCTGTCAAAAATGTGTGTGAACATAAATGACCTTGAACTCCCAAACTAACCAGAAGGTCAGGCCTCTGGTTACCCCTGGATACCTGACCCAAAGACCTTTTTGACCCATAGAAATCTACTGGGCAATGCTGTGTGTGTGTTGTGGTGTGTAAGAGCCTTGTTTAAGTACTCTTTTCTGTCACAATGTTTGTGTGTGTGTGTGTGTGTGTGTGTGTGTGTGTGTGTGTGTGTGTGTGTGTGTGTGTGTGTGTGTTACATTGCCTATGGTGCACAGAGAGGAAGAGAGGAGCAGTTTTTGTAAAAATGAACACATGAAGAATTTCTGCCTTTTCAAAATAGTTCAGTAAACTTTTCTTTCATATTTTCAGTAACTGAATGTTTGACTGTTATCTGATTGTTTTCATGTTCTTTTTTTAAATCGAGACATTTGAACCTTTCTATAATGACTTTAATATCAACAGGGAGGACTTTACAAGACTATTTAAAATTGACCATGTTGATTCTGGCCTAGTCTAAAAGGTTCAGAGCAAAGTCTGTATTTTGTTCTATTTTGTTGGTCCTCGTTGAAACTCTACTCCTCCTGAATAGTCTGCAGTGGAGTACGAGGACAGAAAGCTTCTGCTCCCTGATTGAACAGTTCAGTTTGTCATTATCCAATCAGATGAAGGTTTACAGACAGGGACAAAATTTGCAACTGCAACTTCAGTCTTGCAGGTTAATTGGTGAATTGCCTGAAGTTATGGCTGTAAGTGTGTGTGATTGTCTGTCTCTCTGTGTTTGCCCTGAGGTGACTGTGATGGACTGGCAACCTGTTCATGATGTATCCTGCCTTCACACAAAATCACTGTGGGGATCCACTCTGTGACCCTGAATTGGATAAAACAGCAGACATGGTGGTTGCTAAGGTAGGCCAACTTGAATCTGCCTGCAATTTCCAATGCTTTTGCATGTTCACTGTATCTTAATTATTAATTTGTTTTTGTCTTTTTTATATTTAAATAATATTCAGTTCCAAATGATCTGAAAGGCCACAGGCCACAATAGAATTCTGGCTGCAACCAAAGATACAAAAGCGTGTGACGTAAAATATGTTTTCAACTGGACCCTTCTGCGGCAAAACACACGGACTCAAGGTGTTCCTTCCACCGTGTCGCCACATTTTCTTCTTCAGCCAAATATAACATATATAGGAGCTCAACTTTTGTTCGTTTCCATTTGGACGACATTGGTTTGGTTCGGCCTGTTTCCTGACAGAGACCAATGCACATGTGTGGAATGCGTCTGTCTGAACTCAAAATGTTTTATAGATGGAACTGCGTGCACATCTGCAGATTGAGTAGGTCCAAAGCGGTCTGCGGACACACGAGGCGGAAAGCATGAACGGATCTTAAGTGGAACTTGATCCCTCAACAACACCCTCATGCTGGTCAACAAAACCAGTGATCACAGGATCAATTACTGTCTTTTCTCTCTGTTGGGCCTGCTGTCCGCCTGCTGTCTCTTGGTGAAAGAGAGTGGTGACAGGTACAGCTGCGATTGCTGTCCAGCCGCTCAGCGTACTTTAAGATCCACTGCTAGACAGAAACCGATAAATGAAAATTTGTACTTTGAGTATGGTGTGTTTTCACCTACAAATATAAAAGAGTGGACACACACACTTTACATCTTTGACTTCATCTTTTCATTTTTCTCTCCTGAGAAAGGTGGTGTTCTGAGGAACTAAAGTAGTTACTAAGGTTATTATTTCAGTCATTTAATCATCTACTCTTTTTGGGGTTTTTTTTTGTTTTGTTTTTGTTGATGGCTGAATTGCTGCATTGAACACTAAACACAACCAGCAGCTGGGTCAAAAGTCAAGGTAACTAACATAAAACCCAAAAAACTGAACCTCGGTATGAGAGATCCATTCAACCCCTTTTATGAAAAAAGTCCTTTAAGTAGCGTGGAAAAAAGAAAACCACTCATAAGAATTACGATCTCCGTCATTTTATGACTTGTACGCTAATTTTTTGCATGTCTCACTGTCAGATTGTGCCAAAACTATCCTTTCCCCTTCCTTCATTGTGTTTTTAAGGTTCATTCTTTTTTGTTTTCATGTTTTGAAACATTATCTTTAGGAAGAAATTCATTTACTCAGAACTTTTATATTCAATCTCAGCCCAGTGATACAACTGGGAGATTTCAGCATAGCAGCAGGCGCAAGCAACTATTCCGGGACCAGCAGGGATTCAGCGCTTCCCCAAAGAGACTTTCAAGGATTTCCATCCAAGACTTGACCTTGATCAACCAGATGACAGGTGGATGGGTTACCCCTCACTTACCCCTCAACACAGTTGACTCTGGGGTTAAACTGCACAGGATGAGCACAGGTCTTGTCTAGCCTGCTTACTTTTTGCAACACTGCTTCATAGGTCTGACTGTTCTTGTTGTTTTTAGGCAGACACATCTAATATTACCCTTGAAATGCCACTTTAACTACAAGATCTATAGACACAGTCAGAACAAGACCAGCCTTTCCTTAGTCAGACTTATGATTTCATAAACAAACCTGCATGCTGTGTAACTCCAATCTGGTTCTCTCAACGCCTCTCTCTCTCAAAATTTGAAAGTTATCTCATTGTTTCTTTTGCAAATGCTGATTTTCTCTCCGCACCTCCACCACTGCTCCATACTAATTCACTCCTCGCCTCTCCCTTCTGTCCCGCGTCTCTTCCCATGTTCCTCTATCCCCCATCCTCCCAACATCATTTGCAGACACACACACACAAACACACATCTCTCTCTCTCTGTCTTGTCTCTCCAAACTCGCTCAAGCACAACTAAGCCGGGGGTTTGAGTCCCAATGAGAGCGGTTAGGGCAATCAGTGCTTTTCACACCCTCTGATGTTCTTAAAAGGTGGAGGGATCAGACGCCCCTGCTGTACTGCCGCACTTCACTAACACACCACGTGCGTGCACACACACACGCGGCTTGACATACACATATACAAACTCACAGAAAGCAACGCACAGGCCCCCCCGTGTACAAATGATTGCACACATATGCACATACTCCAACCACAGTCAGACACACTCACAAGTCCACACTCACAAGAGATCCAAATTTGTAGATGTCCCCAAACACACGTGCACACGCACGCACACACGCACACGCACACACACACACACACACACACACACACACACACACACACACAAAACCACTTAGTCTTACTTCGAGGAGCGTCTTTCTGGGCTGTTGGAGTTAAACAGTTAAACTACTTAAACTGGTGATGTACGTTACCGTGCATCAGCCCTCGCAGAAAATTATAGCAAAAGAACTGATTCCACTTTGCTGAAAATCATCTCAAGGCTTAGTCAAGAGTCCTTTTATCTTTTCATAAGAAAATAAAACTAAAAATATTTTCTTCATTTGTGTCACCAAACAGTGGGTTAAACAATGTACAACAGTGTAACACTTGAGCATATGAGCGTATATATAATATTATATCATATCATAGCTTATGTTGAGCTTTCTCCCTTAAAGAAACATTGTACTTTTACTGACAAAACTGCTGTAGCAGTACAAATGGTACCAAGCTGTGTGTGTGTGGTTGTGTGTGTGTGTGTGTGTGTGTGTGTGTGTGTGTGTGTGTGTGTGTGTGTGTGTGTGTGTGTGGACCAGGTTTCAAGTGAAAATGTTTCCAGATAGTCCTTGCTGGGCTATCATTCGAGTCTGTGGGATCACTGTGAGATCAGGTGTGCATGATGGTGTGATATAGAATGCAGTTAGGAAACTGAATGTACAGCTCCACGCTCCCCATAATGCGGCAAAGAGCAGTGACGCTATCAATTTACACCGTAACGGACAACACAGTCACTTTGCACCAAAGTGAAAGACACCAAGACACACACACTCCCACAGACACACACACGTTTAGCACAAGCACAAAGTTCAGGGGATTAATTCACTGCATCATGTCATCAATCCTACCTTACCCCCTACTGTCATAGAGGAAGCAAAAAATTTGTTAAAAAGGAAAACTGAAGCGCGGTGCAGCTAATACTGTTGTAATGTCTCCATCTCCAATCCTCTTTTTATTTCTCCCCTTTCCTCTTTTTAGCATCACTCAATTTTCCCCTCTTTCCATCTCTTCTACTTTTTTCATCCTCTCTTCATCAATCTATCCTCTCCTGCAGCGTGAGCCAGCCTGCCTTGATGAACGGAGGCTCTTAGTCACATTAGGGTCAGTGTGTGTACACACACACATACCCACATACACCCCTGCATACACAGGGAAAGGGTCATCCTGGCAGGGTTACGCTGCACAAAGTCAGCTTCCCATAATGTGGCTGCTGTCGCCTGCATCACACCCTCATGATCCAATTAGGAGCCTCGATTCCTCCAATCAGCTGCTGTGGCGACCAACGGAGTAGACGAGCAGGCAGAGGCAGGCGGGCAGCACCAATCTCGTAAGTGCTTTTAGGGGATTAGAAGGTGGGTGGAAAGAAGGGAGGGAGGGAGAGGAACACCTCTCTCTTTCTCCATCCTTGGTGCACTTGTTTTTGTTGCTGAGAGCAGAATGCTACTTATACTGCCTAATTGGGCACACAAATTGGCGTTACACTTCTAAATACAAGTAACCCATACATTGAATTGTAAAGCAGAGAAGACAGAAGTTGGGCCCAAAAAAAAAAAGAGAGAACAGGGGAGAACTTAGACGTTAAAGGGAATGAGAAGCGGAGAATGAAGTAATAAAATCAGTGGATATGGAGGGAGAGAGAAAAGTACAATAGTAACCAACAAAAGAGCACAGCTTCAAAAAGACAACAGCGCCTTTCAGTCTGTTTGTGCTCTATTCTAATGCCGTATTCTGTGCAGAATATAGTTAAGAAGTTATAAATGAGGAGAGTAAAAAAAGAAGTAGAAGCAATTTTTTCTTTTTTTTCTTCATGCAAAAATAATACTTTTGTTTATAGAGAAACGTTCCTCATAAATATTGAGTTTCACGATCTTTTTGGACATGTGAATACATTTGCTGATGTATTTTTCCATCCTTTGTCCAAAGGACAAAATTTTAGGGAGATATGACATAACTGATAGAGGGATTCAGAGGAAACCGCATACACCGTAACCTTAAAATAGTTTTCACTTACAGTGTCACACACTAAAGAGGTATAAACATGCACACTCAGTGTAATATGTGAAGACACACACATCCTGTCATTAATAGACATATCTCTTTGTACTCACACACTTGCGATCAGTACATCGAGTGACACAATTACTCATTAACTTCAATAACTCAAGGACCATGAACTAACAGACAGATCTTCAGATACAAATGTTTTTTTGGTTTCTTTTTTTAAATCTTCAGATTAATTTAGGTTGCGTTGCATCGCACATGAAAACAGGTATGATGAAACAAATGAAGTTCTAATATTGCAGAGATAATGTAGCCAATAAAAGCGGAATTACATAATCTATAACCTCAACTGGAGTCTGTAGATAAACAATAAAAAAAGGAGAGCACATTGTTAAAGATTGTAGCTCCTGACCGTTGAGTTGTGGTGGCCTGTCGTTGACACCGCTAATCAAGTCAAGTTTCATACAGTTAAATAATCTTTCCAATTACAGCAGAAATCCAATACAAATGTCAAGGGCGCTTGTTCTATTATCGCATGAAGCTCAGTAAAACAAGTGGTGCTTCATCAAGAGCAGGTTGATCGTGAGATTAAAATCTTTATCCTTTATCGCCAAAATGTTAATTCATGAGTAGAATCAGTGGATGACACTCACCAGGGCCGCATAATCTGTGAGCCTTGGCTTTAAAACCTGCAGTCTTTTGTGGCAATAATTTTGCTACATAATATTTTTTAACCAGCAAAGTAAATTGTTGAAATATCAAATCAAATCAAATCAATCTTCATTTATAATGCACTTTTCAAATTAAAAAGACAACTTAAAGTGCTTTACAATATTTAAAAAATATATCACAATGGATGATTATACATCAAACTTTTATGGTGCATTTTGAGTCAGTTTAAACCAGGTTTAAAAGTGAAAAATAGAGCTAATAACCAAACAACAATTATCCATTCATCATCTGTTTATACTCAGCAAATAACTATATCATTATCAGTACTGACTGCCTGATATGCAACTTTCATTTATTTACTCTTTAAGGTCAACATTGTGTTAGTTTGCATAAGTGTGTGTGTGTGTGTGTGTGTGTGTGTGTGTGTGTGTGTGTGTGTGTGTGTGTGTGTGTGTGTGTGTGTGCACCGCTCCCTACCACCACGGAGGTTTTATCTTTCTCCTAAGCATTTTGCTTGAGGCGTCAGGACCTCAATTAAAGAGAACTGCTTGTAGCAGTCATGAGCTTGACACACACTCTCTCTTTCACACACACACACACACACACACACACACACACACACACACACACACACACACACACACACACACAAGCTCTAAAGTATGAATATTTCACTATATCTAAGTCCTTTTACCTTGGGATGACCTGATTGTCCCACCGTGTGTGTGTGTGTGTGTGTGTGTGTGTGAAGGACTTCATTTCCATAGAGGTATGTGGAAGTGCATTCAATCTAGTGCTCGAGCAAAGACATGGACACTAATACAGACACAGAGGACTTGGTCCAATGACACAGAATATTTAATACATTAACGTCCCGTTGTTAGTAATGTAATATTTGTCTTATTTCCCCATATTGTAGTTAAAACACACCTCAAGACATAAATTGCACCACATTCCATCCTCCACCTCAAATATTTCCACAATGATACTCAATCACATACGATTTTCACATATTCCACAAAGAAAGCTCTTTTCAGATATGTGCTCTAGTTCAGTTTGCATCAGTTTGTACTGTACATACACCAATCTACTATCCGTAGACTTTGTGTAAACAGCTTAGGTACATTCTGGACAACAACTTCTCCTCAGGCTGACGCACAAACATAATCATCCAATCACACGTTCACATACAGACAGGATAGCCATGTCTTTTGGGCCCTGTGATGATGACTGGGGAACTGTCCATGGTACACAATAACTCAAGCATTGCACTGGAAGGTTCAGCTCCATTTCTCTGCAATCTTATTAATCTCTGTGAAGTGTGTGCATATGGTGAAAGGTTGGACAGATGTATGAATAAACATGCCTTTTGTATTGTGGCAAGAAGTTGACACAGATGGCCTCCAGAATCAAACCTCTTGTGGAGAGGTGGCAGCACAAACAACTGTTTCAACACGTTGCCCTCATCTATCTACATCATTTTAAAGAGTACTCTATATGCTACTTGTTTCAAAGCCCCCAATTAGCTGAATCGCCTGGATTTCATTGCATAAATATAAAATATAAACAGCCAGAATCATAACAATCAGATTCACAATGCACATGCACACACACATGCATGGACAAGTTAAATGAGAGAGGTTTTTTCTCATTCTTTCTTTCTAGATGGTTATTGAAGACAGCAAGTTAAAAGATTCATCAAAAAATAAACAAAAGTAACATATTCTGAGAGCATTAATCAGCGAGGACACTCTAGCTCTCTTATTCCTCTGCATGGTATCCGTTACCAAGCTTTTAAAACTAATTCCCTTACCGGGGTGAGTTGAAGAACACATGAAAAGAGCCACAAAGGCAGGGAAGGAAAACCCACAGAGTATTTATCCCATCATGCGTTAAAGTTACAATTACACAATGTCTGGGACAGAAGCAAGTAATGTCAGGTATGTTATAAAGGAATAGGCAAAGTCAGTGTAAACATCACGTCTTGGTCCAAAACATTTTTCTTTCGACAAGTGCTACTCACTTAGGAGCATGAAGGCCATGAGAGATTCTAAAAATAATAAACCAAACAACTTGTTTGACATTTTCGACAGTATGATGATGGAAAAGAACACCACCCTGCCTTATGCAACCCAAAATATCGTGCAACCCATGTCTTGCTGGCTGTTATTTTCTACTCACTGGCATAGTTGGACAAAGGAAAGGGGGATTGGTGATGGTTGCTGGGATGATGAATCTGAATGGGAGAGAAGAAGAAATAGTCACTGCACTGATTAATCTGGCAAGATGAAGACAATACAAGATGAGAAGAAAGTAAGTGTGTGTGTGTACAGTTGTTGGGAGACTCAATATCATGTGTTTCTTTATTGTCTCTTTGTGCATTACAGCCTGATCATCCCAAAAACAACATCAATAATGATTGATGGCATCAACAAAACACTTAACTGATTGAAAAGTTTTGTGCTGGGATGTGGTGCAGCTGAAGAAGAAGAAGAGAAGAAGAAGAAGAAAGCATGCTTTATTGATTCCCTTGGGAAAACTACTTCTCTGTTTTGGTCCCACCCTATTAAAGTTAACTTTACAGATGCTGGGAGAAGTGAGCTGCAGAGGCGCGGCACCTGGGGACTGGAGGAGGTCAAGGGTCTTGCTCAGGGAAATACAGTAGTATTTGAGGGATTGACTGTTGGATTCAAATCTGCAAACTTTCTATCTCATTTGACCTATCGTATCTACATTAGTAGCGAGAAGACACGTTGCGACATCGGGGAGATCGAGAGTTTGCTCAGGGACCCTCGGTGGTAACCTGTCAACTAGGGCTGCACAATTAATCGAATTTTGATCATGATCACGATTTTGGCTGCTGCGATTAAATTTAGATGATCGTCGCGATTTTTAAATTGAAAAAACGGGCTCTGTTGCGTGTCAAATCAAGCACTTTTTTAATCCAACAATCAGCCAACCACCAGGGGGCGACCGAGGTTAGGGCCTCATCATTACGCCGCCTAAACAGCAAGCGAGTGAACCCCGCAGACAGAGACAGTGCTGAGGCATCTGGAGGCGAGGAGCTGCTAGCGCCTCCTAAAGGAGCATCATCTACTGCAGCGCTCGGCAGCTGGCGGCCCGATGCCACTTTTGGGCCGCGAACAACAACATCTGGCCCGCCAGATGATTTAGAGAATCTGAGGCTCCTGCTTCACGGAGGCAGTAACACCGTCCATTCACCGGTCAGTACGCAGCTCCTCCTAACCCGCCGTCATTACCTGTGGAACACCTGAAACCCTCTGCGTCAGTGAACAACCTGAGCCGTGCAGCTCCTGCTGCCTTCAGGGACACTCCGTAAAAGTAGCTGCTGATGGACGCCGCTGCGGTGTCTCAGTCAGCTGTTAGCTTAGCTGTTAGCCACCGACGAACTAGCTGGCTTTGAACGATTCCTTCATGCTCAAACATCAGTCGATGGAACGCATCTCAACTTCTGTACCGGTGGAAAGAAGATGTAAACGCTGAGCGTCTGGGACGGAACGGGAAAAGCTGTTATTGACGGACAATTCAGGATGTGAGCGGCGTAGCGGCGGCTTGGAGAGAACGAGGGAATCATTGTTCTGGTAGGTTTCATTTCTGGGTTTAGCGTGGCTGTTTACTGTTCTCCTGTTGTTTTATCTTCATCTTGTTGTTCAGTGATCATCGTGTTGCTCTCAGGGGTTAGAATGCAGCAAGTGACGGTCGCTCAGCTGTGAGGCGTTCAGGTTCCAAAGTCATAATTCGGCTCTTTTCAGAACAGAGGTCTGGTCAAACGTTTGTAAAAACTCACAGTTGGCACATTTGTATGTTCGTTCACAACATTGACATGGTTCTAAATAGTTGTTTAGATTCTAATTAAAACATCTTCAATTATGTGCGCATGCACACCGGACTTTACTGAAGTGCTGAAGACGCACATCTTCAATTTGACACTTGTTTGTTTAAAAAAAAAGTGCAATAAAAAGGTATGTTTGACATAACATAATGAATAATCGTGATGAATAATCGTGATTACAATATTGACAAAAATAATCGTGATTATCATTTTGGCCATAATCGTGCAGCCCTACTGTCAACTGTGAGATTGCACCCAGCGAAACTCAGATCCCATGTCCACATCTCCAACCTCGAGACCACCTGCTCACCTCCAACTGTGATGTGATCAGTGCTGCCAACTGATACCTGTCTGTTCTACTTTTAGGAGGTTGTTCAGATGTGTGACTTGTCTTTCTGGTCCCCATTTCCTCATCACCTTTCAATTATGTGTTTCTAATAATCACATAAAGAAAAACTTTCAGCTACATCTGACACATATCTGATCAGGTCAGTTCAGAAATGGGTGAATGAACACATAAGCTGAGGGCTAGCTTCTTTACAGAGTGATCAGGATATTGATTGACTAGGCTTTTCCCATAAAATTGACCATTTCTTATAGATGATCAATACCTGGGCCACTTGGGCCATTCAGAGGTGGCCAGGCAACAAGAGCACTGTTGCTGCTAATGAGTGTGGAATTGAGTCACACATTTACAGAATGTTAATTACATAATCACGTATTTCAAGGAGATAAACAGTGATCATTTATTTCAGTGAAATTTTCCTCACTTCATAATGTAAATATAATTTACTGTCCTGTTAGATTTGATAGCCCATCAAATGTGGCACTTAAAAAGACAGGGAGATTTACAAAGGTTAGCACACACACACACACACACACACACACACACACACACACACAGCTGAGTGTTGGGAAAGGAAGGGGAAACCCGACCTGGACCAGGAGTGGGATAACAGAAGTCCAGGAATAGTGGCAATCGATGGATGGATAGATGGGTAGATGGGTGGAGAGAGGGAGGAAGGGAGGTTGAAAGGGAGGTGGGAGAGTTGGAGGGAGAGATGAGTGGTCTCCTGGGTGGAGTGGTGATAGTCTTGCTGTGTGTCTGTGAGACCAAATCCTTTCCAAACGGAGGGGAAGAGCAGTAGGGGGAGAAAAACAGAGGGAGAAAAGAGAGGGAAACAGACAGGTAGGGGAGCCAAGAAGAGAGAAGAGAGGAAATCATGGACCAGCGTTACAGAATGTCCTCAAGAAGAAGAGACCAGAGGACTCGTCATGTATACTGATAACATTTAATTGCTTAGTTCAAGCTCGTTTTTCTGTATTCTCTCAACACTGGTGCAAAAAATTAATCCAATTTTATAGTGGCATTTTAGAGATGTAGCTGCTGACACCTGATCAGGCTGGGGGGGTAAGGGACTATGGAATTTTTTTCTTTGTAAAAACAAGCATTACTACGCAGGATTGCATTTACAACTTGAAAAAAGTCCCCGACTGAAAAAACCACAGTGAACACTTAACGGCAATGGGACATGGGGCAGAAACATCTGTGGAGCCTTGACCAGCATCAGACCGCTAATGAACACTCACCACTGGATAATAAACCAACATCAACTTTAAATCTGTAAATGGGCTCAACGTCACTCTTCCTCCTCGGAGTGAAACTGCTGTCAGCATCCACGACTTAAAGAAACAGCTGGCGCCTTCCTGACAAACCTTTTTTGCTACGCGGACCAGTTTTGAATGAAATAATGTTTAAGGAGAAAGACCTTAATGAGGAATGAATGATGTATTCATGTAATTTAAATAGCACTTTCAGAATAAAACCTTTTATTCTCGTTGCAGCCTGGTACCAAATAATCGATCCAGGGGTAAGAAGACTGGTAATATGTACAGAAATACACAGGAACACAGTGAGAAAAAGCTAATATGCTAATAATCCTACTGTAGCTGACCATGGACCAGGACCAGAGGCAAACAGGCAAACTCGCCATTTTATTTTTCCCTCGTTAAAATCCAAAACAGTGACACATGAATACGGATGGGAATCAAGAACCGGTTCCTCTGTAGAACCGGTTCCTCATGCCTCGATTCCAAGGAATTGTTTGTCTGTCTCCTTGACGATTCTGCTTATTGGTTCCGCTGGCGCAGCTACAGAGCTGCGGTCCGCAAACTTTCAGCAAGGATCCTATTTTCCCTCACGCCGGAGCCCTGCCGCTTCAATCCAATCACAAGCAAGTCAGGTGCCAGAAAGAAAGTATATACGTGTTTCAAAATCTATGATTTCAAAATAAAATCTGTGTTACGTTTTTGCCTTAAAGGAGAACTATGCAAGATTTGCTTTAGCGCTCCCCCTACTGGTCTCCTGTGAAAGCTCACTGACGTAAACGTTCCTCGCATCACCACACCCGCCACCCGCACCCCCGCCCCGCGTGCAAAGCGCGTCCCACTCCCGTTTCCTTCTTTTCCACTCATCAGACAAAGGTTTTTTCTGTCTTTTTCTTTCTGCCATCCGTGAGCACCGAAGGGTGGCGTTGCTAATGCTAGCAAGGGTTTCATGTTTGTTTTATGCACTTTTACACTTGTACTCCCGTATGAGTGCCGTAAAGCAGGTTTGTTCTCACGAGATGTAGTCGGGTCCGCTCCTCTGAAAGTTGCAAGTACTGTTTTCAGGACACAGACCCCGGGGGGAGTGGAGAGACCGGTGAATCACCGTGATAAGTCTTTGTTTACGCCCACAGGGATTCTGAAAAATATTTATTGAAGTAAAAAAGTTGCATAGTTCTGCTTTAACATTGTTTTTTTAATTCTTCTGGTAGAATATACAACAAACAAAGCGATCTAATCATTATATGCATTAGAAGAATGAACAATGTTGTACTTACTCATTGTAGGAAAGTCAAACGACACCAAAACTGCACAAATCAAAGCTCCAGACCGGAGCGGCTCTGTGTTGCCAGATTAGGCTGGTTTCTGCAATATCAAGGTTCTTCAGAACACAATGGGTGTGTTGATGAAATGGTTATGTGTTTGTGACATTTTTATTATTATTATTATTATTATTATTATTATTATTATTATTATTATGCAAATCCAGTTTTTATGGTTTTAACATGTATTTTCTACAGAGATGGAGATTTAGGCTGCTTTCTATTGTTGGACGATTTTGACATTATATTTGGGGCAGATCTGGCAACCTCCGTCAGCGGACAGCAGACGCACCGAGGCAGCGTGAGTGACAGAGCTGCGGAGCTGGACCAGACACCCACGGGTATCCACTGTGAGCCCGGTGTAATTTGGTTTTGAGCTTTCCAACCTGGCGTCGAGGAAGAAGCTCCAGAGTTTGGCTGTATTTCACATGAAAAGATGAAACTGGGACTACTTGCAATGCTTGCAAAGTTTAATGACATGGATATTTTTTCTTCGGGTCAGGATGAAGATATTAAAGAGTTAATGCAAACACCCATTTGTATTATTTTATTTCATTTCACTTAATAAGAATCGATAAGAGAATCGATACGCAATATCGATAATGGAATCGGAATCGCTAAATTCTTACACATTCCCATCCCTACACATGAAGCCAGCATACGTTGGGTTTTCAGTAAATCGGCATAAGAAAATGTTTCTTGGAAGAAATACATTCAGAAAGTGACAAACCTCCCTCACTGTCTTGTTGTTACTTAGATATCTGTTATTAAAGTAATTGATTTTGGAGTAGTTTGAAGAACTTACGGATTATGTTTAACTTCCGAACTCTGCACCTGACATATATTATGACAGCTTAAACAATGCAGCAAATTTAATTTTTTTTTTTTTAAAAAGTGATGAAAGTACATCAAACACCAGTTGTGTTAATCACCGTTAACAAAGTTAGACCTGTTGTAAAAGCAAGATGTTTCTAATTTCCTCTTTCACTTCATGTTTAACATTTAGTATGAAACTGTTCAAATTCCCCCAAAAACAAACACAAAAAATAAATAAATAAATAAAAATAACAAGGCCAGTGGACAGTTGAGGCGGAACAACAGAACATAGTTAATTTGTTTCAAACTATACATTCAACAATGACGATTCATTCAGGATGTAGACGAAGTGCTTTTGACAGATTTCAGACACTGTGATCAATTTCACAACCAATAAAAAATACGTAACTGACCCTCAAGAAAAAATGCAAATGATTAAGGGAAACAAAATTTGGCTTCACTCTTCCAATGGCGGGGTTGTACTTGAAGTCAAAATGAAACCTAAATGTCTGCAGTCAAAGGAATACTAATGCAGTTATACAGATAGATGAGATTGACACGGTAAGGACTCATGAAATCAAAGTTCTTGGTGTTATACTGGATAAAAAAATAAACTGGCTGTCTCGTATCAAACATGCACAAAATAATCTGTCATGAAGCATTTCAATCCCCAGAGAGTTAAAACTCTTTCAGGACCACAGTTCAGTCCTCATTCTGTGCTGTTCACTAGCATTGACAGATTTAAATTGTTGTGCATCGAGTATTAAGCAAAAATTACAAATATAAACTTTAAACAAATATAACAAATATAAATTAAACAAATATAAATTAAGCAAAACTTACAAATATAAACTGCTTTCACTGCTTATAATGTAGAAAATGGTGTAAAGGTAATTCACAGAACGTTATATTTTCCTTTACACTGTATCAGTTCTACTCATATTGTTTTTATTTATTATGTTTGAAATAAAAATAAAACAAAGTAATTCTAAGATGACAAAAACTACAACTGGCTAAATGGGTGATGAAACTACACTCGCAACAATATTTCTAGCATAAGCAAAAACTGTTTCATGTACAACTAGTGGGGCTGATCTCTCTTTCCCATTCAAAATTAATAGTATCGTAAAACTGGCCCGTGTAAAGTGATCACTTCTAATACTCAATTTCTACATCTGAGATAAAAAAAGAACCTTTTAAAGCTCTCAATTCAGCTATCTCTTAACCAACTCTAATCAAGTCATGGTAGCAAGGTGTTGGACCGATCCCCTCTCTTTATGGACGAAGTAAGAGCACAAACTGGGATTGTTGTCAGACCACCACAAGGCAAACACAAAGACAGACACCGTGACAAATTCACACCTCTCGCTGTAAACTCATTCATCTTACTCATTCATCTTACTAATGTGAAAAGAAATCCAACAATGACCTCATTTATGAATGCAGACCATGATTGAAACAACCTTTCACTTCAAAACAAAACAGCAGCTCTGAGTAAATTCACACCCCGGTCCGCATTTACTGTGGTTCTAAGCAGGATGTCAAGAACAAATCAGAGAAAATGTGTGAACCCCGATTCTTTCGTTAGACTCAGCAGTTTTAAAGTTTGAACTAATTTCTTTCTTAAGTAGACTCTACAACCACACAACCGCAAGACTACACACATACAAACACCTCTAGAAGAGCTGTAAAAACAGATATTGATGAGAGGACCTAGTCAATGACCATCAGAGGAAAACAGAGACCGCCATTAGCTAGCCAGTCAATGGCTAAAGCATTCTGGGTAATTCTAGCACACACATACACCCAGACGTCGGGATACACACATCGACAGCAAGCGGACACCCCTTTGGGGCATCTTAACCACACACACACACACACACACACACACACACACACACACACACACACACACACACACACACACACACACAGCAAAATTGGATTTATTATATCACTTGTCTGACGTTATCGTACTGTCTTTTTTATGTTTTCATTTTTTCCCTTCAGGTTCTCTGGATTTGAGTTATTCTCCCGCTGAATTGTAGCTTTCTCTCACTGCCTGACTCTCTCAGTGGTAAAGTGGAGGTTGGTTGTTCCTAGGGGGTCTTAACCAACTCTCATTAGTGCAGTTTAGTGTGTGTGTGTGTGTGTGTGTGTGTGTGTGTGTGTGTGTGTGTGTGTGTGTGTGTGTGTGTGTGTGTGTGTGTGTGTGTGTGTGTGTGTGTGTGTGTGTACCAGTGTTGTGGATGATTGTGCATTAGGCAGCTATCTAATCAATAGGGACAAACCACTGAGCCTGGGCCCCTGCTAATGTTACCATCACTGCTATTTATAGGGAAACACACCTGTCCACAAATACACAAACAGTCATATGCTGTCACACACAGATGCTTTGACTAGAGTCTTTAAATTTAAACCTTACTTCAGGCAATACAGGGAGTGACAGCAAACACATCTAATTGCATAAAATGTTTCAAAAAGAATTCACTGAAATCTGTAAATTAGGTTACAAATCTGTCATTTACATAATCTGAATATCAGGCTTACTCTCTTCTCTGAGATGCACCCAAAGCAGGCCAAAAAGTAAAACAAAAGCAGCTGTGCCATTTATTCTTCTCATAGTGAGGGTAAACAAACTCCACCATCTAAATAATAAGAACAGTGTAACTTTTTCCTCTTTGACATCCTCCACTGTCTCACCCTCCCTTCGCCTCCGTCCCTACTCTCGTCTTATCTGTCGTTGGGGGAGTGAGACAGATTAACGTCTATGCTGGTTTTACTTATCATACTGTAACCAGCTCAACCCTCAGAGCAATAGAGTTGGAGCAAACTGCAATGGAACAGGGTGCAAGTGAGCCATTACTACCACAATAAGACACACAATCATGTTCGGTTGACACATTTTACTGGTGAATAGCAAGACACACTGATTGGATGTGATGTTGACGCTGAAAGGAACGGAGCTGTATCAAAATTTCTGGATCTTCATTAGTGCATGTTTTTAACTTTCACTAAAACAAGTGAGTGCTATAAATGATCTTGAAATACACTTTGTCATGGGGATCAGTAGGCCTTGTATAATGCGAGGGCACAAACATCCTAAGTGTCTCTATAATTATTACATAATTTAAGACAAAGTAGTACAACTGTGCCTTTTATTAAAAATGGTTATTTTGCAGCCTAGTCTTGATTAATTACTTTTCTTGTATTTCATATCAACAATTAAACTTCTATTATTTTTAATGTGTAGGGCATGGAATCACAGTGCATTAAAGCAACACTAAGGAATTTTCAGTTTTCGTTGATTTTGGCGGCGACAGTGGACAAAAGCGGTAGTGTTTTGCCTGAAAGAATACTACAGTTCCCATGAGGACTAGCGCGTGGCGTCGTAAAATGCTGCTCCCGGTGGGCATGCTGTCGGACTGAACTCACCTACATTTGTTTCCAGTGGCTGTGTGAAGGACGGATAGCGACAAGGTAATGAATCTAATGGTGGCTAAACAATGTTATATCATGATGTGACGCATGCCGTAAAGCAGTCCGCACATTTGGAGTTTTTTAGTGTGCAGGGTTCCTACCACCCTCCTCACAGCTGCTTAGCCCAAGTGAAAGCATTACTGACGACCTCAGCCCGTGACAGAGGGGTCATTCAACTAGTTGTAAGTCGATGTATCATCACAAAAGATATTAAATTGTTTTATTAAGGTTGAAAAGTTCCTTAGTGTCGCTTTAAAACAACTCACTGCGGTTTTATCAGTCTTTTACAAGTCACCACTTTTTTTACATTTGTAATTTTTCTGTGAATTGATCAAACTTTTAAAATTCATTCATTTTGAATTTGTAAGGCATCAATGACTAGTGCACAGATACATAATTTATCATACTTCAGTCAGTGTTTCCTGATATACAAGTTGGTATCTAACAATAGTATTTAACCCTTGTCATGCTGTGGAGAAAATAACGGCAAAACTTATGATGATAATCAACCTCAACGATTTTGTAATCCTGTCTCAAGATCATTCTACCACCTAACATGAAGTCACTTTTTGACATTTCCATGCATGTGTACGCTTGCATGAGTGATTAGTGTTGTGCCCAACCTCACCATCTCACTCCAACCCCCCTGTTCTTTTTGTAATACTCAAAGGTCCCCCTGTCCTCTGATACATAAACACACAAACAATCACACACAAACAGTTAGAGCTTAATGAAGCAGAACTCAGCCTGGTGCCCATTAGCCTGATAATTAATAATTTCTCCCTGCCGCCTAACACACTTATCAACTTGCAGAGGAGGTTGTATGGGTTGTGAGATTGTGAGTGTGTGTAAGTGGTGTGTGCGTGTGTGTGCAGTGCAGACAGTGCATCTCATTGTGCCTGCCAGTGCTTGTGCACTTTGATAGATAAGAGGTGTGGTTAGTAGTGGTATATATTTACGGTATGCAGACATAGTTTGTATGTCACTGCTGTTACAGCCCCAATTAAATAAAGGTTGGGTTGGATTTGAATAGCTTATGAACCAGCATAATGTTCACAATAAACAAATAAAGATAGATTTGATTGTAACAGGACATGTTCAACATCCCATAAAAAGACAAGATTATTTCAGTTTGAGCTACATATTTCAAAAACCGCTGACATGTCACATTAACCCGTTTGCAATACCCCAATAACACCTGGGAAATAAAAAACAAACAAACGTTTCTGGAGTTTTCATAAAGGAGTCTCATCTTACTTTTATTTTAATGTTTCATTTTTATCAACCTTTCTCAGATATTTTATTTCTCTGGGCCTTAATTCTTTCACTAATTATATGCTAATACCTATACACATCTGTATATTTTAGAAGTATTTCCAACTATGTTCTCTGATTGATGGATTTGTTTTCAGTGGATTTCTTTTATGATGCTTATCTATTTTACACATTTTAGGGGTCTGTTTCGTTCCTTGTCATGGTCTTCAACTTTTGGGTTTTTCTGCTGTTATAACAAGACACCAATAAAAGTTTAAAGACTGATGATACAGTATGAATACATTCTAGTGACTCTTACCTACAGAAATAACCCTAAAGCAGGAAAATAATGTCATTTATTCCTATTAGAGAGAAACAATTGGACATGCTGAGCATTTTAAATCATGCACCATCATGCTGCAGATCGGGATTTATTGTGTCATCCAGCTTCCTTTTTTCCTTTTCCTTTCTCTTTGACACTTATTTTTTTCTGTTGTGATCTATATTGTGTTGGAAATAGAAAGCAACAATGAACCAAAGAGACGAAAACACAGAGGGAAAAGGTCAGACATATAGATATCAGACACCAACGTGTTTGGTTTTTGTTGGGAAATTAAAGGTCTTGCTCCTTTTTCTAATTGACTAACCAGTTTTCCTTCATTCCCTCTCTTTTTTCCCTTTTATCATTCCTTCATGTTCCCCCATATCCCCTTCACTGCACTCCACTTCCATCCCCTCATTCACCTCCCTTCTCTCTATCTCTGCGAATAGAACATCAAAAGCCTCTGAGTTAGATGGGGAATGACAGTATTTGCTATTGGTATGCAGGCAGATGTCTGCTCCAAAGTGTTAGTCTAAAGGCCTCGGCTAAGTGTTTGTCAAGACTTAGAGCCATTGTTCTCGTCTCCTCTTCTCTCAGATCTCAGACCTCTCCGTTTTTCTCTCTCCATCTCCTTCTCTCGATATACTTTTGTACTTTGATGGAACATTTTACTTCAGTGCGTGTATGTGTGTGTATATGAGGAGGTCAGATTGAGACAATGTGCAATGGAGGCGATAAGTAAAAAATGTACTCAGTTTTTCTGAGTTATATATATATGAGCATTCTCAAGGGCTGGGCGTTAAAATGATAAAGATATATATCACAAATGATCTTTTCCTCAAAAGACAACATAGTAGACTTTTCAATAGACTGCATTAAAGCTATAGTGCGTAACTTCGGTCGCCCTCTAGCGGAATTCTGCGTTCTTACAACAATAAAGCCGGCGCTTCCACATGACGTCCACCCCGGTGTTCCCCCTCCTCCCCCCCTCCCCCTCTCCCCCCAATCTTCCACAGTGATTCGCGTTTCCACAGCGCCAATCACCGTTGGAAACGGTTTTTATTGTGTGTGAATAAGGACAGCTGGTGAAAAAAAGACGGACTCTTCCGAAGAGGTAATTATTGTTTTTTTTTTTTTTTTTTGCCACAGAAACGCAAATAGCTTATTACAAACGGGAGACAAGGTGCCTGCTAATTTGTACCTGACAAGTTTGCCTTCTCCGTCGGTCACTTTCCTTCTCCCAACTGTCCAGGCTTTTTTTCTGGTGGTAGGATCCACTCCAGGACTCTTTCTCGGTCGTTTCTTTGGATTATCCGCCATGCCGCTTCCTCATTCTGCCTGAGCTGAGCCTGTTGCTATGAGACGCTCTGCGCGTCCTCCCCCTCCCTTCTTGTTGTGACGTAAAATGCGTAATTTCCTGCTCGCCAGCGCGGAAATGTCGCCGGTCGACACGCAAAGCAAGAAATATATATATTGAAAAATCCCGCGACATGTTAGAGGAGCCGATCGGCTTAATCTGCATTTTGTCATCTCCACTAGCAGTGGCTTGGCTAAAACAGACGTTCATAGACATTTAAAAGTTACGCACTATAGCTTTAATCCAAGTTTTGACAAACAATACGAACAGCCAATGATGACAGTTTTTCCGTGCTGAACCAATCATGTGGCTGGAATAGAACCATACCAAGTTAGCACACAGCGTAGCAGCAGCCCGTCGCAGTACAGACGTGTTAATGTCTGTACTGCTGTAGCCTTGCACCTCAGCAGTAGGGTGTCCACCTTCCTGTCCGAGATTGCACAGCACTTCAAGCCCCACTCCGCCATCCCAGAAGCCGAGACCACGCCCTGCCAAGCACGGACGAGCATGAATGGGTCACCAAACAACCAGCTAGCCAGCTAAGAAGCTCACAGCGCTGACTGATCTGCCCACTCTGCAACACCAAAAGGTGGGATGCAATCCTAATCTCTGGGACGACGAAAGAGAGAACAAAACGCTGCGCTTCCTGGACAGAACAGAGGGCACAATTTGCCAATCGAGTTGTACATATAAAGGAATTAGAACACATCTTGGTCAATCACGTAAATCACTCAGAGTGCTTTACAGAGGAACTGGGGATTTCACCCATCTGACAGTGAGCAGAAAAATGCAATATGCAAAGAATTCAGAAAACATGTTTCAACCAAAACTTCCAGGAGGACTAACAGGAGGAGAGTTCCCTTCATGATGTCTGCCATCGTGGTCAGGTCTGTCAAACCTATGGTCCATGGGCCAAACCTGGGACACCAGGGGGTCCAGTCTGGCCTGTGAGATGACTTTGCCATACAGTTGAATCATTGTTGCATTAATGCAGCAGGATTGATAGAGACATTTCACTGTATTCTGCACCAAGATACAAAGTTTAAAATTATTTGTAGATGTTTATACATTATTGTGCTGTCACAGTTCAGTAGTCTGATCCCTCTGGTTTTTCCTCTGAGTTTGACGCGGCCAGTTTGAAACTTACAAACATGCACTTTTTTAAACACAGGTCACTTTTTTTCACCACACTCCTCAAGAATTCACATTTTCCCACTAATGCTCAACAAAAGTGCTTGTGTCGCAATTTTTTAGTGACTTTGGTCCAGAATGATATTTTTGAGAAAACATTGTTGAGAAAAAAAAGAAAATTGGGTTGATGTAGTGTTTCACCATTCTGAGAAACAATGTTGAGTTTTGAATTTCCCCCATACACCCCAGCCCAAACATGAGCTACAAACAATTAGCCAAGCCCATCTACTTGATCCACCCAGTGAAGATGAGAAGATAGAGAGAAACTCCTATAACACTGATGGTATTGTTTCTTCACTGTGTGTTCACATAAGTCATATATTATTCATTTTTAACAAACAAACTTAAGAACAATTTCCCCGTGAACAATGTTGTGAAATGGACCAGAGATCTCCAATCTTCTTTTTTTAGTTTTGTTTAGGTCAAGGTCACACCGCAAGGTTCCATACATTGATTTTATTTGATTGCAACAAAGCCAAAATGCCAGGCTTTTGACCAAGCAGTATGCATTGCACTATCAGCACATGCAGTATGATCAACTGAAGGGTAAATATTGTAATTTTTAAAAGCAAAATAATTACCAGCACCTTTATTCTCAGAAAGACCACATTTAATGTCGGAATTAATTTCATGTTAGATTATTCCTCACTTAAGTATCTAATCAAAATGCCAATGCAAATACTTTTATGTGAACAGCTCTACAAAATTTTACAATCATTTATAATTTTATAATCATTCATCCAACTCAAGTTTCCGCTGGAGGCTCTGGAGCCAATCCCAGCTGACTATGGGCAAGGTCAGAGTACACCTTAGACAGGTTGCCAGTTGGTCAAATGATTGAGACCAAACTCATTGAGACAACCACACACAGGATATTTGAGGTCGAAAATTACAATCAAATTTACATCTTTGGACGATTTTTCGGGGCATTGATCAGATCGGATTCTTGGAGAAAGTTGTGGTGTCTTTCTTCTTTGAAGGATGCATTTCATTAGTCCTGACTGTCTCACCCTTCCATATGCTGTTGTCTCTGACATTTGCCTGATGAGATAAAAAGCCTGAATTGAGAGTTCTTCAAAAATGAGGTTCTCGCTTTGACTTTCGGTTGAAATTTGACAATTAATTTTCACACAGCAATACTCAAATGATCACAGTACTGAGTGTTTCTGAAAAGTTGCATTTTCCCTGTTTACACAGAGAGAGTGGGATGTATTGAAAACATTGCACTCTGGAAGCCACTGCATCACTTTGCATCACTCTCCATGAAGTAAACATTGTGAAAGGGCACTTTCATTGACACACTAATAAAAGGCAATTCTAAAGTCAATACATTTTGTTAAATGTTTCCATTAGTTAGTTGATTAATTCTCATTTCATTTATCCTGTTTGCTATGTTGTTACCCACTTTCTTCCATCATCCCTTGAAAGTTTGTCTCAACACTAACAGCCACCCTCCTCATTGTTTCAATCTCTGACTGTCTCTTCCCTTGACTGTGTGTGTGTGTGTGTGTGTGTGTGTGTGTGTGTGTGTGTGTGTGTGTGTGTGTGTGTGTGTGTGTGTGTGTGTGTGTGTGTGTGTGTGTGTGCTCACCAGCACATTCCTAACTGGGTTATACTCGAGGCCTGGAAACAAAAAGCAGCTCTTTCTTTGATGTCCAATGCATCGTTCTATAGGGTGGAACTGTTAATCACTGATAACCCTGCAGCATCTCATCTCCCACTCTGTCCCCCCCTGCCTCACCCCTCTCTTCCATTGTCAACCTCCTCCATTTCTGTCGCTTCACCTCATACCTCTATCCCTTTCTTATTGTCTTACTGGTATTTTCCCCCTCACTGTCTTTATCTTGCTCCCTCTTTTCATCAAGTCGATTTTCACAAGAGAGTTAGCATCTTGTTGTGCCGCTGAGCGGATCGCCAGTTTGTGTGTGTGAGTGTGTTTGTATTGGTAGGTACTGTCAGTGGTGTGGAAGTAAGCCTTGTGGTGCCAGTAAAGCAGATTATGAGTTGATTTTGGCGAAGAAGGCTGGTAATTCTTTTAAACCAACAAAGCTGTTCCATTAGCCCCCCGCTGGTGTCCTGAAAAACAGACGCTGTAATGCTCCCAAAACACAACAGAGAGCACAGCTAAAAATACACATACACACACAAGCAAATATCTCAAATCATGTCATTGTGCAAGCAGGCATACTGGCTTTTAAAATGTCATGGTTTTGAAATATATGCAAACAGCTACATGTTTATAACTACAAATCAGAAACAGGCACAAAATTTGATGGAAATAGCAGCATGTACCATTTCCAACTCCTATTAGAAAACCTTGTTTATCAATTCTGTGTTAATCACTGTACTGTTTACACTTCTACAAAACAGAGGTTTCCTCGTGTTGGCGGAGCAGAACACATTTCAATTAGCAAACACCAGGATGTCACTGAAAAGCAGAAGCAGGAACATAAGAATTAAACATAACTGCACATGTCTGCACAACAAAGCCAGCTCCTATAATCTCAGTCTCTTGTGTGAAAATCCACAGAACAACTCTAAAAACGGCCCATACGGGAATTTTCTAATCTGCAACCTTTGACAGCTAATGGGATCAGAACTGCAGTTTCCAGCACGGAGCAGTCATGCAGCGAGAACGTATGGTGAGTCTTTACAGTTAGTGCGACGAGCAGTCCTCTCAGAATAGTCCCACTGGCCACGGTGCAGAGGGACAGAAGTCTGGGCACAATGGGGCAAAGAAAGTAGAGCAGACGCACTGGCAGGGAGACAGACTAACGGACACAACCAGGCAGTAGATTTGGGCTCTATGACCTGCTGTTATGGGATACAAGAAGAGAAACACGAATACACACACATGAGTTGGAATATCCAGACCTGCCACTGAACAGGATTACCGCTGTCATGGGAGGACTGGTATCCCCTCATCAGCAACTCTCTCTCTCTCTGTTTCTCTCAACACGCACGCACACACCCGCTTGCCTAGTGAACCATTATGGTGGGTGCGTGTGTGTGTGTGTGTGTGTGTGTGTGTGTGTGTGTGTGTGTGTGTGTGTGTGTGTGTGTGTGTGTGTGAAGTCTCTGATGGCAAGGATTAGGGACGTTTGACTCTCTCAGTCTCATAGCAAAGAACCAAGCATAAAAAAAAGCTCTCTCTCACACACACACACACACACACACACACACTTGCACACACGCTGTACCAAGTGCTGCTTTGGATTTCACTTTCCTGCTTGCCACAGCATATATTCGACTCCACAGAATGACACATACAGTAAAATCTAGTTGGTTTTGGTGACTTTGACACAGGCTGGTTGTTTGCTGTCTGTTGACAACACTGTGGCAATGTGTTGTAGCACCACAGCAATGTTCTACACTCTTGATACCTGATGATCAAAAATCACCGTCTCAACACAATTTGAAACAATTTTTACACACACACTGTTACTGCATTCTCCCATTTAAATACTAAATGTAATGGCTGCTATGCAAGGTCCTCGCTCAACAATATAGGTTTGTGTATAACCCAGACCCATGAAGACATATTCAAGGCACGATATGGAATCGGACCACCAACCATGTCACTGGAAAACATGTAAGATGAGTAGGTGAAACAGTTCCTCTCTTCCTCAGACCCCTTGCTTTTTCAATATAACTCACTGAATTCTGAAAAAAAGTTTAATACTTAAAAAGTGCTCCCATAAAATGAATTGCTATCAAAATTAAAACAGTCAACTTGAAGTATTCACAAAAATACAGTTTGTGGTTTGTATTTGGTTTGCAGAAGACAACTTTCTGCTGATACAGAAATTGAAAGAAAAAATGGGAAGGAAATAAAGAAATGGGAATAGCATGTCAGAATGGGTGGGAGAGAAAACAAGATGAATGTTACAGAACGAGAGAAGGAGCACTTAACCCCTGGTTAGTGGGGTCATGTCCCTGTGGTAGTGGGGAAAGAAGGTCCCCACACATATAAACACATTCTCCAAGATGCACGAATGCAGACACACAGTGAAAGCACATGCATACACACAAAATCATTTCTATGCACACTGTGCATCTAGATGCAGACACTTTTCAGCAGTTTCAATTCTTGAGGGGGACACCAGGACCCAAGAAGATCTCTCACCCAAAAAAACCTCTCAGCCACCTCCCTGTTTCCTCTTTCACACAAACACACACACACACACACACACACACACACACACACACACACACACAAATATATAGGCCATGCACACACGTACACAAGGGACCTGGCTTTCTAAAACTCTGGCAAAATACAATTTTTATAACACATCTCCCAAACTGCTGGCTCTTCCTTTAAAACTGACCAACACTTTTACACTTTTATAGCTTCTGTGTGTGTGTGTGTGTGTGTGTGTGTGTGTGTGTGTGTGTTTTTGTGTGTGTGTGTGTGTGTGAACATTGAAGCAGCAAAAAAGAAAGAGGGACAAACAGTCTGAAGAATACTTCCCCTCCAAAAATTAACCAGACGAAAAAGAAAAAGAAAACAGACAGATAAACAGACAGCAAAGGAGCAAGCGAGTGCAAGAGTGTGTGTGTGTGTGAGAGAGAGAGAGAGAGAGAGAGAGCGAGAGAGAGAGAGAAAGAGCATCAATTATTTAGTGAAGGTAACGTGAAGCTTCCTTGGATCAGGCAAACTGCTGGCCCTTCCCCAGAGAAAAGAGAGAATGAATTAGGGTGAATTTATTAGAGACTGTGTGTGTGTGTGTGTGTGTGTGTGTGTGTGTGTGTGTGTGTGTGTGTGTGTGTGTGTGTGTGTGTGTGTGTGTGTGCCAATACAGTCCAGGTACCCTGGTTCTGTTGTTGTGTGGGTGAATACCCAAACACACACACACACACACACACACACACACACACACACACACACACACACACACACACTCATACTGAGATTCCCAAGCCTGTTTCCAGGTTCATTAATAAAACAGCAGCTCTTTATATGTGCTCTTCCCCTCGCTGTCTTGCCTTTCATCCTCTGTTTGTTCACACACACAGTGGGATTTTACTCTGTGTGTGTGTGTGTGTGTGTGTGTGTGTGTGTGTGTGTGTGTGTGTGTGTGTGTGTGTGTGTGTGTGTGTGTGTGTGTGTGTGTGTAAACTCCAACTGGGATTTGAGGATGGCCCGACTGTTTGTTCATCAGTCAGACAATAGTGAGCCCCACTGTGGTACATATAAAAATCTGATCTCTCTTTCATCACAGGTAAAAGAGAACACCGCTCAATTGAAAATTTTCTTGGCGATCGCAGGTAAATTCTTCTTGTTGATTTAGTTTGTTTTGATTGGTTGTTACCTTGGTCACACATGTTTAAAGTTCTGACTAACAATAATGCATAAGAGGTCTCAAAGTATTAAAATATTAAGAGCCGCATAAAAAGGTAACTCATTCTAAAACAAATTCTGAATAAAAGTAGACATTAACCAGGGTTGGGAGGGTTACTTTTAAATTCTAATCCTGCACAATTACAAGTTACTTGTCAAAAAATGTAATCAGGAACTTACTCTAATTACTTCAATTAAAAAGTAACGTACCAGATTACTTTTAGTTACTTTTAGATTACTTCAACAGCAAACATAAAAAATAAAGACAAATACAATGTGTCGTCCTCACAGTGTATTGACAACTCTACACAGAAAACACTAAATGCTCTGAGTGTTCTGAACTCTGCTGAACTCTGTGTGTTCAGCTCCAATTAATACCAACAACATGACATCCTATAAACATACTGAGAATCTGACTTTCTTTCTTTCTGACTCAGGATCAGAACCATCCGTTCAGACTGTGTTCCTCTAGTAGCTCTACAGTCCAGCAGCAGCACCAGGAGCTGCATTGACAGTGTGAACACACATTTATATTATATACTCAGTCTGCTGTGTAGCTGTACTGCTGCAGTGAGGAGCAGTGCTTTGTGTTCAAGTATGCCATGCAAAGTATTTTTTCAAGAGTTCAGAGTTGATTCATTCCTCAGTGACAGAAGGAAACATACAGTCTCCAATAAATCCTCCATACAGGCTGAAGATATTATTGCCTCCATCAGATTCTTCTGAGTCCAGCCTGGTGAGGCTGTGGTTCTCAGCAGCAGGTTACTGACAGGTTAGCAGGCTAATAACACTTTAGCTTCATTGTGAGTTCAGGTGTGTTTCATACCTGTAGATGTGTCTTCAGGTGTGATGAGTTCCTGGATGTTGAGAGCATTTTCACAGCTGGAGGCAGAATTTGCATTGTACAAAGAAGTTCTGGGCCTCATCTGACTTAAATACAAAATGTCTACGTTTCCAGCCAAAGAATGAGTTTCTCTCCCTGGGAGTCGCCATGAATCCAGCAGCACGTGGTAAAATCCATGGCAACGCAGGTTGTTTATTCACGGTTAAACATATCAGTAGAGCGGGAGGCTGGTCCAAGACAGCGGTCGATGCGGCGTCTATCATTTATATATCTACGGTGTCTACTGCTTACAGATCTACAATATGGCGGTTTGAGCCGTAAAGTACTGTAAAGTGCTGTAAAGTGTCACAATGTCTGTATACGGCGCGGATGTCTGTTGTTGCTGGTATAGTCCGTCTGATTTTCAAAAGTAATCCCGCTCAGTAATCCGTGTTTTTATCAGAAGTAACTGTAACGAGATTACATATTTTTTGGGCGTACTGTAACGGATTACAGTTACAATTTTTTGTATCCTGATTACGTAACGCCGTTACATGTAATCCGTTACTCCCCAACCCTGACATTAACTACAAGAAGATACCATTTGCCTGAATTGCCATGAATGACATGTAATCAACCCAGATTTCATTTCACCAAAGCATGTATATTCAGCATTCTCACATATAATCATAAAAGTTTAAGAATTGTAAAATCAGTTTCTCATTTATTTTTCAATGAACAAAAGTCATCAACATGAGGTGCACATGTTTGGCACATTAAGTGTTTTCTTTTCTTTAGTTTTTAAGTGAGAATTGTTAAAATTAGGAGAAACTACACTTATATAAGTGATGACAGTCTCTCTCACACAACTGGGATGATTTGCTCCAAAGGAAGAATCACACACATAACTTCAGATAAAACAAACTGAAGCCCCTTCAATCAAAGCCTACCTTAATCTCTATCTCCCACCCTCCGACCTACCTACCCACCCACACGTGCACTGGTGTGCGCACACACACGCACACACAATGTAAACATTTTAACAGCTCTGGACTAGAGTGGGATCATTGTGGTTTACTGAGATGGAAAATCAGAGCAACACTTTTCTTGGGCATTCTCTCTCTCTCTCTCTCTCTCTCTCTCTCTCTCTCTCTCTCTCTCTCTCTCTCTCTCTCTCTCCCTCCCTCCCTCTCTCTCAGTGAGCCTGTCAGCGTTTCTGTCTCACTTCACCTCATTGTCTCTGACATAACTTTAGTCTTGCATCACACCTTTATCTCACTGTTACACCATCGAGTTGCCAAAGAGACTGACGTTCCTAAAGAAGACATTTCCTCATTGTGATTCCTATTGAACACTCTTTTATATTCCACAATAGATTAAAAAGATACTGCAAATACTTCATAAAATAGTCATTAGCAGGCAATAGATAAGTGCACATATACCATATGAATGGTGGTACCATTTTCCACATTCATATTATCCTGGAGACTATGCACATTTGTTCAGATATGGAGCAGTGTCTTCTTGAGGTTTTTAGTTTCTCATTTCTTCATCTCCTGCTCTTACACAGTTACATTGTTTTATTGCCTGCTAAGCAAATAGTTTCAGAGTGTGTGAATAGGTAAAGAACACTGCCACAGGATGCCATGTGCTTTAAGTACTGACCTCTGCTGTAAAAAAAAAAAACCCAAAAAAACACAGGAACCTGACAGATTAACTACATACTTAACATCAGTAAAAGAGAGCAGGACAAAGTTGTTACGAATGTCTTTCTAGTAGTGGTAGTCTACCTTCAATCCAAACTGCTTGACAGTCAGTAAAGTTTATAACCATGGGCGGCCTTCTCTGCCACCTCAGACATGTCTGATTATTACAAATCACATATTACACCAATATAACGTCACTTTCTTCATGTGAGGGGATGTTTGTACTATGTCAACAGAATGCAGTCTCATTACCCGTGTTAAGTTTTGATTCCTTCTTTCTCTCTATCTTAATACATTTTTCCCTCCTAAACTCGGTTTTGTTTTGATTCTCAACTCCATCTCCCTTTGTCTTGCCTCATACTTGGTTTCGTCTATACAAACGATGTTTTTCTCTACCCTAACCCTCTGTCTCCGCCTCCGTGTTTCGGTGCTTCAGCTGAATACTAAATACAAAAGCCAATGTAATGTATGTAAGTCTCGTGTATGATTGTGTATGTTTGTGAGTCACAGTGTGTGTGATTTTGTGCTAGTGTGAATTAGTGATTGTCTCAAGTCTGTGAATGCATGTGGCTGACTCAGTGATTCTGTCTCCAACACAGCAGCTGCATCTTATCTACACCGCTGTGATGTGTGAGTGTGTGTGTGTGTGTGTGTGTGTAAGAGAGAGAGAGAGAGAGAGTACATTGTATCTGGAATATGAATCTTAACAGTTTTCCACATTAGAGAAGGGAAAACGTCAGAATGCTATTGTAAGAGATCCACTTCCTGTCCGATAAGCAAAATTTTTTCTCTCTCTCTGTTCCTCACACACACACACACACACACACACACACACACACACACACACACACACACACACACACACGCACATCCTGACAAGCAAAATTTGCTTTCTATTTCTTTCTGCTCTCCCTCTGTCTATATTTTCTTCTTGCTGGTTCTCTAATAAGAGGTTTGAGGCAGAGGGCAGATAGAGCTGTACAGATGAAAGAGGATTTAAGACAAGTACCCAGAAAGAAAGAAAGAAAACTCTGGGTATATGAGTAAGAGCTCATGAGAATGAACCAAAAAAAAAAAAAGGTGTGAGGAAATGCCACTTGGATGCACAAACTACAGAAAAACTCAAAAAAGTTAAGCACCTATTCACCATGGACCACAGATGAATTTATTAATTGCTGATCAGACTTAAACTACCATCATGTAAATACTTCTATCTGAAAAGATTGGAACTGTCCAACTGAAATTACAATCAGATCAGAGGACGTGGTATGAACCTGTTTATGAGCTGAGAGAGTGCTTCTTTGGTATTTCAGCTTTAGCAAGAATTTGATTAATCCAGTGGATTTTCCTGGATGGTGTCCTGGTAAAGCTCAGTCAGTCAACCACATCACACACTAAAAACATCCAAGTGCAAAGCATCCAGAGACTTAATCGCATGATATTCTTGGGAGATATAAAGCTAAACATCAATCCGATAACTTTATTCAGGTTCAGGTAAGAATGACAATCTGATTTCTCGAATCAAAACAGTTCACTCAGATTGAAAAAAAGGAGCCAATGTAAACATAGTTACTGGTGGAGTTACAGCAGATTGAGGTTTGTTTTTAAATGGACTGAAAGCCCAAATGGGACTCCAGTGGGATACTTATGCTTTTAAATCTTCCAGTGCAGAACAGCAGGAAAGCAGAAACAAGTCACCAAGGGCAAAATGAGATGACAGTACAAGTTCAGAGATCTGCTCTAATCCAATTATAGTCAATGAAAGTTCAATGAATTGTTTGATGAATATAAGAGAAGCGTGAACTAGGGCATTAACGACTTTAGTTTTTTTCAAGTCGACTTATCCATCAATAAAGTCGAAGTCGAGTCGACAAGTCGTGATGACGTCATCACACTGACAGGGGGGAACAACACGGGCACACAGCTGTCCAGCAATGAGCAACTTGTATTAAAATTCACTGCAACGAGCCTAACAGCTCAGGCGCCGCCCCCGTGATTCAGAAACAGAAAAAAAGGCTAAACAAATTCTAATACTGAATGATAATATATTGACAATGTATGTGCTTCATTTTTTATAAACAATCTGTAATAAAGGAGAAGACAAACAGTCTGGAGTGCGGAAAAAGCTTCTCGAGGATGCATGGATCAGTGCGCCTGCATGGAATGCGCACAGCTGAGCCCAAAAATGTAGTATGGGAGAAACCACCTGCGCATCGGTGGTGCGCCAACGCGAACAAGACACAAGCATCAACAGTCCTTCTGACATTTTAACCCGAACAAAACAAAGGCTAACACCTTGAGTTTCTTTTAAATTTAACTGCACAGCATAAAGTGCAATTAAAGCTTAAGGCAGCGGCAGCCGAGACGATGCGTGTGCGCATCATGTTTGGAAAAAATAAGAGCTTGTTGTCTTTATGAAATAAAAAACAAGATAATCAAAACCCAACGCTGTTGAAATTTTTATTCAATACTGGTCTTGCTTGTATGGTTCACAGAACATTACTTAGACAACAGTTTTAAACGTGAAATAAACGGAAATTAAAAACCAGAACCGCAAATAAGCACCAATCAGAAACCAACAACTTGGAAAAAAAAAAAGAGAGAACTCGCCGTCCTCTAAATATAAAGGGTAAAAAAAAATAATCCTTATTGTAATAAGCTCACACACAGTTTAGTAAACCTACTCTGGGTCATCTTCCCTCACATTCTTGGGCTTGCGCACCATGTTTTCCTGGAGAAAGATGAGCGCATCCACATGCCCTGGATGAAGGCTGAACACTGTCGGGTGATCGGGTGAGAGAGAGAATAACCTGCGACTTGTCGACTCCTCCAAATTTACGTTGACTTGTGCGATGGGAGTCGACTCATCGACATTTCTGTTAATGCCCTCGTGTGAACTATGCAAATACCTCCTCAGCCACTGAATCTCAATCCAAGTGAAAATCTACTTGCAAAACTACAGTAAAAAAAAAAAAAGTTTGATGTTGATGAATAGAAAAAGCGAGGACAGAAAGGAAGCATTTTCAAACTGATAAAATGGAAAATGCAATATTTTGTTTCTTTTGTCCTACTACTTTTACAAGTAGATTCCCATGTTTAGGATCCCTCGTTAAAGACCTTCTGAGCCCATTAATTCTTTTAAGTGACTACAAGTCTTCCTCTTTTTTACCTAAAGTTTTTTTTTTCATTATTTTTTTTATTTTTCTTTAACCTTTTCTTTAAAGTACATCCTGCACTTTTTACACCCCAGCTAGATTTTTGGTTTTCTTTCCAATTAACCTGCACTGACCTTAAATGACACAGCAGATGAGTGAGTTACCTCTCCCCCTGTGAGCCCACAAACTATTACAAACTGTCTATGTTCCACACAAACTGCTTCTGCATGGCACTCACACCAAGCCTCTTCCACGTCTCTGGAGGGAAACCCTTGATGATGCCAGACTATCAATACATGACAATAAATAGAAAATAGCAAAATAAAAGGCATAACGTGACTTCAAGAGTGTTACACTGTTGTTGTATAAGCATTTCCCTGTAAATACAAAATGTGTCCTTGTTTTCATATCACTATGTATCTGGCAATGCTAATTCAAGTACTAGATGAAAATATCAAACAAGTATTCAGGTTGAGATATAAATGTCTGAAACCTGACTCTGCCAAGCTCAACCCAGCAGAGAACTTCATGTTGGACAACTGATGTACACTGTTAAAGTGAGATGCATCCAGTAAAATAAACAATTTAGTATGCTTTAATGAAAACGGGAAACCACGACAGACTGATTAAAACATAATGTTTAATTTGTAAGACTAACTTTAGATGAAACATTTTGATGGAACTAACGTAAATGCTCCTCTTTATATAGAGCGCACACTCGAGTGTATGTGTGTGTGTGTGTGTGTGTGTGTGTGTGTGTGTGTGTGTGTGTGTGTGTGTGTGTGTGTGTGTGTGTGTTTGGTGGGAACTGGGGGTTGCATTTATTAGCCTGTGGGTCACAGTAGGCCCATCTGTTGTAAACTAAACTAAATCAAACACACAGCTAGAAAAACTCTCCAATGAACCTTCACCATCCCGTCTCTCTGAGACACACTGCATGTACTGAATCAACGCTGCATGTGTATAGGTTTGTATAGGGTTTCTGTCAGTTTTCTAAATTTCAATTGTTCTTCTAAGTGTGAAGTTGGCAGATGGCAGCAAGATAATATCTATATCCGCGTGAACACTTGGAAATAATAATCCCTCTAGAATTTCTCCGAGCCAATTTAAAAAGTTAATTGATGCTTCCGTGTTGAATCCGTTCTTAGATCAATGACAATTGCTTATAAAAAAAAATCCCCATCACAGGACTATATGACATCCACTAAGATAAAAATTTGTTACCTCTTATCAAAACGAAAACCTCAGCTGAGCACGCTTGCTGTGAACAAGTTATTAATTATCAAACTGTGGTCTGAGCTCCCTCTTGTGGCCCAAAATTTGAAAATGATATCTGAAAACAACTATAATATTAAAATACTTCGTTTTTTCGTTCGTCTTCATTACTTCAATGGTACTTTGTCTTGTTCATCTATCCCATCTCCTTCCACGCCACGGTGACCCCAGAAGTTTCTAACAAGTACCATGGCTTCCATTTACAACTTCATCAACTTCATACATGTTGGCAATGGCCAAGCCAACAAGCGAGATGTGTGTTTGGCTGTGTTTGAGCTATTTTGGTTTCTGTGTCCATTTAAAATACCTTCAATTCCAACACCCAGATTTGCAGCAGAGACATGAATGGAGGCGTTTCATGAAGGTCTTGGCTGTGTTTTTGAAGTTAAAGTTAAAACTACTCTGCGGTTGGCGACTTGCACCATCGCCTGGTGAACAGGATGCTCCAGCTGGCAGCCACTTGTCAGTGACGCACAGTTCACTTTATCAATACTGATAGCTGAGAGAAGGAGCACACATACTCGAACAACTATAGTGCCAGAGACACAAAATGATCTTTTTCCTACGGGCTCTCGGGGTTTTGTGGTTTTAGTACAGAGTGGGTTCACAGCACCACATCAGCAACTCAACTCAACTCAGCTCACAATGTGTCCCTCATCTGCCCTGACTGAGCGTCGGGAACAGCTGGGTTGGGAACAGCTCACTTTTTCAGTCAATCATGGTCATTGTTCTGAGACAAACCTGACTCGTATCACACACAGCAGAAACACACCTGCTGGAAACACACACCTATGGTTACAAAACAATTTTTAAAAAATCAGACTGATTACAAAAACACAATCAATAAATCATCAACATACTGTACAAACACCATATACGTTGTAAACCTGACAATGTTGCGCTGGAGGGCGTTGCAGTGAAGTTGCTATCTGTTCCAGTTCCAATCCCATTAAGTATCGCTCGTCGTCTGGAATATTCTTGATAAATATTAAATTCAGTCATGTGTGCAAACAAAAGAGCTTGGGATAGTTGTCAAATGTGCCTTTTGCAGTTTTCGTCATAAAGGACTGTATGATTCCACCTACAGTTGTTATCTTTTTAACTATGTTTCAGATAGTGATGTGATATTTAATCACTACTGTGATACCACAGGTACAGGTGGTACTGAATGTAAAAGATTTAAGAACCACTAAGGGGAGTCAGGACAGAAACTGATGGATACTAATAGAAGGAGTGTTAAAGAATTTTGCACTTTGTCTCATATTTCCTTTTTACACTGTGGTTGCCCTACACGATTTGACTGTCCTGTCTCTTCCCTTTCACCCTTCCACGTGTTGGGTGGATGTCTACCTGCAGGTCTTTATTCATACCTTTACAGTGACATCTTGACTTTTCTGTCTTGTCAGAAGTATATAGACAGTCCACAGTTCTTCACATTTCTTTGCATCTATAAAACCAAAGGCACAAATAATGACTTGTACCTGGGGTTGGACAACAAAACTGAACGCTCTGAGATCAAATTGAGATGTCAGAAAAAAGAAAATCAAGACAGGACTTGCACAGATGTAACTAATTCAGCTTTAAACTAATATGAAGATAAGCTGTGCGCTTATCTAACTGCAACAGAAAGCCAGGGCCATTTCCAAAGACAGCACACACTCTGGTCATTGCCTGTTCTCACCTTTACCCTCAGGATAGAAGTATAAAACACTAACGACAAGAACAGACTGAAGCACAGCCCCCACAATGTACTGTAACATCCATCACCCCCAGTATCCAGCATTATTCTGACTTGACTGACACACACACCCCCGTGATTGACATATAGAACCTGTGCTAAAAGTGGCTGCTGCTGTGGAAAAATAGAGCTGCTGACACTGAAGTGATGACAATAAAGAACTTCAACATTTGGTTGTCCCATGAACATAACACCACATAAATGAATAAATTGAAAAATATAACAACATGAATGATAACAAAAACAAAATATGTCGTGTAGAAATGCATATTTCAATAGGCAGCTGTGTACATGAGTAAATGGCAAACTTGGAAATGCATAGATGAATAAAATATCAGTAATACACTTTGCACAAACATATTTTTCACTGACTTAAATAAAGCATTTATGTCATTTTTGGTCATTTGTATGTCTAAGTGTGGTAACTCAAGTAACACACACCAATATGGGCTATTACTGTACAATTAGACTGGATAGAGGCCCTGTCCATGGGACTGAGTGACTGGAAAATCACAAACTACAGTCAAGTCAATAACGGTTATTTTCATGAGGAAAAAAAAAAAACTTAACATGAAACAGCCGCTTGTGACATGGGCCATGTAAGACTGAATCAGACTTACCATCTGCTGATAGCTTCTTCAAGGGCTGAAAAAAGTTTGATGCGTCCAAGTTATGGTCTGGAAGATTTGTTTTCCCTCTTTTTTATCCGTCCTTCTTTGGCGATTTTAAATTGTGCTTAGAATCAATATAAGCGCGCATGTTTCTGCCAGATGTCTGATCGAGTCCTGATGGAAAACTTTAGGTTACTTACGTAACCCCGGTTCTCTGAGTAGCATGAGTGAGTGTCTCACATTGGGAACGCCTACAGCGTGACCTCATCAGAAGCTCCTATTGCACTCCGCCAGCCACCATTGGCTGGAGTCAAGCGCGTCAGTGTCAGGGAGGGTGGAGACCCTCCCCCTATAAATAGTCCTGACACTGCGCTTCCCGTCATTCTAAAGACACACACCTCTTCTCGCTACGAAGAGCAAGGAGGGTGGTCTGGTGAGACACTCACTCATGCTACTCAGAGAACCGGGGTTACGTAAGTAACCTAAAGTTCTCTTTCATAGCATTCGTTTCGTGTCTCACATTGGGAAAATCCTGACTCCCGGATTGCTGTGCAGATGTTACGAGGCAATGAGCACCCCAAATCCAACATCACTGGGGCTGCGCCAAATTAAGCACTGAATGCGCCAATGTTGGAGCCGTCACATCAAGCCTGTAAAATCTGGCGAAAGTATGTGAGGAAGCCCAGCTCGCAGCAGCACAGATCTCCTCAACGGAGACCCCTCTGAAAAGTGCCCATGAAGTCGTGAGACCTCTGGTAGAATGCGCACGCAGGCCCTCGGGAGGCTGCAGTCCCTTGGCATTATAAGCCAAGGCAATAGCCCCCACAATCCAATGAGAAAGCCGTTGCTTCGAGACCGGCCTCCCCAGTCGGCTCTTAGCCCAAGACACAAAAAGCTGGTCACTCTTCCGACAGCTTTTCGTCCTGTCTATGTAGACCCTTAAGGCTCGCACCGGGCACAACATATGTAGCCGCTTCTGCTCATCGGAGGAGAATGGCGGTGGGTTGAAGGACAAGAGATCAATCGGAGAACATGATCCCAACACCTTAGGCATGAATGCTGGGTTGGGCTGTAAAGTCACTCTTGCATTCCCTGAGGAGAACTTCGTGCACGCTTTGTGTACCGACAGAGCCTGAATCTCACCCACTCGTTTAGCCGAAGCAAGACACAGCAGTAAAGCCGTCTTCAAGGCCACGAATTTCAAATCCACCTGTTCCAGGGGTTCAAAAGGTGAGTCTGAGAGGGCATCAAGCACCAAGGGGAGGTCCCAGGATGGTGCCAGAGATCTGCACACCGGAAGTTTACGGCGTGCGCCCCTCATAAAACGGCAGATCAAAGGATGCTGACCTACTGTCTTCCCCTCGAAGCCAATATGACAAGCCGAAATTGCTGCCAGATAGACCTTTATGGTGGAGAAAGCTCTTCCTTTATCCACCATGTCTTGTAAGAAAGACAAGATCCCAGTCACAGAACACTGGAAGGGAACCTGATGCGAGTCTGAGCACCATTTTTCAAAAACCGACCACTTTCTCCCATAAAGGGTCCTCGTTGACGGGGCCCTAGCACTCTGAATGGTCTCAATCACATTCAGGGGAAGGCCCACAGTCCTCAGATTAAACCACTCACAGGCCAAGCCCACAGAGCCAGCCTGTCCGGGTGAGGATGAAATATTTCTCCGCGCCCCTGAGACAACAGGTCCCTCCGGGTTGGCAGGGGCCAAGGCTCCTGATACAGGAGCTGAGTCATCTCCGCCAGCCAGTGCTTTGCTGGCCAGTAAGGCGCTATGAGAATCATCGTAAAGCCCTCCTCCTTCACTCTGACTAGGGTAGGAGAAATCAGAGGTATCGGGGGGAATGCATACAGGAGAGTGTGAGGCCACTGGTGAGCCAGTGCGTCCACCCCCAGAGGTGCATTCTGGTCGTGAAGCGAGAAAAACAGGGGACAGTGAGTGTTCTCTGACGTTGCAAAGAGATCCACTGATGGTCGCCCGTAACGCTCCCAAATCAGGCTCACCACATCTGGGTGAAGCCTCCATTCTGCATAAAGGGGGTTTCCCCTGGACAGGAGATCTGCTCCACAGTTCAGAATCCCCGGCACATGAGTAGCTTTCACGGACAGGAAGTGTCTGCTGCTCCAGACAATCAGTCTGTGTGCCAGCATGTGTAACTGCAACGACCTCAGGCCGCCCTGTCTGTTGATGTAGGCCACCACCGTGGTGCTGTCCGTCCTGACTAACACATGATGTCCCCTCATGAGAGGAAGGAAGTGTTTCAGGGACAGTTGAACAGCCATCAACTCCAGATAATTTATGTGGAATGAGCGCATGTGAGGAGCCCATGTCCCATTCACCGCTCTCCCTTCGAACACGCCACCCCAGCCCACTAGGGAGGCGTCTGTCGTGACCACTTTCCGGCACGTAATAACTCCCATTGGCACCCCCTGAGTGAGGAAGTTTGTGCTTCTCCATGGGACTAAGGCCGCTGTGCATGCCACAGTGACTCGCACCCTGCGTGCGCCATGACGGCGTGGGTCCAGCTTGTGAGAAGCCACCCAACGCTGCATTCCCTTCATATATAGGCGTCCCATTGGCACCACCACCAGGGCTGAGGCCATCAGTCCCAACAGACGCTGGCAAAGCCTGAGAGACACAAATTTTCCCCTTTGAAAAAGGGATAAACAGTCTCTTAGCACCTGTAGCCTTTCTCCAGTCAGTCTCACTCTGGCCTGAGCTGAGTCTATTAACAGGCCTATGAAAGTGATTTTCTGACAAGGAAGAAAAACACTCTTTTCCAGGTTCAAATTGAAGCCTAGATTCAACAGGTGTGCCGTGAGTTGCCTTGTGTGATCTGCTGCCTCCTGGTGGGAGGATGCCGCAACGAGCCAGTCGTCGATGTACGTTGCGACGCGGAGACCCCGCCCCCTCAAGGGTCCCACCGCCGCCTCCGTACACTTCACGAACACTCTCGGGCTCAATGACAGACCAAATGGGAGGACTAGATATTCGTAACTTGTCCCCTGAAAGGCGAACCGAAGATATTTTCGGTGTGGTGGGTATATTGGGATGTGAAAATAGGCGTCCTTGAGGTCGATTGAGGTGAACCAATCGCCCGGTCGCAGAAAACGCAGCAGGGAGGCGTGCGTTAACATCCTGAATTTGTATTTCCTGAGGTGACTGTTTAGATCTCTGAGATCTAAAATTGCACGTTTGCCGCCACCCCCCTTCTTGGGAACCAGGAAATATCTTGAATAAAACCCACTCTGGCAGTGTTCGGGAGAAATAATTCTTATAGCTCTTTTTTCTAGCAGAGCAGAAATCTCTTCCTGCAGAAAACGAGCGGCGTCGCCGTGAGCTTGTGACTGAATTACTCCCCTGAATTGCGGAGGTGTTACAGCAAACTGGAGCCGGTATCCCCTGCTCAGTGTCCTGATAACCCACTCCGAGTCTGTGCACTCTGACCAGCCTGCTATTTTCAGTGACAGCGGGCTGACAGGCCAATCTGTCATGCATGGAGTACCGGCGCCCTCTAGCGGCATCGCCGCGCGGAGCTGCTTGTTCGGTACTGCGCATGCGCGAGCCGAGACTCGCGCCACAGGCCCGTCTGTGCCGGAGAGAGGAATCACTCCCTCCGGGACATGACAAGTTTTGTTTTTCAACACAGTTTTTGTTTTGTTTTTCATTTTTTGTAACTGCGCCCTCGGCAACGTGCCTGGATGCGACAGTTGAAACATGTTTAATGTTGGACAATGTTGACAACATTGAGAAGCGCTTGTGAGACGTGTTTGTGGACCGCTGGGGGATTCCACCTGCTGGACGCTGTCTCTGCTCCTCTTTATGGGGCGCTGAGCCGGGTCGAACATCCCGACATCCAGACGCCAAACGGAACCGAGCTTTGTGAACCTGCTCGTGAACGCTGCTGCCGGCGGAGCGAGCGGGGCCGGAGAGGGGGGCCGGGCCACATCGCTCCCAACTTCTGGGGAGGCTAGGCCAGCCGCTTCTTCCTCCTCACCACCTGAGTGGAGGTGGAGGGAGGCTGATCAGGCTGAGATCCCTCCCGTGTGGAAGCCTTCCTCTGCCACGGGCCTCTCGGAGGCTGCGCTCCCGGCGGGGCCTGGGGTGCAGGCTGAGGCTTCGGCACCCTGGGGACCTTGAAAGCGGGTGGTGGTGGCCGAGCCGCTGCCTTGGCATAGGATTGGCGGGGAGCTGGAGGCGTGGAGGACGGCGCCCTCCTCGGCAAACACAGCTTCAAGGCTTCATCCTCCCGCTTTTTCTCCTCACACCTCTTCTGCATGGAGGCTACTGCCGAGCCGAAGAGACCCTGCGGCGAAATAGGAGTATCGAGGAGATCCTCCTTCTCCTTCGTTGTCAGGGTGGTGAGGTTTAGCCAGCGCGCCCGCTCCTGCAGAACCATCAGCCCCATCGCTCTGCCCTGTGCCTGGATCGCCACCTTCTGCAGGTGGAGGCAGTGGTCGGTGATGATGCACATCTCCTCCCACAGTGTCGGGTCTGGCGCGGCTGTCATCTCCTCCTCCAGCTCCGCTTGGTAAGCCATCAGGAGGGAGGTTGCGTTAACAGCCCGGGCTGTCAGTGCCGCCGCTCTGTACGCCTTCTCCGTGAGGCTGGACTGGAAGCGGTCTGCACTGTTTGGGAGTGTGCACCCCGGCGAGGACAGTGATGTTTTCGGGTGGAGATGAGCCGCCACCACGGGCTCCACCGGAGGGATGTTACGGAGACCGTGATTCTCCATCCCCTCGCAGTCGAGCACGGAGCTGCCTGCCACGGGGTGTTTCTCCCTGTATGGCTTGTCGCGCCACGAGACAGTGAATTCATCCAGCAGCTCTGGAAAAATCGGCAGCAGCTGCTTGCCTGATCTTTTCACCTTCGGCAACCTTTTCCCATCAAAACGGGAGCGCGTCACGTCAGGCTGCGTTTCAGGCCACTGGATGTGGAGCTTAACCGCGGCGCGTTTGCACACGTCCTGCAGGTCCAAGTCCATCACCGGGGAAGTGGAATCCCCGTCTCCTGCCGGAGCTGTCATCGTGGTTTGGGGTTTTGCAACCCGGCCCGACAGAGCCAGTGGAGAATCATCATCTTCCTCATCTGTCATGAGGAGATCCGATCCTCCGTCAGAGCCGCTGTCTGCCACTTCAACGACGTAACCCAGCGGACCTGCCGTGAGGTTGGAGTCGTCAATGGGCAGCGGATCTATAAAGTCGAGCTGGTCCCCCCAGCTGGGTCCAGCCTCAGCTTCGGGGGCCACCTCCATGAGATCCGTCGGCTCTTGCCCTGCTGCGGTGGAAGCCATTACCGGGTCGCCACCGGACAAATTCGTTAACCGAGCCAGGCGGCGACGAAGCACTTTGAGGGAGAGGCGAACACAGTGGATGCACTCTTCCGCGGACTCAAAGGCGGCTTGGGCATGTTTCAAGCCGAGACACACGACACACATCGGGTGAGTGTCCCAGCTCGATATTTTATTACCGCAGGGGCAGGCTTGCGCCTTTGGTTTAGCCTCGGCTTCCGTGGCGGCTAAGGCGTTAGCCATGCTCACCTGCAGCTGCAAAGCTGTGAAGCGGGCTATGCTGCACCGGCTAACGCTAACCTGGCTAGGCTAGTGGGTAGCGGGAGCAAGGTGGAAGTGTTGCGACTTCCAGGGGCTTATAGCGGGAGTATTGCTACTCTTCCTCAGTGTTAGCTGGTAAAGCTAATGCCCCTGAGTATTGCTACTCGGGAGTGTTGCCACTCGGTTGTTTCTGCCGTTGAAAATATTGCTATTTTCGCCAGCGGCTCAGACTACTGTTTGGAGACAGGCTAGTCTGAGCAGTATCACTCGGCTTCTGTGTCAGGCCGAGAACCCAGCGCCCGGCGACCGAGTCTTTCGCTCGTTCTGTGGACGGTTAAGCTAGGTCCCGGTGAAACAGCTAGCGCAAGTGAGGAGGTACGGAACTTCTGCTCGTAGCGAGAAGAGGTTTTAGAATGACGGGAAGCGCAGTGTCAGGACTATTTATAGGGGGAGGGTCTCCACCCTCCCTGACACTGACGCGCTTGACTCCAGCCAATGGTGGCTGGCGGAGTGCAATAGGAGCTTCTGATGAGGTCACGCTGTAGGCGTTCCCAATGTGAGACACGAAACGAATGCTATGAAAGAGAACACTCATGCTTCTGTGTTTTTCACAGGTCATTAAAAACCTTTTTTTCCCAATAGATTCTCTCTAACAATGACCACAATCCGACTGTAGCATGAAGATTATATATTTAATTTATTCAATTGATTTCACCTGGTTTAATATCGTCAGAGACTTGTTTCAATCACTGATGCGCGGATGGATACAAAATGATCCAAACTTCCAGACAAATATCCAATCACTTCTAGTCTGTCAAAAGTCTGTAATTGAACTTTACATACTGGTTTTAGGCAAGCATGTTCCAAAGATTTTTAGTTTGAACGTGCTTTTGGTTGTATTACTCAGCCGTTTATAATTATTTCTTGATTGGTGGAAGGAACTACTTTTTCTTCCGCTGGTGTCAAAAAGCAAAAGTGAGAGTGCAGTGCAGCACACTGATTCTCAAGTAAATTCAACGCCATTCATATGTTTTTTTTCTGTTATGAGAGAAACTCTGAGATTATAACCAAGATAAATAAAATACCACCTTTACTTACTTTGGATGAATCAATGAATCATCTGCCATGAACTGTACTGCATATCCCTCATGATGATGATCAGAACACTTGTATACAATATATGGTTGATGAACAGTATATAGTTCTGTGATATGTATAATCTTTTTTATTATTATTTTTTTTTTCCTGGGCGAAGTTATACAGGAACTGAAATGCCCAGTCGACAGATCCCCCTTCTCCGCTGGTAGTGTCCAACGGAAGGGACAGGCCCATATGGTTGGTACCACCTCAGCGACAGGAGTTGCCGGAAAGTGCAGCAATGCAAGGACCAACCGCCTTCTGGGCTCCACTCCAGATTTTTCTGTAGGGGGGGGGTCTCCCTTAGCCTTTGCCACTCCCCTGACGACCACAAGTCAGTGGTGCTATTTTACCCATAGCTGGGAGTTGCGACATGCAGACAGGGGGAGACAGGAATCGAATCAACAACCTCTCGATTGTAAGACAACTGCTCTCCCCACTTATCCACAGCAGCCCCCAGTGATATCATGTATTACACTCGTATCATTTGAAACAGATTCTTTTTTTCTTCTTCTTCTCTCTTATTTAGAAAAAAGTGCTTGTCTTTGATTAGGATCACTGACACAGTTTGAAGTTAAAAATAGCACATCACTATACATTAAATAATAGTATTCAATAATAATGACAGTCGATATTAATTCAATAATAAGTGTTTTTTTCTTTGTGTATCCTTACAGAATCAATATGTAAATTTAGTTGAAATTTCAAATGAAAGAAAATGCAAAGTTCAACAAGAGCTGTCAGAGCTGAGTCATTTAAAGAACTTTGCGTTAAGTTACATACTTGAAAAGTTCTGGATGGCATTTCAGAGCTGCTGCTTTAGAAACAAGACTTCTTTCTTGGAAAACAGTTTACAATTTCACTTTCCCTCTGAAGGAAAACATGGAAATGTCCAGCAGAAAGATTTCTTGACACAGGTCATCCTTCTGAAATTGCCAGTGTGGAGCATGGATACATTGCACTATTATGCATTTCAGCTGACATGTTTCCTGGGATTTTCAACACCATTTCAGCTTCATGCTGCCTTGGAGAAAAACATAAAGCCTGCTCCAAAAGCTCAGTGGGCAGCTGCTTTTTGCACATTTTTTAAGGCATAGTGCACACTTCCTGCTCTCAAACTCTTTGTTGTTCTACAAAAACACCAAGTCAAGGACACAGTGGCCAGAGAAATACAAGCTGCATATAAACAAATGACTGAGAGGGACCACAGATACATTTCTTCATGCACTTGCAAAGTGAAGAGGCGGACTACGCACTGTAATTGAGTGAAATGCTTTTTGTCATAGTTTCAAGAAATGGAACTTCTTGCATTAAAAAAAACTATTTTGCTTGACTGTTTTCTCCCCTATTTAGTCACTATCCCACATTTATTTTCTTCTCTGTCGTAGCAAAAGTAAATTTACTCACTGTATAGTTCAGAGAAACATCTAAGGATGTAGAGTTGAGAGAAGAAGTAAGAGTAGAGATGTGGTATGTACACGGCTTTCTTTCTCTCTGTGTTTGTGTTCTATATTCTGAGACGGGAGAACGTTATGAATATGCATAAAGCAGAGCGCTACATGCAGGTGACATGCTTGACTTGTGTTGCGGCTGCAAACAACTGTACCAGACAAATGTTTTCCGTAGCTCTCCTCTCCTCGGGAACAAGGGAACGAGGGAACGAGGAGCCGTTATCTCTTGGGAGAGGATTTTTTTCTGACTTTGTGGATGAAAAACCAACACACTAATGATGCAAACACGCATGCAAAGAACCACAAAGCCCTGGTAGTTCATGTACAAGCAGCAGATTTATACCCCAGCCTGCACATTCACACACAACACAATGGATCCCACAACACGTTAAGCCCAGTTTCCCCTTCTCAAAGACTATTTCAGGAGAATGTTTAGCACAGGGCCAAACCTTTTCAACTCATTTATGGTTGTTTATAACCAAAAGAAAAGTGAAAATTTCAGAATACACACATTAAACACTTAGTTCAGTACGTTATTCCAGATTTTCAGACTTGAGCCAGTTTTTCTTAAATCTTGAAGACAGAGTATTAATCCATTATTCACACCATTTTGAAGAATTGCATTCATTGCATATATCACCAAATCATGAGAGTTTAGACAACTTATAAATCATAACATCTTCTAATAAGAAGCTTTCACAAACCATTTAATGTGAAACCCACTACTGAACTCTTCAATTAGACCAAAAACTTCATTAAAGCATGAACACAATTTCAAAAAAAGACACCTAAGAAGCAGGATGTCAAAAAATGCAAGACTCTCCATTAATCTTTTTTGGATCCATCCATCCATCTCATCTAGTTATTTGTGTTGCACAGGCTGAAGACATTTGGTGATTGCCAGAACACACTCTTGACAGATGGCCCATCCATCACAGGGTTAACATGGAGGCACATTCATGCACACACACTCACCACGTGTACAAATAAGAGTGGCCAATCACCAAAGGAGCATGTTTCTTGAAGATGAAAAAGACAAAAAAAAAAAAAAAACTGTTCACTCACACAGGGAGAACGTGCAATCTCCACGCAGAGAGCCTACGGCGCCTTGCAACGAGTGAGAAATAACATTAAGAGCCAAAGGCTGACACCACACCTAGTATGGACAGGAAGCATGAAGCCTCCACTGATCCATACTCACTTGATCTCCACAACAGAAGTCCACAAACTCAAAATGGATGAAGTAATATAGAAGAAGGGAACATAGTGCGATCCTGTCTCCCATGACTTGGTACAATATAAAGAAAAAAATGATTTAAATAGTACCTGTATTCCAAAACATCTACCAGTACAGGCAAATGCTTTCACTCTATGTAAAAGCATGAATCACAGACAAGTGAATGAACAGAATACATATAAAATAACTAATAAGTGAGGGAATGGTAGAACACACACATACATTTGAAAAGAGAGAGCAGGAAGGTTGGTGAAGAAACGGTGTTTAAAGAGGAGGCTGAAAACAGAGCAGTAGGTGGGACAGAAGGGATTTAGGGAGACGGGTATGGGGGAAGGGGCGAGGGAAGACTCTGCAGGTGAGCGAGGTCAGACAGTGGGTGGAAGCTAATGTCTTTATTTCCTGGTAAGGTGGGACCTTACATTTACCCCTGAGGTCAGTGGTCATGGACAGGGTCACTCGGGGTGCTGGGAAGGGGGTATCTCAATACAGGGCAAGAGAGAGAATATCTTTACAGAAGGGGAAAAAAAACGTGGAGTGAACAAGAACAAGAGATGGAGTTCTGGGAGAAAGAGTCGAAAAGAAGGAAGAGGCAGCCCCAGTTTCAGTCAAGAGGGGAGCGTGCAAAGGTGAAAAGGTCGAGAGAGGTTGAGGAGGTGAGAATACTCGAGGGAGAGAGAAGAGCCGGTGTACACAACCACACACAAACTGCGGACGTTAAAACAGCACAGCATGTGCATGAGTCCCTCTAAGTGTGTCTGTCGCCGTTTTCTTCTCCATGTAAGTAAGCGGAGGCATAACTGCTTATGAGTACATGAGCATTCCCTTCCCTCCAGAGGCTTCTCTAACACAGCTGACAGATAAATACAAACACAGTAAATGTATGACTCTTTCTCTTGAGTATTGTTAGCTGTTATTCTCTTGAACCGTTTCACTTACTGCCTTCTATTGATATAAATCATGTCTGTCAAGTACCATGAGATGAATATCTACTCCTGTTTTATTCATTCCAACATGTAGCGCCATTAAACAACAATCACATGGATTAACTTTGACACAGAAAGATAAAACGCAGGCTGAACCTTTGTCGCTATTGTTCCCCAAGGGTATTGTTAGTACATTTACTTCTATTTCACCACTCTGCGCTATACAATCAGACAACAACATAAAGAATATCTCATCTTCAGTCACTGATAAAAAAAACAGGTGAAATATTTTAAGAATCCAATAATGTGACATTTTTGGTATTGTTCTGGTGTTTGATGCCTCTTTGAGGTGCTGTGGGTATTTTTGTGTGTGTGCGCGCGTGTGTGTGTGTGTGTATGTGTGTGTGTGTGTGAGAAAGAGAGAGTGATAATATATCCTATTTTCCAACCAGTTGTTTAAAGGGGCTGTATCATGCAAAATTCACTTTTTGTATGTTTTAACCTTGTTATATAGTTATGTACTCACCTAAAACACCCCCAAAGCGTTTATTTCCTTCGTGCCTGCGTGTTTAAGCTTTTCTAGTGTTCGTGCTGCTCAGAGAGGCAGCCCCTCCCGCACCCGTGAAAACGCTCTGTTTTCCCACGTTGACGTCACACTGTGAAGATGTCTCCCCTGAGCCCCCCTCCCGCAGGCCCTTGGCAATCAGCGTTGCTGCTTTTTGTAACTCCGATTTCGAGGATAAACTTTAACCATCGTCTGAAAGCAACAGCCAAGCAAGAGCAAGAGTCTGGAGGGTCTGAAGGGTCTGCGCTTGGTGAGTTTCTCACAGGAAAAGACGTTTTTGCGCGTGGAGAAGCTAGAGCTAAAGAGCTAAAGCTAGCTAGCGTATTTGTTTTGAAGCGCTGATTGGTTGAAGTACGCTGTCAGTCAAAGTCCACAGGGGGAGAGGCGGGATTTTCAGTGAAACAGAGCGTTTTCTCTTCCGGGTTTCAGAATTAGCCACAGAAAATCTATTATTTCACACAAAATGACTTTTCCTTAGTGCCAAAAATAAACTATTACCATGTTAATGTCATTTCTAGGGTTTGGACTAGCTAAAAAAGCACGATACAGCCCCTTTAAAACCTGACTTTCTTTTCATCAGCAGCTAAATGATTGCTTTGAAATTTAAAGTCTCTGCTGTACTTTTACTGGGGCCTGCAGTATAGGTTAAATGACTGTGTACACAATTCAGCTGATATGTTTTTGTTAACTACATGAAAAAGTTTTAGTTTGTCTAATCTTAATTCCCCTCACACACTGAAGCTATTTAGCTTTGAATTTACAAACAAGGAATGTTCATTTAATGGTTTACAATACATTTCATAAAACCCTGACAGTTGGCACATTTTGGTATATGTCCAAGATTATTACGTTTTTTTATTATGGATGACAATAAATGGGTTGAATGAGTTTGATTTAGTTTGGGCATTCACAACATGAATGATATTTACCATTCAGATTGGCATCTGTCACATCCTTCGTGCTGTTTTTGCCTGATAGATCAATTTGACAAACACTTGAGAAAGGGACAACTGCAGCTTGGAGCAAGGGACAATTAAGCTATTTCTGAGTGGTCACTCAACCATGTGAAGTGAATAACCTGCTGTCAGATCGTAACTGATTAGGTTCACGTTTGGAAAAAGGAATAACTGCTGTTTTCATTGTCATGTTGGAGAAAAAAGACCTACGTTGTCAAGTAGCTTTGATAAAATTATTGTACTCAAAGTTGTAAGCACTATTCTTTTAGCTCTGGATTTCGATGTGAAACCCAAAATCCAAACCCAAAGTCCAGTGAACACAACATGGACACGAGTCACTTTCAAAGAAAGGATAGAAACTGCTTAAAAAATAACTTTTAAAAAGCAAAACAAAACAAACACTACATCATGGACATGAGGCTATTTTGAGATTGGCCAGTAGCAGGGATTGCTTTCATTGCCTGAAGACAGCGATGAACCACCAATGCTTCTGACGTATCACATTTTAAGCCCAGCACGCCCAGGGGCTCACAGTTGTGTGTGAATACTTTGGCTATTTCGGCAGCCTCACCACCGCAAAGGAAAATGACATCTGCTCCGGGCTGAAATTAGCCAAGATACTTACGCTGCACTTTGCTCCAACTGTCTTACAGCGCGTCATTCGATGTCATCGGATTCGAAATAACAAAATGAACGTCTCATAACTTGCTCAACTAAGTTTTCAAGCAACAATATTGGCATATTAGCAAGCTTAACCAGCATCCTGCATTCAGGGAAAAAATGTATTCTTTTTTACTTCTTTTAACAAAAATAGTCTTACTTATGGAAAATGTGGATATTGATTGATTAATCATGAACAATCACAAACTGGTAAGATTAGTATTACAAGTTGTTTCCTGTACCGGTGTTTGTCTTTTCAAACTTTCATGAAATTATTGAAAAAAAAAAAAAAAAAAAAAGGTGTCACGCCATTGTCTGAACAAACTCTCTCCTTGAAGAGGTTGTTTTGTCTTCACACATTTGTGTGTGTCTTCCATTACTTTGCTTTTAAGTGCGCTTTCACATCTCTGAGAATGTGTGTAAACACTGGTGTATCTCGGTCAGGGAGAGGATTTATGAAAATGGCACACCGACTGGACTCACACTGAGCGTGAACAGTCTGTTCTCCAAAAATACCCCATTCGACTAATATCATAGCAGGAGGCTGCATGCGCACACACATGCACACTACACACAGTGTAAAAATTAATAATGGTTTCCATGTGAAAACCATCTAGTCATATGTATCTTCACGATAAGACTCTGACAGATTTGCCTCTGATACTGTTACATTGTCCTGCATGCGTGTCCAAGTTTTCCCTGCCTGACCTCATCTGTCTCACTCTAGCGTCTCCATGATTCCTGACCATTTGGCAAAGGCCAGAGCTGGCTGAATGTGACCCATGGCACTATAAATAACCCCATCACACCAACAGTTCACTTTTAGACCTGCTATTGCTGTCCAGTTCTGGTTATTCCTGTCTTACCTTTAGATGAGGTTGATGCAGCGGTTAAAAATATCCGTATATCTCTCCTAGACTGCTGAGTGACCTACAATGGCTCCATGTCCTTAAACTCAACTTTGTCATTTATTATGCAGGGAAATATTACTGAGCATAGTTCATGCCAACCCAAAATTACACCTCTATAAAGCAAGAACTGTCATGGATGCAGGATGAGACCAACATAGTTCAGTCAAAAAGTTTGTCATCCTCAGGAAAAAAACAACACATGAATAGCCAAACCCAATCTGTGAAACAGAGTGAAAAGTGTGTTTCAGACAGCACTTTTAGACTGTATGATTCAGTGAACTATAATGCTGGATTGAGTCAAATTACAACCCTTGATTTGGTTTAATTACAGTGTTTTCCTTGTTCTTGTGTCATTTGTGTCAAAGGTTGACTCAGCAGGCTAAAGATGTGGTTTTGGACTGAGTTTTTCTCTGGACCCATATTTCTATCCTGTTGGAGAGTTATTCTTGTTCCTGGTCTCAGTATTGGACATCTGTATGACAGAATGTGATTCAGTCAGCTATAAATATGAATGGCCTTTCTGCTCGGCCAGCCGTGCGGATTAGCAACTCTTCCTCCTTTTCCACTGGGCTCAAAACACACTGCGGCACATGCTCTCTGTTACACTCACATGCACGCTCGCACGCCATGCAGGGCGTCGGAATGGGCAAAAGAGGCAAAATTGTGATTTGACATGTTTCAACGTGTCCCCATTCAATTTGTTTACGTCTCAATTTATTTCTAATCCTTTCAGGCAGATTGTCAGCCAAACCGACTGCCGGTGACTGGACTGATCAAACATATTGGGGAATACAGAAAATCAGCGGCAGATTACAACAAATAAATCTAAATTAAGCAAAAAAAAAGTATTAGGAGAGATTATCTGTCAAAACAACAAGGGGGTGGCATAGAAAATACTCTTTATTAAAGTCAGCAAATGTCAAGGAGAAGCGTCTGAGGAAATGCCTCTCATGATATTAAAGCAGCTGAAGGCTGAGCTAATGTGTACCTCCTTTTCAAAAGTCGTGAAAAAAACATACAATCAGACATCAACATAAATATTTTTAGATGTCAGAAATCAGGCTGCTTGTAATTGATTTTATTAGCATAACCTTCCAGTGTTTGTGTGATTTGAAACACAACACCCAATATTCTATATTCGTGAAGGGAAATACAGTGATTCGGTGTGCCTTTCTGTGAGTCTTAATGCAGCATTCGCATTAAGACTCCTACATCTTACTACTCCACATGGAGTCTGCTCCCAAGCTGCAGGCGGCGGTGTGCCGCCAACACTCGTCTCCCACAGTCCTGGCAGCACAATGGCGAATTCTGGGACGACCACCTGAGTCCCATCCACAGAAAACTGTCAAGGTTGTGAAGGCCTGTGTGGCACTGCACAATTACTTAAGCAGCACAGATGCTGTCAACACCCCAGCCACCCGCAACACCCCACCCAGGTTCACAGGCCTCCTCAACACTAACGTGTGATCCTGTGAGCGGAGAGTGGAGGAGAGTGGCAGCATGTGACAACAACTTGTTGGACACTGACCGTCTCAGCAAAGCACAAGTAACTCGGGCTGCAACCTCAGCTCGAAATGACTTTAAGTCACTCTTCCTGTCACCAGAGGGACTCGTACTACCCTGGCAGGAGGATGTGTGTAGAAAAGGTATGCTGAAGAGGTTGAAAATTTGACCTTTTTTTGTCTGCAACAACATTGGCAAATCTTGTGTTTTTAGTGTCCCTGTGGCTTTCTCTTTGTCTATTTTTTCTATTCTCTTTAAAATCAGTGCTTCAGTCCCACTACTCCTCGCTGCTTGTAGGTCTTGTTCGTCCATTTTTCCCGCACACTTCCAGCCGCATTGTTGAGCAAATTTGGAAGTGCCCGAAGAGCAAGTTTTCTGCGCGAGAGGCGCTGTGGCAGGGGGTGTGGCTGCTAAAATTATGTAATTTGTGTAAGTTTTATACACATCAAGCATAATCCACGATTTAGGGTATGTTCACACTGCAAACAAAAATATCCCAACTGTTTTTACCATATGTGATGCTTTTTTGATTTTTTGACATTTTTTGTGCCAGTTTACAAAGCCCCAAAGGTTTTTCTTATTTCCAATCACATTTATATTACATTTATATAATAATTAAACATATGTACCTCCATTACAGAGGTAGCAGACACTGCTCCACAAAAGTCAACAGCTGAAATTTGTTCTGTATTTTTTATTTCAAATCTTCTTTTCCTCTAAATTATTTGGTTATAATATTTCCTGCTCTAATTGCACACAGCTCTAAAATTGATGCCCACAAGCATATGTGTGACCAAAGCTTGTTTTAAAGAATTACGCTTTCTAAAATACATAGATTGAATGTTGTTCTTTTATTTGAATATTGGTAAAAGACACAAACACATGCATGGACACATGGCCGTGCACAGCTGTTAAACTTGTCAGATGTTTCCTTGTATGTTGGAGCTATACATTCAGTCTGCAGCCTCATGGTCTAGTTCCACCTACTATTTGTAGATACTATTTTTCAAAGCATTTGAATGGCTTGTTCAGAATAATGTTTTGCACCTGTAGCTAGCTTATCTTTACTCTCGTCTTGTTGAGTCACCATACGCTGTTCACACCTGAAGTTTGACCAGATCAGTCATGTAAAAGAATCGCATCCAACATTCTTGTCTTATTTCTAAGGCCCACTGCTGTTGTGATACAAAACACGTCATAAAACCAACCTCATGTTTTCAGACCTTTTTTCCTTAAAAAAAAAAAAAGCCCTTTTCATATTTAGACCTGTACAGTACTTCCATGTTCTATACCAGAGTCCAAGGAAGGTTGCATCATTATCATTATTCGTCACCAAATTTGAGATCGAATATGTCTTCAAAATAAAAGCTGTTTTACAGGTAGAGGACAGGAGCCTCTCATTCAGCTGCAGTGATTTCAGTATCATCCTGCTTTGTTTTGGCTGAAATGTCAGAGAACAAGGAGTCAGAGAGTGTCATGAAGATGTCATTATTCTTATCCCAAATCAACAAAGTGAGGACAACACTGCTGATGTTTTATTGATCAAAGTTTTGGTGCAAAGTATGGCACATTTTAGAACCTTGTTTCTTTTTTCTTGACCTGATGGGCAAGAGGTTGCCACATCAATGGGATGAGGACTCAATTGCAGGCAGCAGGGTTGAATAGAAACTCATTTATTTAACAAACTCGAGGATCATGCACCAACATATACACTGACACCTATATACACAATGAACCGACAGTCACACATGAGGAAAGCGGGGCTTAAATAGCGTGACACACAGGTGTAACACATGAGGCTGATGGATTCCAAGGGGAAAAACGACTGGACAACAGAGACAGGAGGGAAAGACGCAGTGAGCAACAAACAAACATGAACTGGAGCCCAAAGAGGAGACCAGAGACACCTGGGAAACATGGAACACAGGGAGCACAGGCAGATTCAGGGAACCGGAAACCGCAAGACCAGAGAAGGGGACCAGGGGGACTCAGAACGGGACCAGACTGAGCACAGGGGACCTGGGAGGCCCTGAACAGAACCAGACTGAGGACAGGAGGCTGCACTGGGACAGGGAACACTTGAACAGTGGTTCTCAAATGGGGGTACTTATACCCATTGGGGGACTTGAAGATCTGCCAAGGGGTAGGAAAGGTTTTAAAGGGGACATATTATGCTATTTTTCAGTCATGTCATATAGCTCTCAGAAGCCCAAAAACATATTGCTTAAGATTGTTCACCCCAAATTCATCCTTTGTTCGGAGTTTCAGCGGTCTGAAAAGTGGCTCTGAGGAGCCCTCCTCAGAACAGGCTGTTTCTGAGCCTGCATCCCGGTATGCACATGAACCCGTCTGTCCACGCCCACTCTCTCGCACACACACACACACACACACACACACATATACACATGGTAGGGGCACAGTCGGGGAAGGGGGGGGGGGGGGGGGGGGGGGGGGGGGGGGGGGGTAGTTAAATCCGCATATTTCAGGATAAGCGGACCAAACTCAAACTTGACCGTTTCAGCTTCAGTTTGTTTCATTTTCACAAAATGTGGTGTAGCAAGGCAGGGAGGAAACAGACAGTTTTCAAATTTGAACGTCTTAATGAGGCTCCGGCAACACATACTAACATAAAAAAAACTCTTCACAAAGTGAAAAAAGCATAATATGTCCCCTTTAAAAAATTTTTTTGAAACAATTCAAAACTCCTTTGGAAAAGATATTTATTAAATAATACTTGAATAAAATATCAGCATCATTTCATAGCTCTTCCATTTCGTTACCATAAACCCAGAGTTTCCCCCACACCGTGACGGTTTGACCCGACCTGGCACATTACACATGTTCATAATTAAGCTTATGAATCCAGATGGTTTGCTATTGATTTGTTGATGAAGTTGATGATTACTTCTATGGGTATAAATCTTTATTTATAATTAAATCACTTGTTTGTTTGTTTGTTTGTTTGTCTATATAGCTATACATTTATATATACATACAATTTCTTTATTTCTTTTTTCATCCAAAAATGCTTTTCCATGATTAAAGAATACCTGAAATAAAAAATTGGTCACAGGGGGCACATTACTGAAAAAAGGTTGAGAGCCACTGCAGACAAGAAACTCAGGACACATATAGAGACAGAAACAAAGATCGACGGGCCTGACAGAGGTGGCTTCCTACAACTCTGTAGAATGATCTGCATTCAGACCCTGAACTTTTGCTTTCAACAGTGTGCATTTTGTAAAAGTTTGTGAGAAACACTGTTCTTTTTTGGTTTCATCGTACAAAAATTTATTTATAAGTTTAAGCGGATGTGATGTATCTGGCCAGAAACATAAAAATAAACAAAAAAGGGTGATAAAAATGAAAGCATTACACTGAAAGTGCTCCCTGCACCCATTCTACCTGCATGCTCTTTTGTGGATCTGCACCTGACATCTTGATACCCGTGGTTTGAGGGTACGATCTGGTTTCAATGAAAATCCTAAGTCGGGCACATGATACTCATCTCAGGAGAAAAGCCACGTGCAACCATCAGTGCCTTGGATTACCACTTCCAGACTGGTCCACACACACACACTGGCATACACCAGACACTCTCTGTGACCAAGAGACATTTGAAAGGGAGTCTGATTGAATTAGGGCGGTCATGTCTCCTTATCCCAGGATTGAAGGTATCAATATATTTGTATTCACTGGCATTATTAATAGCACCCAAGAGGCAACCAGACACCAGACAGTGGGGTGACAAACAGATCCTTGGGCTATTAATAGAAGGAGATGGAAAACTACGGTCAACCAGCAGATAGAGGAAGGAAGGGAGAGGAAAATCCTGACACCAACACTTAGGGTCAAGATTAAAGCAGAGGCGGAGTGAGAGTCTTTGGAGTCATTGATATTTCCAAACAGTTTTGTGGAGAAAATCGAGGTTTGTGCAAAAATCTCAAAATACCGTTGATACATAAAATGACAAACAGAAAAAAGTTTCAGATTAAAAAAATTTATGATGCATGAATCAATTCATTTGTTTCTTTTTTTTTAAATTTTCCAATAAATTCATGGCCATAATACATTACGAAAAAGGCACTTAAAGAGTATTATCAAGTCACTTCAAAGCAACCCGGAATAATTATGTTTCCAGTAAATGAAATTTAATCATGGCCTTTTTTGTTTCTGATTCAGATGATTGGAAGGAACCACAAAAAGGTTGAAAGAAGGACTCAAACAAATTACATCTTTGTTTCACATCTTTTGTGGCACTACTTGGAAAATATCCTTCAGAGCGCCTCGATATAAAATCAAAAGTCATCTTTACGGAAGACAATGTGTTTTGTGGCATCAGAAATGAAGAAGTTTTCACTCTATATGGAAACAAAAGTTGGTGAGGTTGATTTGAGCTTTGCCATAGGTGGCTATGGAAAATACTTTCCCACAGAGGGGTGGAAGCTGTTTCTCACAGTAGACAGAGGAGCCTGTGAGACCCTTATCACTTTCAAACAGACAGCTTAAACTAGGGCACGCTGCAAACACGCACACACAAACACGCACAAACACACCCCTGAGCAAGAAGGGTTTAATAGTTTGCCGTTGTTTCTTTTTCTAATGCTTCTGTTTTATTGAAATGGCAGGTAAGGTGGCAGATGAGTACAAAGAGGTAGGAGGGGAAGACTGCATCGGATCAGTATCCACTGTGAAGCGCTAGGAAAGGAGGAGTCCCACCTCTCTCTTGCTCTCTCATTCTATCCCATTACCAGTGGCCATCCGGTGACCCCTGACCTGTGCACTTTCTGCTTGCATTAGCTGCATCCAGCTACTCTCATGCTGAGGAGGCAATTGTCAGCTCTGCTGGAAGTGCTCAATCATGACCAGCCAAGAAGAAACACTCTGCCGAAGCTCCTTTGAAATAATTATGGGCTAATAATGCCTTTATTTACATTCAGAGCAGTTCTTGAAGAAAAAATGCGCCTCCCCAGTATCACATAAACTAATCAGTGGTTCATACATTATCAGCTGGGGACATTTACAGTAGAATGCACATTTATTTGGCAGCACGTTCATGACAGGGTGGATTGCACAGATCAGTATTGTGAGAATAAAAACACAAGCAAAAAAAAAAATGCAACTGAAACAAAGAAAATTATGATTAATGAGAAAAAAATATGGATCCTTGTGACCTTATGTTTCTTTGCTCATTTTATGGACGCCCTTCCTGTCCTTAAGGCAGTAAATACTTTTCTACTCAAGGAAATCAAGGTCATGAATGATAATATGATGATAAATAAATTAAGATTTGGCCACTCATGATTCACTTGATTTAATACTGGAAAATACTAAAATTAATTCAGGTTGGACGGAGGAGTAAAAGTCTTATATAAATTGTGCTACTGAAGTCTTTACTCAAGATTAATCAACATTAGTCTCTTAACTGCCCTGACACAACGGAGAGGATTTTCAGCTGGCTTTGTTACTCTGTACACACAGCCTACAATAGCAGCTTTTCATCCCGTGAACTAACGCTCCAAACAGCACTTCTTCTAATCGTTTGGATCTACATTTTCCTCTATTCGACTGATACAAAACCATGATTGTGACACTCAAGGAAATATCTATTCACACTATTTCTCAGAGTAACACTCGGCAACGTCCTATCTTTAGTAATTCCATGAATATAGTGCTGAGGGGCAAAACATGCTGTCCTCCTGCTAATGAAGCTTTCAGCCCTGCGCCACAACCACACAATGACAGCTGGCAGGGGAGGGGCAGGAACTACACGCCATGAAATAAGAGGGGGTAAAAATTGATTAGCAATTTTCATTTGCGCTAAGCTAAACAAAAGAAGGCTGCTGCCCTACTCTGCATATCATCATGGGGTGGGAGAGGAGGAGGGTGGGCAGTGTTGACAGTGTTGGGCTGGGATGGGAAGTGATCTTTCAGAGCTCAAGGCATCTATTGTTTAGTTAGAGAGGATGTGGGTGAATGTGTGTAGGGTGGGGGCAAAGAGGGTTTGGGATGGGATGCCAAGAGGGAAAAAGTGGCAAGGGGGTAAGTAGGAGAGACGGTGTGGCCAGTAGAAAAGGAAAGTGGAGAAAAGTGATGAAGAAGAAGAAGAAGGCCCGGGAGTAGATGGTGCTCAGAATGGAGAAGAGTTAAAGGGAGTAAAAGAAGGGGGAATTTAGAGAGCGCTATCCAGGGAAAAGAAAAGAAAGAGAATGAGGCAGAGAGATGTCGTATGGACCAGCTGTAAAGGAACAAAAATAAGGGGCTACACATATTTGGCAGGGTTGAGAAGGAAAAACACAGGGGAAAAAGTGGAGCGGCGTCCAAGAATTCAGGACTAATTCAGAAAATTAAAGCTGGACCAGGATGAAACCACAATGCTCTTTGAAAAAACAATGAAGTGCCACGGGGGGAGAAACGACACCGCCGTCACTTTTAAAGTTATTAAAGCCATTGAATATATTGAAGAGATGAAGCTCCGGCAAGAGAGGAATTTGCCAACCTTGAGAAAAAAACTGCCGTCCGTGTGCAGTACTGTGGCCAAGCCATGTTGTTGTATGAGCAGTTTTCTTGAAGGGTTTTTTGGCATGACACGGGAGCATGATGGCTTATTAACAGTGACACACACACACACACACACACACACACACACACACACGCACGGTAATAATTGCAAAAAGGCAAGAAAAATAGCAGCTGGTAAGTGAGTGAGAGGAGGAAAAAAAAAATCAACAACTTTTAACCAAAACACTGTACACAACTCTAAATTTAATTTTCTGCAAGATTAAGCACAATAATGACTAGCTTTATAAAAACCCATAACTAATGGCTTCCAATGAGCCAATCTATAGGCATTGATCTGCTCGGTATCTCACAGACTGGCAGCGCAAAGCCTATAAATGAAGGGGGGACAGGGAGAGAGGAGGAGTAGTAAGACAAAAGGGATGAAAGAGCACTATATGGAAGGAGAGAGAGAGAGAGAGAGACAGAGACGCACAGGAAGGGGGAGGGTGAGGATGGAAAGAGAAGGGTGAGAGATGCGAGGAAGCAGAAAAAGACAAGGAACAGAGGACAAGCGGGGACACGTTTCTATTAGAGTGATACAGCTTTAGATTGGAACCAAACAAAGCCACTGATATATTCAAATGTATCTTTACTGCATTATGGAGCAGGGGCATCAAACGTAAGGCCCGAACCACTGAACCACTGAACCAGGCCACCAGAGGGTCAAAGCATACGCAGTGATTGAGTTTGATACAGCAGATCAAAGAAACAGCAAATTTATGCTGTACGTATACATAAAGCTTCAATAGTATTTAAAAGGCACTGCGAGTTAGGATATTGTTTTTGTGCAGATATTAAACCTGATGAAGATATGGGGGAAAAAAATCTTAGCCTTAAACCCATTTTATGATGCTTAGTTGCTTTGTGACTCAAATTAAAATTATGCCCTATGCTGAAGTGTTAAATCACTAATGCCTGCCTGTTTCAGCTTACTTGCCTGCTAACATAACCTGAAATCGCGGCCTCATTCAGGAGACAGAGTTTGACTATATGACAGAATGATCTGAGTAACTTTGTTCAATCGATACACTTGTGTGACCTAAAAAATGTTACTGAAACTGTTGTTGCCTTCTGGTGTAAAACACACACATTGAAGTGGTAGATATTTACTTTGCATGTGCAGTTTAGAAACATTTGCTATCAAATATAGTACATTACCACACCTTTATTTATTTGTTTGTACACGGTGTGCCTGATCCTGGATTTGACGTCTCGTTAATGGATCAGGGTTATTAAATCACAGCAGGTGGTCACAGGAGCACAAACTAAGAACAACACGGAGCAGATCTATGCAGTATGTCGCTGCTCTCAAAATCATATCAACAATTATCTACACTAATCCAGTAACAACAGCAGTTCTCAATGTGAGCATAAAGGTGAACGTCGCAATTAAACAGAAAGAGCCGAGCTAGAGTTCAAACAATAAGTCACAACAAAAATCATTATATATATTTTTAAGGTTTTTAGGGTAATTAGCTATCTAGTGGCTTTCTATATCGCTAATCCTACACTTGACAGCTTTTTAGAGGCTCACTGACTGAGAGCGAAAGGTGGTGGCATGTGAGAAGGAGGAGGATGGAGTGAAATAAAACAATCCTCTGCCGAAAATGCACAGAAGCTTAAATCCAAAGAGGGCTGCTTGCGTTAATCCCCGTGGATTAAGCTTCTAAATACTTCTATTCAAGCCAATTAATTCATGCATATATCTGTCTCCGGCTCTTTTCATGTCATTTAAGATGATGGAGGGCGGCTTCCTGGGAAATCAGGAGGAGGGTGAATATGCAGCTCCATTAATGCACACAGTGCTCTCTCTTCAGGACCATGCATCTACATACATCCCGACGAGGCGCATTCACACACACACACACACACACACACACACACACACACACACACACACACACACACACACGCGCACACACACACACACACACACACACACACACACAATGTTGAGGTATAGATCGAGTATAATAATGGAGAAGTGATTATGGGAGGGTGAGGACTGAGAGGGGCCTCCAAAAGTTGACTGACATATTCTGACAGCTGAATACTAATCATGAGATCAACCTCTGTCTAAATCTACAGGATCTCACTGGGGCTTCTTGGTGGGAGAAGCATAAAAGGGATTAACAGTAAATACAGAAGGCTTATGAAGAACAGAGAGATACCAGTGGACAGACTCAACAACTTGAAAGGAAAGGTGGAGAAGAAGAAACTAAGGATGTGGGAGTGGACCATCCACCACTGTGAGGCCTGACCTTAAAATATGTACATGTCGAAGAAGAAAGAGAACCAATGTAAAACAAAACTGAGAAGATTGACTGATAGACTTTGTAGTTTAGTTTGATTCATGTTGAAATGAAATGATGAAATATTAGGAGTTCGGACTTATAGTTTTACTTTCAAACTATCATGTTGAGAAGAAAAACTAAAACTTGAAATGTCTGTCTTCTTTAACTTTACTTATTCTTCAGATATTCACATTAATTCACTTCTTTCTTGCACTGACATCACTAATGATTTGATGTCTCGAAGAAATCATCGAGGCTTGAAGTGGGGAGCAGGCTGCAGAGCAGGAAAAGCCTCAAATCTCCAGTTACCATGCCACGTGTGTGTGTGTGTGTGCTTATGTGTGTGTGCATGCGTGTGCGTGCATGCAGGAAGACTGGCGGGCAGCAACCGCTGCATGGAGTATTATTAGGAGCTCACATCACTCAGAAAGGCTCTGAGATAAACAGAAGTGCACAACAAGACAGTCTATGATCAAATCACAGCCCGCACAGGATACCAAAAGTTTATGTTTGTCTTTTTTCAATAGTCAAGTTTGTTTCTGTGAATACAAACAACAATCAAAGATAGAAAATGAATGAGTGAATAAATAATAAATCAATAAACAACCAGAAAAGCATTGTTAATCCAAAAAAAAAAAAAGGTATAAGTTCTTCATTTGCATTCACAGCACAGACAGAACAAAATAAATGAACCAAAACTGTGTGTTGAATCTGTAACTTAACCACAAATGTTTGTATCAACACTTAAACATGTTGAATTAATCTCCTGCAGCAGATTTGACTGCTAGTTGGAGCAGCTGTGAATTTGTTGACCAGTTCCAAAACTTGCACCACAGTCGGCTGCAGGATCAGCCCCCTGGACCTCCGAGAACAGACCCGACTAAACTTGCATTATATTAAAGCGGGTGGCTGATCTGATAAGCTGGCCGTGTTCACAGTCGGCCTGGCCCTGACACAATGATTTATAGGTGAACATGTTAATGGCTGGTAAACTGTGATGAGTTTACAGCTGGAAGCTAACTTCACATTAACATGGCTGATCCACTCACTTTTAATCTATGGTTGGTATTATGCACACCGGGCAATGTAATCACAGTCTTCTCACTGGAACTCCAGCATTGTGGATGTTTACTGGAACTGAACGAGTTTAGCTTAAGGATAATATCATATCGATTTGCAATGTCCAATGAAGTGCACTCGATGAAATACTGAGGAAGTTGTGGTTGTTGATTTTTTTTTGTCACCTTCCCATTTCAAGAATATTCATTGAACGAATGTTGAGGCCTTTTTTTAATTTATTTTTTAACTATTGAATAAATATTTTCACTTGTTATTTATAGACACACAATCATGTTGGAAAAGTTAAAGCTGACCAAAAGCCAACATAAGTTTCACCACTTCAAGGAAAGGGCATATGATTCCTGTGAAAGATTGCCCATGCAAAGTGATACTATCCAACAATATAATGTGATACGCGCAATGAAAGAGTTAAAATATCAAGGGGCACATGCTTGGAAATAAATGGTAACATTACACTAGCAAGGAAGAATACAGAAAGCAATCAAATATACGTATGTCCAAACTGAGACATAAGTACGGGCTTCCCCTGTAAAGCATTAAAATAATAATAATATTAAAATAATAATAATAATAATAATAATAATAATGATAATAATAATAATAATAATAATAATAACAATAATAATAATAATAATAATAATAATAATATATAATGAGTATCATCACCATTCATCTTTACTATCATCATCATCATCATCATCATCATCATCATCATGTGTATTGATTAATTTATGCATATATTTACAGAAACACACAAAAAAATGAAGCATTAAAATGGAGCAGAAAATCCAAAATAAAACGTTTCTGGCTCCAACATTAAATTTGCAGTTCTTGTTTTTAGCATTCCTCCTCTTACCTGGTATTCTTCTACTCAGGCACCTGCTGTACCGAGTGCTTTGTCTTCAAAACTGCAATAAAGCAAAAAAAACAAACAAAAATTAGTATCTAGTGACAGAACGAATTAGAGAGCAGACCAGCAGCATGTTACAAGTGCGGAGCTGAAAACATTTCAAGAATGTCTTACACTTGAAATCTTAAACTTTTCAACTCGGAATCCTATATCCTACCGTGCCTCCTTATCCCCTTATTCTCTTGTCTTTTAACTGTCACTCTGACTCTCTTTCACTCAGACTCAACGCTGGTCTTTCTGATTGGTCGACCTAACTTGTGCACTAACCAGTGGCATGCTTTAATTATTGAGCAGCTGACCTCAATTGGTTGGCTGGAACAGCCTAAAACACCAAGCCTTACACACACAACCACTGCTCACACATTTACACACCATGCTCATACACTGACCATCTCAGTGCATACTGCACACCCTCTCCCTGAGGACAGTTTCTAAAGTCTAAATATATACTGTGGAGCAACATCAGCTTAGGCCAGTTACTCCTCTCATCTCATTCATGGTAATAGAGCATTTGTCGTGATAGGATGCAGGCTGCGAATGCCTGCATTTATTCTATAAAATATAACTAAGGTCATGATGAAGTTCAGCTGAGACGGTTCCAAAATTTTTTCACCCAAACTTATGATCGTGAAATGTTCTTTATCAATACAACTGCAGATAACAAGATCTGTGGCAACTCGACCTCAAAAATCAGGAAACAAACTTTCGTCTCGCACTGAATTCTCAATTTCTTTTCAAATTAAAAAGTTTGTTAAATCAGTGAGGAGAAAAGAAAAGCATCAGATTTGCACGGTGGTCTTAAATGATTCCTTCTCAATATTTACAACAATCATCTGATTATAAATATAAACTATTATAAACTGAAACTAATAGTGTTTCATGCAGATGAGCAATATCTGTGGAGGCTAAATGTATTTTTAGAAAATAAATATTAATTTTCCACTTTCAGAAACGAGTAAAAAAAAAATGACCCTTATAATTTAATAATTCAGTGATATGTTTGAGAAGAAATAATTAAGTATGTTAGTAATTATCACTATGTGCTCTAATAAATAATATATTTGTAACTGTTAAGCACGATAAATGTTTATTTGGTTTATTAATTACGCTGACAGATAGCTGTTCATAAGGACATTCAAGTGGAACATTAATGGTTATCACAAGTCATTTGGCAGTAATATATATAGTCAATAGGAGCTTCCTTTAAAGGTGCAGGGCCTTCAAATATAATTTATGATGCAACGCAGATGTTGATTGGAAACATGAATCGTGTTCAATGCATTTCATCAGTGGTGCTGCAAGAAAGAGAAATGATAGACATGCTGTGGTATGCTATGTATGTACTTCGTATGCTATAATTTAATATCCAAATATATCCTTCGGCGTATGATCGGCGGTCACAGTTATCCTCCTACACATGATCAAACACAGTGGATGACAGTTGGTACGGGACATGTGACACTTAGATCGCTTCATCTGACATGATGCAATCAGAGCACTTTTAGATGAGGATTTGATGGCGATCTCGCTGAGGAATTAGATTTATTCTCGCTGATTTCACTCGGTAATTAATACACGCCACAAAAGCATTTTACCTGTCCGGCCAACTTCAACGCGTCAACACTCGATGCATTTAAACGGCACCTCTTAAGTCATGGCATTCATCTGAAGAAGGCCTCAAGAAACATGAGTGACATGTTGACTCTCATTATATTTTGATGAGTGTAACCCAACTGGGCTCCATGGCCGGCTGTGTGGCTTGTGGCCTATGATTAGTTACAAATAGTTCAATGGGTCACACCACTTGGCTCTTATCCTGAGACCTCACAGGATTTGGACGCACAACCACCAAACCACAGGCTTCGTCCAGGCACAAAAGATGATTTGAAATTAGTCTGGACAGGAGTTATATCGCTTTGACCTTATTACTGGGTTAAAGAGTAAGCAGAGCATTTATTTTGTGGGATGTCTGTCAGAATAAAGTCTTGCTGTTTAATTTAAGGTGTATTTAAAGGCCGTAAGCGCAGTGAAGGAATGCAGTTATCTTCCCCAAAGACATTAAGACACAGGAAAAAGAGAGAAAGATCAATTAGGGAACAATATTTAGCAAGCGACCATTCAGCTAGGAATCAAACTGGGAGATTTTAAGCAGTGTGGTATGTGTCATAACTACCCATCAGAAGAAACCAACAGGCTTTCACATTTTTTGCGTTGGCTCACCATTTGGGATTTTTCTGCAGTTACGCTGAGACACCGAATAACTGGATATTCACACATACGAGCATGAACACACGCTCATACACACAAATAAAAGGAAGCATAGACCCAGCACCCTGAGCACGGTCCAGCTGAGAGCTCAACGTGGTGCTTTTTGCATGCATTCATGTGTCGATGAAGTTTGGCACTGTGTTTCTTTGGTCCATACGGCGTTTTGTATTTGCCATAATCCCCTGTCAGCAACACTTAGGCAGGCAGACAATAGCTGAGAAGATCGGCAGCCAAACCCCCTTCACTCTGAGCTTGGCAGGTCAGTGTGCAAGCAGCAGGTTTTACACACACACACACACACACACACACGCACACGCACACACACGTACATCCATGAGGCACACACTCTCACATAGAAAACACACACGTCCCGCTGAGAAGCACGTTACTCACACCATCTCCCGGCTCTCTTCAAAGAGTTGTGGTGCAGTTCTCAAGGACACGGCCATGCAAGATCCTCTCACTTTCTCTCTCTCTCCTCTCAGTCTGGCATGCTCTCTCTGCCTCTCTCACACTCTCTCATTTGCTTCTCGGTTGCAGGACGCTGCCACAACAAACGGCAAGTGTGTCGCTGCCTCTCTCCTCTCCTCTTTTTTTCATCCCCTTTCCCTCTCTCGCCTCCTCTCTCCTCTCCTCTCTTGGTCTGCGGCTGAGAGGCAGAGCTCGTTCTTTAAGCCATGAAGCATAGCTTCTCTCTCTTTTTTTTTTTTTCAAGTGCCGGCTAGTAGGAGGACAAGGAAGTGAAAGAAAGAGGAAGGGAGGGAGGGAGGAAGAAGAGGAAGGAGCGCTGGGCAAACTGACCAAAGTGATGTGCCTCTCCAGGACGCCGGCATTCTGCAGACAGTCAGCCAGAGTCCTGCTGCAGGTAAAACAAGCAGCTTTACTACAGAGCAGCAGCAGAAGCCGTGGAGGCTTTCCTTATATCTAACTTTTAGACAGAAAACTGAAAAAAAAAAATCATTAAATTACTAGACAAAACGAACTGACTGTACATGAAACAATATGGAGATATAAAGGTCGATAAACCATCGAAACAGGAGAGAAGAGCAGATAAAGCGGATGTGAGCAATATCCCAAAAAGACGAGAAGGAATGAGCGGAGGGGAGGGTGGAAAAGAGGAAGTCTCAGTATTCCCTGAAGCCTTGCTGTCTTTTCTGAAAAATGGTCCCTGCAGGCCAGATCCAGAAAGAGGCAACACAAACAAACACTGAGCAGAAACAAACATCTATTTATGGAGGAGGGGGTCCAGTTTCCCAACCACATTTGCCAGCAGAATTTTCTGACAGTGTTACCAATTCAGCAGTTTAAGAGAAACAACTATGTTTAAGAGAGGTGAGGACAGGGAAAGGAGACGGGAGGGGAGCGGAGCAAATGAGAGCGACGTCCCATGACCCAAAATAAGAGTTCTAGTAATTTCATATCTGTAGCTGGACACCAGCCTCAATGCGCGCAGAGATAAGCTTTCTTTACTGCTCACAATGATTTGTTCTTCACGATGAACAACAACAATTTTCAGAAACTTTGGCAGAGACGTAATCATATTTGGTAATGTCTAACTGATACTTAATTTAGTTTAAGTTTGGTTAAGAAGCTTTACTTCAAACTTGGAAAAATAAACAAGTAAAAAAAAAAAAAAACAATGTAAGAGGAAACATATTTTTACTGATTTTCAGGTTTGAAGTCAAAATGTTTTTTAAGCCCGTTGAAAAAAATGTCCCGTGAAGGAACAATGCTTCGAGATCATTTCCAGCAACAATCAGCCCGTTTAAGAATTGCACTAAATTTGTTTTTAGAGATCAGGTACACTTATACACAAATAACAAAATCGCATTATGTACAGGTAGACAAGAGTATTGCTGTATGTCAAGCTCGTGTATAGATGCTGTTAGTGAAACCATCATATTGTTAAAATCCAATGCTCGTCATAAATACATGTCAGATTTGGTGAAAATTGCAGGAAAAAGAAAAAACAAACAAATGCGCTCTTTGTATCTCCAGTGTGTTATCCAGGGTTGTAATTATCACAGCTTTCTGAACTGATATATTTCTGAGTAAGGGTGTTATGAGGCAGATTTATTCAGAATTGTGCCTCCCTCAGGGCTGAAACAAAGCCATGCTGCTGATGCATTGACGAAGAAGCAGCAATTGATTTGCTATGGAAATGTTTCACACTCAGCAGTGGCGTTATCACACCAAGCATCAATCAGGCCAGTTTTAGTTAAAGAGAGACCTCCACTGGACTGTTTTTCAGTCATTCACATGATATAGGAGCATGACACTCTTCTCCAGCTTTATAAATCAAACCAAAGCCTGACCTGTCACCCACTTCAGTTATATTAGCTGAAATGTGTTTTAGCATGATTTCAGGTGCTTAGATGCCCAGCTTATTGCAGACGAGGGTTGAAAAGGAAAATGTTTCGTTGTTCATTTATTCTTTAGTTGAAAAAAAGGCTTCCAAATGTTGAATCCACTTAAATGTGAACAGTGCAAAAGCAAATGTTCACTGCACAGTTGATGCACATAGGCATGACGTGTCTGTGCCTATTTGTGTATAAAACATCTTTCTTGCAGTTATAGCATTTGCCATTCATATTTCAGCTTATTTGGAGGAGGGCGGGGGGGGGGGGGGGGGGGGGCACATCACATGACACTTGATTCAAGAACTGCGATCCCGGAATAGTGAAAGGAAAAAGGAAGACGGAGGAAACAAAAATGTGAATAGAGGAAGCAATGACAACTTAAAAATGAAGCTGAGATTGTCGACGATGGAGTGGAGTCAGAGAACAAGATGAGAAAAGCAGAAGGGACACAGTGGCAGTGAAGGAAAAGAGGGTGGAGGCCAAGGACAGGGGTGAAGTGTGTAACTCACTCCTGTCCCCATCACCAGCGCCCAGTCCTAATTTACCCAGAACAATCAATCAGATCAGGAGGCAGACACTGATAGAGGACTACCGTGCAACAGGATCCACCATGTGCGCACACACACCGAGAGAGATGGAGGACTTGCATGCAACAGGATCTATTCACACACACGTACTTTTATGCTGACTCGGGAGAAAAAGTTTGCAGCTCATATCTGTAGCCTCTGCACTGACTTCTACCGAGTAGACTGTACTGCGCACCAAAGTCACCCCGGCTCTGTGGGGTCGCAGTGGGAGGTCAGGGCCCATGAGACAGAGCGAGCACAGAGGGAACAGCACAGGAGTGAGAGAGCAGGAGGGTGAGAGGAAGGGAGGACGGCCATTTGTAGAAAGTGAAGGAGAGAGCGGGAAAGGAGCACATTGTTAAAAAAACAAAACAAAAAAAAAAGACAGAGGACAAAGTGATCATGCCCTACCATGCTCCCCGAGAAAGATGAATGTACCAATACAGAGAGAAAAAATAAAAGAGCCACAGAAACGAAGAGGATGACTGACTTGAACTCAGGTACAGGAGTCCACTCTGCTGTAAAGCAAACAGATTAGATCCATTGAAACAGGTCAGATCGCTGCAGCTCAGGTGCTCCAGGCCTCACACACACACACACACACACACACACACACACACACACACACACACACACACACACACACACACACACACACACACACACACACAGAAAATCTGTTTTAATGTTCACTGCCTCTGTGATCACCAACATTTATAAATTCAGTTTTCAATGATGTGACGTTGTGTAGACAGAAATTGACTGCAATCACAAAAAGATAGAAAATTAAAATAAATGTTTGATACACAGTCCATATAGTTATGTAACTAATCTGAGCTATGAACTAGAATTTAAGTGCACTTTAGCAGTAACTCAGGGTAAGTTTTCAGTGTCTCTTCAAAATGTTTTGCCTTCAGTTTTAAATGTTTTTGTGTTTGATCTATTGCCACTTTTACATTGTTGTCCAAAGTGAGTATATTACACTGAGCTCAAAAACGTAACTCGATGAGTGGAATCACAAAGCAACAACACAAGTCACTAAAGCAAAAATACCAGCAGCGTAATGACGTTGATGGGTTTGACTGGACTGACTCAAGAGTTTAAACTTTGTGACAGTGTGTCTGAACTATCTGTGGTGTTCAGATGTGGAAAGTTGTAAAGTACAGATACTTTATTACTATACTTAATTGAATCTTTCACATATTTCTACTTTTTTTCAGTGTTTGAATTTCTGGTAACTAGTTACTTTACTCCTTATAATTAAAAGCATATATTTGTATTTTCTACTGGTTACATTCCCCTATGGCAGCACATGTTTCAACTTGATACAACAATACAGAAACAACAATAAAGAAAAGTCGACTCTAGAGAGGAGTCAGATCCAGTGGAGTTCGATATCCAGAGAACATCAGCAGCCACATGGATGAGCTACAATATATTGATTTAAACTACCACGACAACTTCATGATGGCTGGTCGTGGTAGGGATTTACTTGGTGCATGAACAATTTTTGTTTTCTTTTCTGAAACAGTTTTACCTGTTATACTTATAACTTTACTTTATTGCTCGTTGTATTGCTTTTGCATTATGCTCTTTTAAATTAATTTCATTATGCTTTACTTAAAACATTTCTGATGACAAACAACTTTTTCCATCCATCTTTTTACTTGAAACCTCTTTCGTTTGTTAACCCTAACCCTATTTGAACTCAGAGTTTATTTCATGTACTTCAGTGTAGGTTCTGTCGGGCATTTATGTAGAGAAAAGGTCTGAAGTGAAGTGTTATTATACCATTATGTTGCGCATGAGTGAAGTGTGTGTATGACAATTATAAACATGTATGAGTCAGCAAGAGCTGTCCTTATGCTGTCACCTTAGTGTCAGCAGTGTGTCTGTTTATAGATTTTGTTAAACAAACATACATGCAAATAAATAAATAAATACATACATACATACATACATACATATGGTCTCATCAAATGAGCGAATAATAAGATGTGATGTACCAGAACCTCTTTAATCCATTACACCATATTGTTTGGATTTTTTATTTTTTTATTTGTTTTTTTGTTGTTGTAAATTGGACACATCTCTGCAGACTTGCGGAACATCACTAATTGAGCTTTATTCATCAGAACATACATGGAGATGGAGAATTAAATATTTTAAGGTTCATTCTGAGAGGTTATAACAGGTCATGTGACCTGAATTGTCTTCGCTTTCTTGTAATAATATATTTTCCTCGAGAATATATTTCTGCAGCAAGCGACACTGTGAATCTCACCCACATAAAATGTAGTAAATTGAATTTAGGAATTTATGACAGACATAATTTATTTGACTTAAGACTAATTGGAGCAATGCTTTATTTATCCTGTAAATTATCACATAGGGTCTGTCTGTCTGAGTATATACATCAGAAACAGACAGAGAAAGAAGAGGGAAGCTGACATGTGAGATCCACGCTATTTATTCTAAAAGATGACACATTTAATTTAGACCCTGCAAAAGAAATTAAAAGGCATAGCTGTTATTAATGAAGATGGAGCATAATGAGGGTCGGCCACACGATGAAAGACTCGCAGAGACACGTGCACACACACAGTTTCCAAGAGACACACACTTAAAAGAAATTTATTATGAGAGACTGTGTAAAAAAAACAGTGGTGTATGTCTCTTAAAAATTAAATCATAACATTATATTTAACAGCTACATGTGTTAATCATTCAGCAGAGTAAATTGCATTCACTTTGTGTCTTCAGTTGGTGGATGCAGACAGTTCCTGCAGTAAAATAAAAAAAAACTGCACAAGCAAAAAATTTAAACTGAGTAAGTTTCATAGTTTTTTCTTACGTTTTATATTAACATGAATACACAAAATGTTGACCTTCATTTCATAGAGGCGCCAGTATAATGAGCACATTTCAAACTGTGCTCTGATTTAGTCCTTTATATATCATATTATATTCTAAATTCATAGAAAAAAAAAAACCCAAAACGAAACAAAAAAACCTACCAGGCTGAAGATCGAAGGCCAAGCCTGTAGTTACAATGTTTTACTGTTGCAGAGTCGGCTCCACTCCGCGACTCAAAGTCATGCGTCCCCCAGCAGAGCTGAAGTCATTGAGGTTGTAAATTGGCTGAACAGAAAACAGGCTGTGGGCTTAGTCTTCCCCTAATTTTGTTACAGGTTTGCCAATCTCATGCCATTAAATGTATAGCCTGCATAGCACTTCTATTGATTAACAAATGACAACAGCGTCAATGTGTCGCAATGTGCACTCGAGGTCAGGGACTCATTGCCTTATTTCAACTCTTTCTTTTATCCCTCTCTCTGTCTCTCTTCTGGGACTCGATCTCCCTCTCACTCCCTCCATCTCTCCCTCCTATAGTTCCCTAACAGTCTTCCTTCCCTCTCTCTAAATAGATATTGAAGTTTTCTATTTAAGGCAGATGCTGTTTAACTTCCTTGGGTTGAGAAGTGAAAGGCAGGCAGTGGGCCATCCATCTCGCTATCCACCTGCTGACATCTTTAAACGCTATTGACACGCACTGCCAGCATTAACATGCAAAACTGCACCGCATGTTTGATTTCATTAGCTCATTGCGCGCAGGGTTTTTTTCTTGCCCTGTCGGTGGGATTCTGGCTGCAAATATTGGATTGGATGCAGAATTGGCAAATCCCCCCCCCCACCCCCCACCCCCATGTCAGAGAAATGCCATTTCTGCAGTGCATTGCCTCACATGCATGTTTCTGAATGAGAATACATCTATGAGACCAGGGGAGCTTCAGCTGTGGGATTATGAGCCACAATAGAACTTCAACCACACGGAGAACAGGTGACCAGCTTTCAAGCTTCACGCTGCACTTGTTGTGCCTCATTCAAAGTTGGTCAAATTGGTGTGTGTGTGTGTGTGTGTGTGTGTGTGTGTGTGTGTGTGTGTGTGTGTGTGTTTGTGTCTACAAAATCCTATAATAAATAAGCAAAAAACATACGACATGCCTTTGAAAATAAGTGTATTACAATGCAAAAGTTACACCAGCTGCATCAAACAGTGATTAGTGTACCCTGTCTTGTTTAACCCGCCAACCTTTCAGCCGATTGGGCGTGTTGTACCAACGTGAGAAGAGGAGCTCTCCAAAGTCTTCAGACGAGAAGTTGTGGAAGCCTTTGACCCTGACAAATGAATTAAAATGATATTTGAATGTTTTGAAACTAGAGAATTTCACAGTGAGAAAAATATAACTATGAAAACAAATGCAAGATGAGCAAAGAAGCTGCGGTTTTGGACAGTAAAACTTTGCACAGTTTGACGCAACACTATTTGTACTGTTTGGATGTACAGTAACTGTGCATGAGAAAAGACCGCCTGCTAACATGCCCATCACCAGTTTGCACCATTTAATGTTTGTATTCTACTCCTGCTGTTTGCTATGTGTGCCATTAGTTACCACAGAAGTATTGTTGTAATGTTATACAATGACAATAAACCTCCTTAATCTTTAAACATTTTAAATTGTTTCTTCATTGTCAGTTAAATGTATTTTAGGGACATAAAGTTGTAGGATGAGACCACAAATTAAAAACTGTGTTCACACTAAAATCATTTTGTTTGTTTCAAGTGAAACTGAGTGTCGTGTTTCACCAATTTCTTTAACCTTCTACAAGACACACAGCATAACATCTTTTAATCTTTCCAATACAACACTTTGTCTTGTGTGAAGACTCATTCAGGTCATGCCGTGTCCAAATCTAGTTTTAAAGGCAACTACACCTGCAATCCTATGTAATCCCACACTGATAAATGTAATGTAAAAATAGTGGAGGCAATTTCAATGCTTCTGATCCAGATGTAACTTTTAAAGTTTTAAAAGAAAAATGACGAGCAAACGTGTTTCAGCACATGTTTTACTTTATGGATCTGAACGATTGTTGCCAATATAGATTCTATACAATCTTTGACTGTGACATTCTTTGAGGCCAAGTCGTGCTGTTTGTGATTGAATCCGAGTGATCCGAGGCGCGAGAGCCGTCTGCTCTACTCTGAAGGGGGAAACATCTGCCTCCGGGGGCAGATTTGCATGTAGAACTGCAGACATGATGATAAAAGGTGAAAACTTATCAAGACTTTCAGCAAGTCCAGTCAGTGGCAGTGTGAAAACTGGGTCTTTTCATAACGTAAGACATGAGCAGAAAACAACATTTAGCGTGGGGCAAAAATCATTTAAAGCCATTTGGTTGAGCTGCTTCGGAGCAGATTTTTATTGAAAATTGTTAATAAGAGTGAGCAGTCTCTTTAAGAATTGGAGGAAAAGCACATTTGAAGAAAGAAATTGTTCCTCGGTACAAATAGATTTGTCCAAACAGCTCTTTTACTGGATAAAGTCTTTATTGTATCAATTCAGGACTGTGTTTTTCACTCCTCTGGCCTTCCAGAGGTTTACGCATGATTGAAATAATAAGCCTTTATCAGTGTAATTCTCTCTACCTGAGTAGCTCACACACACACACACACACACACACACACACACACACACACACACACTGCCGGCTCAGAGGCAAAGTACTGTATCTTTGCTGCCACCTAATGCAGATATCACACACGCCGTCTCCCAGCAGCAGGAGGCTTTGCTCTGACTTTGTCTCCAGCTCAGGGCTTTGGGTTTTTTTAATCCCGCCATGTGGGGTTTCAAACACAGTCCCAGGTCCCTGGCTCCTCGGCACTGCGGCAGGCCCGCGGGCGGGTGACTTGGGATTTTGTTTTCCGGGGACCGGCGATGTGTGAGGCGTTTGTGATATGCTAATTTAATCATTTTTGTCCACTCCTCCCCTTCCTTCGTTCCCTTTTGCACCTATCAATCTAATCACTTCATCGGGATTCCTGGAGCAGGTGGGGGATGGTTAGAGGGGGGGTGGGGCGGGGGGGAGGAGGGGGGGGGGGGTGAACACAGGGAGAAACAAATAGACAGGAAAAGACAGAAGGAATGGGTGAGAGAGAGAGAGACAGAGAGAGAGAGAGAGAGAGAGAGAGAGAGAGAGAGAGAGAGAGAGAGAGAGAGTCTAAATATCACAACAGCCTTTCATCTACAAGCACATGCGGCCTCCATCCAGAGATCCCTCCTCCCCACCCCTCAACCCTGCACGCACACACACACACACACACACACACACACGCGCACACGCTTCATGAATGCTTTTAATTTTAGTGATGGTTCACTTTAATTATTATGAAAATTAAATCAAATGTAATCGGTGGATTAATGTGAGCGATGAGATAATTCAGCTGCATGGTGATGAGAGCAGCATGGATCGTCTATAAATCTCCACCAAAACGCTCAGGAGGAAGTAGACAGGAGGGATCTGACTCCCGGAGCACGCGGGTGCAAAGTCAGTGGGACAACCGGACGCCATTTACATTTCATGTTTGCCCTTTAATTTACAGTTTATTATAAATACTTTGTCTCATATTAGCAGGAACAAAGAAGGCGTCACTGGGCAATGTTTTTCGAAGAAAAGACATGCAAACATTTCTGAATATTGTGCTCTCCCTGATTGAGGCTTGTGGAAGCAGAAGTATTCACCTCGAATCAGCAGATACTTCTCTGAAGTACACAAAGTCCTGCTTTGTCCTCAGTAAACCTAAGATCTGCTGCTGCTGCTGTGTAATTAGGATTTCTCCTCCTCCGTGTTGACAGTCAGCACCAGAAGTAGGAAAAGAGGTCAAAATCTGAAGTAAAGTACAAAAACTGTAACATTTCCTAAATAACACTGCAGTTAATGATATCTAAAAAAACAAGCTTTAGAATTATTTCAACTGCATCAATTACTTACAAGTCAAAAACCATAATTGTGTTTACTTTCTGTGGTGACTCATGATTTTAAATTTAGTGGAGGAGATTATAAGTCAAGTAAAATAACATAGCCAACTTGAAAAATACAATACTATGAAAAGTACAAGCACCCCAAATTTATGAAGTATAATGGTATTTGTTGTGAGCACATATATGTCCCAAAGTTACAGAGAACTTGTGAAAGAAACCTTTATTTAAGGCACAATACACTCAAAATTATAGTTAACTGCAAAGGAAATGTATTTCCAGCTAAAACTAGCAATATAAATATGTCATTTTACTGTGAACAGCGAGTTTGAACACTGAACAAGCAAGTTGTGGTTCATAAAAAACAGTTTATAAAACAAGACCAGTTTGATTGTGAAGAAACTCCTGAGTGTGAACTTAGAAAACCAGAAATCTGTCAACAGGAACAAACATTAGATCTGACGGGTTCAGTGCAGCACATTTTCTTTGCTGGTTTTAATGAGCATCTTTCAAAGAATAATTTAGTCACTTAAATAGAGGTACCGTTTCATGTTCTGAGTCTCTTATGGTGAAAAATATTGCTTAAATATCTCTTGAGGGTTTGTGCTGCAGTGAAGAACTTTATCTCAGATTATATAGTTGCATGTCACTGCAGCAGTCTGTGTAAATGCTTTGGCTAAAAAAAAAAAAAAAAAAACAACAAAAAACAGGAAAACAGACAATTCAACGTCCTCATTCTCATGTTTGGATGAGACCACAGAGCCACAACAATGAAGGTGACGTTGTTCTGAAAAGCATCATCTTTATATTGCAAGTCACAAAACTATTTACACAGGTATATCTAAAAAGACTCGAAATCATTAAACACATTTTTTTTGTCAGTTATTTTTGCTTATGAACGCAAACGTTTCAAGATTTTTTTTAAATAGTCACTGACATAATTAAGGCTAAAAAAAATTATTTAATTAAATCTACAAAAAGAAAATGTAGTTATGTAGTTGTAGAAAATTCCTATGTTTATGATTTATATTCTGACATATGGATGTTTTGTCATGATTTATGAGTAAATTCAAATTATCTGCTGTATTCCACTTTTGAGAAGTCCACGTACATAATTTCTTTTTTGATAGATTTTCTCTCTCTGTCTCTCCAACTTTCTGTACACCGTCTGGCTTACCGCGCTCATCTCTGCTTTTTCTCCCAACTTCATTTCAGGAGCAAGGAAATCCCCAAACCCACAGATTTTGATTAATGTTTGCACTTGGCAGAGTTGCTACGACTGTTTATGTTTCTAAATGCACCTGCACATATAGAAAAGTACTAAAAATTCACATTAAAAACAGCTGCTGTGTGGTTATTATATTGTCATTTTTGGCTAAAGTAACTTTTCTCAGCTGTCAATAGCATTCTTTTGATTCAATTTACTCAAAAAATATTCTAAAATGTATTTTTAATACAAAAAAATGAAGAATATAAAAACTTAAAAAAGGGCACTTTCTCAAAAAATAACAAAGGCTTTGGATATATGCTCTAGATTCTACATTAAAAAAATGTACTCAGGCATGCGAAATTGTGAAATTATAAATTGGATTAGAAGTACATAATTACATTCATTGCTGTCCACAACAAAGTGTTTCTGTATAAACACAGAAATCCCAGAGATCGTTTCTGTGGAGAACGGAGTCAAGAAGACATTGGACCCGAGATAAAGTCATCCGCGTTAGCAGCGGTTTGCGCTCGATGAAAGACAAGTTGGCAAGAGATAATCTATGAACATGTCTGCAGTAAATGATGCACAAGAAAACAACCACACCGAGCTTCTGTGTCTGTCCGCATCTTTTATTTACGAGAGCTGTCCGCGCAGGACGGATGGCAGCTTCATCAGACTTTCTTGTGTTTTGGCAGGCGGGAACTTGGGCGAAGCTGTTTCCTTTATGGACTGACAGATTTGTTACCTTCCTTTTAGGCGGTAAGAGAGAATTTACTCTGTGTGCGAAACACAAAAAAAGACCCCCAGAGGAGTTCATAATTCATGTGGCAAATGCCATCTCATAAAGTGACTGCTGAAGCATTGGGAAAACAAGGAGAACTGCGATGTCTTCAGACTTGTTGGTGATTACTGGGTGATGATTAGAAACTTCATTCTATTAAGGAACACATGATACGAAGTTTCTCTCACTCTTTGTGTGATTTTGAGCAAATTCTTGCCAGTTTCATCCATTAGTCTTCTGAAATTGTTAGTTTAGCTCTCTAGCTCATCGCAGTTAACAGCGTGCGATGGCTTTCCAGTTATTTTTCTTACAGTGATGTGGTCTCTCTCTCTCTACACTCTTAAAAACATCGCAAGAAGAACAACAACCTGAAAATGAAATCTGTATTTCTTTGTTTTCCCTCAAATCATCAAATTTATTGATCTGACTCCCCCTCCATTAGAAGCAGGCTGATTTCTGCATGAATTCTCCTACTAGACAACAAATCAGTGTAGAGGAAATTCAAAGCATTAAAAAAAACTTAAAAGCCAAATGTTTTGCGTTTGATGTCATTACTTAGAGCCATTGCACTCCTCTGATAGATGAAAGGCATATGTAATGGATGTATGGAAAAATGCCATGAGGTAAGTAATGAAAAGCAGCATTGCACACCTTTTTGTAAAATTAGTTCATTTGGAGATCTACACTTAGACTTTGGTTCATCCTTGTTCTTTTTACCTCACTCTCCCTACTTTATGTCCCTCGCCTTCTTTTACTACATCTCTTCTCTTCCCGCCGTCGCTCCTTTATTCCTCTCCCATTCCTCCTCACTACCTTCCTCTCCCTCTTCCTCCTCTTAATCACGGAGTGTGAGGGAATTGATAACCGTCTATTACCATATGTTGCCCCATGATTAATGCTCTCGGGTCTTTCTCATTGTTTCTCATTCATAGCTCATGTCATGGCCCATAAACTAATACCTAAAAGAGATCTGCCACATGATTCCCACCTTAAAAAAAGAGGACAGCAGAAAGAGACACAGAGGAGAAGGATGCAGAAACTGATGTCTGAGTCGAGTAAAGGGCACAAAGATGGGGCTGATAGCGGTTGTGTGGGGAAAGTCAAAGATGAAACAATCGGAGAAGAAGGAGTTGTTGGAGCTTTGTCACCGGCTGAAATATTTAGTTCCATTTTGTCTGGCAGAGCAGGTGTCAGCGTTATGCCAAATGGAGTTATTAAGAGCATAAATCTGAGGGAAGAGCTGATTTGTCGCACTCATCATGGCATATTTATTAGGTACCACCATTCCCTTATGAATCTACTGATAGCAAGTGACAGGCTCGACGTGGAGCCGCCACCAACATGAGCGCCTGGTAACAATCTATGTAATTAAATGTTTGTTCATTGTTTATTCACGCAGCACGTACTAAGTGTTTCTCTAGGCCCATTTTTCACTTACTTAACTGTCAACTATGTGAAAGGGAGCGCTCAAATTAAATGAATGACATGGTTTGACAGAGAATTATAATCTGAATCTGTGGCGGTGGTCGTGAAGCCCTATACAGCCGTTCTGAACATTTATTTGCTGTCCCATCAGCACAACAGACACTAAAAATCTGCTGCGCACAACAAGCGCCTCACCTAGCAGCACGCACACCGTCAGCAACTAGCTGGTGGAGCCGAAAGTCAGCGGAAAAAAAGTAAATATGACATCATGTGGACAGAAACACGACACTAAGCGACTGATATGTTTGCACTGTTGCTGCCATATTTGAAAATAAGTCACTGAAGCAACATGTTTGTCATATCGTGCTGCCAGTGTCATGTTCACATCTTGCTTTCCATCTTGTGAAGCAAGCATGACAAATAATGAGCAAAATATCTGTCCGTCTGTTATATTTTGTAGTCATTTTCACATTCAGCCTCATTAGTGGGTTGTGAGGCCTGTATTTCAATGTTAAAAATGACCTCTTCCTGACTGGATGACCTTATTGTTCTGTAGGACATACGGGGACTGCTGAAAAACTCACTATTTGATCAAGATTTCCTCTAAACATTAGAAGTTTCTGTATTTTTATGCAAAAATTATGTTTTTCTGGATCTTATGAATGAACTATGAGTGGTATGTCATGGATGTATGACTTTTCTGGACTTTAGGAAAATTAATTGCCACTACTGCGGCGACTAGTGGGCATCCTGAAACAATAAACAATGCTAAACATCTGGCTCACAAATTCTGTGGGCGAGTGGTGGTGGGGGATGGCTTCTGTAGATCACGCTTGCATTCAAAGATATGATTTTTGAAACTGTGGATACAACCACGTACTTAATAACTTTATTTCACCTGTGCGGTTCATGTGTGCCATCTTTGTATTTGCTGCATTTGCTATTACAAATTGTACTCGTTTTCTTCATTCCTTATTAAAATAATTTTACATGACTGCTGACTTATGTTAAACTGACTGTCGGCACAAATAGTTGAGCGACTAATAACTTTTACTACGAAACAAAAAACATGGCTATTTTCGGAATTTTTAAAGACCTTGCATAAGCATTACGGCAACCAGCTGCATGTCAGGGGCCACTACGAATCACTCCAAGATCAGCACCATGGAAAGCGTTTTTTAAACAATCCATCCTCAGGTCTGTAGGTTAAAAATCAGTGAGGAACTCTGACCTGGATAGAAAGCCAAAAAACATTTAAAAAAATTTTAAAAAAATACCAAAGCAAAGCCCTTGAACCTTTAAAACTAAGGGGGTCACAAGTGGAGTTTTGCTGGTGACAGTGTGGATGTAGAAATGTTGTTGTCACATGAACAGAACCACAGAGAGGCATTTTCAAACAGGCCAAACACAACTAAAACACTCAACTCAGGAATTAATGAATACCAAAATCCTTCATGTGAACCTACTTGTCATATTTTAGAAGGCAGTGCCACTTCATTCACTGGAAAGCAGAACGTTGGACATAAGATTTTCATTTTCGAGCAGAAGCCTAAAAAGTCGACTCGCTTCAAAGGGGTTATAATTGAATGTTGTGTGTATAGAATAGATATATGTGCAAGTAGCGGCTGAGGGACAGTGAAATTTAGCTTAATAGACTCTGGCAAGCCCAGATTAGTTTCCAGATGGTGTACACTCAAACAAATGAACACGCGCACATGTATTTATGCATGTTCACATATGAGCATGAAAACACGACAATGTGTGACTGCAAGCAGAAATTTGACAAAGAAATTGGAACTGGTGCTTCAGCTTGTAAAGATCTAACCACACCACTTTTTCTTCTGAAAATATTGTGTGTACATTGTCACACACAAAAAGCACTGACATAAATAGAAACCTTCCAAAGCAAGACCAGCTTCTTCTGCTGCTTTTTGTTCCTTCTGTCTGTCCTCACTCTGTCTTTTACCTCACGCATACAGACACACACAGAGTAATAAATACAAAGTGACAGACACAGGAATGTGAATGCATAATTGATACGGTTATAAATTTTATGTTTATTCCTGCTGACCACTACACTTGAGTCGGAGGGGTTCAGTATACACCTGGACGCACTTTTACTGCAGATCGAGAAAAAAAAAAAGAGAAAAGGAGGAGTTACGATAATATGTTGAATGTGTTTATTGAGTGAAATGCATACTTTTACCGTTGCGTCCATATATCTGACATTTATTGTTCATACACGGAAACACGAGAAAGCCTTTTTCCTTAATTCTTTAAATTTCTTTGTTCCTTTTGTTCATAAGTCATAAAAATCAACAAAGTAAAATATCATACATTTTGATCAAGTATATGTACTTTTGTCTATTTTATTTTTTTAATGGGAGGACAGGAGACTATCATAAATATCTTTTTCATTTGCTTGAAACTTTATACTTTGCGTGTTGTAATTAAGCACCTAAAAAAAATCTTTCTTCAAGTATTTCTGCAATTTGTAATTTACATACACGTCAGTCCGCCGACAAATTTGGGATATTCCTTATATAAGAATGAAGCCGCTTATTCCTATTTATTCAAATATCATATTTGTGCAGTTCTTCATACAGTGCTGATGGCTCAAACACATTATTTGAGCTGTTGTGTAAATGGATAATAAGTGCACTTTTCTTATAGAGTCAGTTGTTGGGGGTTTCCCCACTCTTGGATTCTCCCATTAAAATTTCTTATGGACCCATAACATGTTTTTGTTCACAGGGATGTGTAAACCAGTAGAAACATTGTGGTTTTTAATTCAATCGGGTGAATTAATTTCCTGAAAGAGTTTTTTTTTTTTTTTTTTCTGTCTAGAATGGTCTCCCAGAGGGTTTAACTGGAATTCAATCACTGAAGACAATCATGGTGTAATTAAGCTATTTCTAATTTAACTGTCGGTCAGGAAATGATAACAATATTAGCCTTTACTCACGACGAAACTCAATTAAAAAAAAAAAAAAAAGTGACATTAGCCAACTGTGAGACACTCGGCTGGAGTTGGAGAGATGAGAGGACCTGTGAACAAGTGAAACAAAGAAAAAAGAGAGAGGGGAAATGCAGCAAAACTGGTTTATACACAGGCAAACAGAAGGAGCTAAAAGAAAAAGAAATGGGAGGCAGGATGAGTCAAGTGCGCATAATAATGTGCACGGCACTCAAGTCTATATTTAAATGGTGCCATTGAGCTGCTTGTTGAAACAGAAGCGGTTGACTTGACTGGCTCGTCTGTATGTAGCAGTGAAGGGCCACGCATATATTATTCTGGAGTTGAGATAATTTGTCGACAATTAGCCGGAACAGGGTGCACCGAGAGGCTGATTAGCATGTTGGTACAAGTCAGCCACAGGAATAGAGACACAGGGGCTTTGAAACTGACATGAATTTGACATCGCACATACTCTGTCATATTTTCATTTTCCTCATTTATTTTCTTGTTTTTTTTTTTTTTTTTTCTGGCTCTTCTTTAAGGCAGAATTAATATTCATGCAGACGCAGATGATGAATATGGATGTGCGGACAAACTGACTTGTTTCAGCGACGATAACAAGAAAAAAAGAAGAAGAAGAACACAGAAAACAGTCCCCTGTGAAAAGGCGTGTATGGACTTTTAGTTATATTTTCAGCTCATGTGTGTTTTTTTTTTTTTCTTTTCAGAAGTCGGAGTGCTACCCAATAGATTTCCATCAGCGCTCCTCTTTGTGCAAAAAAAAAAAAAAAAAAATCAGAGGACACACTGGGTTTTAATACTTTTTTTAAGAATCATTTTGGTACCAGAGAGTTCATTCTGACTGTGTGTAAAGCTCCCTATGTCACAGAGTGGCTTTTATGCAGATCAAATATTACATTTTTCCCTTCGGCATAATTTGGGAGGGCAAATAAATGACTGATGCAGTTTCTCTGCATAAGATGACAAATTCATCTGGAAGCAGTTCCGCATGTGGAGGCCAAACCTCGACACATGCGCCATATGTCATGAATAATGTTGCTGAAGTGAGAAACATCGTAAGCATGTGCATTGCTCAAGATTATGGCATTATCATATTTGTTTAAATAGTGAGAAGTGTTGTGGAATTTTTGGTGAATCAGAGCCAAAGATGACGAGTCAAGGTGTTGACGCTGCACAAGGAGGATTTATTGAGGATTGCAGAGGAAGCACACACAAATCAGCTGATTGAGAGCAAGGCTGTTGCTCCGAGGAGAATCCAACCCGACTCTGGCATGACTTCCGGCCATGCCAGGTCATATAGCTAGATCTCACGAGACTAGCAGACGCTGTTTCCAAGTGACTTCAGACAAAACAGAGCGGCCTTCACACTGTGTTCCTGAGAACTTTGAAAACAAAGCATTATTCCATATCAATCCCTCCTGTTGTTAAATTTCAATTTAAACAAAACCAGACACAAAATAAATTCGAATTTTAACAATAATCTAACTCACTATCGGAGACAGTAAAGCCAGACAAAGTAAAACCACTTTTCATTTGCATCACACGTCAATATTAATGTTTCCCATAAACATCAATAAGATCAGTTCCTCCAAGTGCATCGTCATTTTTATTTTATATGTCCTAAGTTACCTATGTTTCAACGACCATTTCCAACTGATCCACTGTCACAAAAAAACACCAAGCAGCACTCAGTCATGGATGCACAATTTAAACAAATCAGCAACCCATGGGACAGTGACAGCTGCAAATACCTTCATGCCAAACAATCAATCCTGGTCCAGGCCGATCAACCAGGAAGGCAAAAGACAATCAGTGGCCGCGATGTGTCCAATCAAGCTAAACCAAGAAAAGAAAGAAAAACCCTTAAAATTAGCAAACACATTGAACAACAATAAAACACTGAACATCTGGTCGTTCTCAAAGTCAGTCATCAATGTCAATGTTAGTTTGTTAGTAAGTTAGTTTGTCAGCCGTAACACAGTCATAGTCACATTCACCCATATTCAATTGAGCAGATATTTCAAAGGTAAAAGTAAAACCACAGAACATGGCTTCACACCCCGACCCCCCTGCTGACAGGCACTCTGTGCTTTATTCACCAGCAGCAGAATGTGACGCATGTACTACGCATCCGTCGCCCCGAACCAAAACCTGCTGCAATGATAATCTCTGCTGGAGCATCAGCTGCTCACAGACTATTTAGGAGCCCAGGAACCCAGTCAGGAGTCTGCAAGAGAAATTAGCATCAGGGTGAAACCGTGATCCATGTGTCCAAACCAGAATACCTGTAGAGAACCGTCCCTTCTCTTGGAATAGAGATGACAGGGCAGTCCGTAGCCAGGTAATCCCAGACCAGAGGCTGATGTTTAGTCTTCTTCCAGATGTTAACCCTCACGTGACATTGTCTCTGTTCACTCCAGTCCTGCAGAAACATCCTTGTGTGGTTGTTTCGAACACAGAGTCTACAGCTGCAAACCAAAAATCCAGTGACGACAGCATTCTGCCAGACCTAGAAAAGACAACGTCTCTTCTTTTAGTCTGTAGCGGCAGATTAGACCACAGTTCAGGTCTTCCCGAAGACCAGGACCGGTTCTTCTCCTCCAGATCTTCTCCTCCAGAACGTGTCCAAGGAACGTCACTTTTAGCTGCAGCTGGGCTCAGGATGCTCGGTGGCCTTCCTCAGGAAGACGGTTCAGGAGGAGAACAGTGTCAGGCTCTTCAAGCTTCCTTCAACCTTTTGGTGCGAAAACATCAACCTCATACTGTATCAGAGTTCCACCTGGCAGGTCCAGATCCAGATCCCCTCACTGCCGATGCACGAACTCCCAGACTAGAGACAAAGTCCTGGGCCAAATGTGAAGCATTATTTACCTTTTTAGGTGAATGCAGGCAAATATTGCCTTTCAGGATCCAATCTGAGTGAAAATAATGCAGCAGACAGGTCAGACAGGTCAACGACTGGATAGTAGCATGACTCAGAGGTCCAAAAGACAAAATGATTTTAAAATCAGTAGATTTTGAAGTAGCAGATAGTACAGTTCAGTTGATTTCTATAAAATCTTGGAAAAATGTCCACCCATCAGGTCCTCCTCTTCTTGGTGTAGAAAGAGTCGGTACTAAACATCACTGAATCATTCAATGACTTCATAAAACATTCAATACCTCCCATGACTTCTGGACAAACATTCTATTGTCTATCTGTATCAGTTAGACATTTAGCTCCCGTGTGATTCTGTGAGGTTTAGTCGATGCTAAATCTGAGTAATCTCTTTATAGTTAGCTCACAAATACTCCAACTAAATCAAATAAGGGTGCAAATGTAATTCATTTCAGTAGATTTCAAAGTTAGGAATGTAGATTCATAGACAGTAACAAATTCTTGTAGCACAGTCATGTAAAAACATTGTCATGCTAGTTTTGTTATGTCGAAGGGGAAGGTCGAGATAAACCTCTCGCTTCTGTCTCCCCCTTCCCTCAGTTTGAAAACCCGGAATGTGACCTCCAAGTCATTTCATTGAAACTGTATTGAAACAAATTCATTTAATTAATTCACTTTAATTCTTCACCCATCTGAACAATTGGTCGATAATTAAAACCATTTCACTAAAGCCCCGCCCCCTGTGTTCAGGTTACAGTGATGTGGGGGAGAAGTGACCATCATGGAGGCTTCCTGCTGCCTGTGGTTCAGTCTGATCAGGACGGTTCAGCCCGTCGACCCACTGATATTTTCCTAGTGACTTATAAAACAAACAAAACACATAATTCATTCAAAAGCTAAAAAAGTAAGGAATTTAAAACTCTTTAAAGTCTAATCTCTCTTCCCCCCAGTGTGTGTGTTCATGGCCTGACCTTGTCGCGGTCATGCTGCCTCATATTTTCCATCACGTTGCAGTACGCCGTTATCACGTCCGATGTTTTCACATCGTAATCAAACCCACCGCCTCCACAGCCTCCTCCCAGCCAGCCACCCAGCCACCAGGAGCAGCCGTCTCCAAGAATGTGTCCACTGCTTTCGCAGTCACAACATCTCCCCTCCTGTATGGAAAGTCTCAGCAGAACAGAAGAACAGAGAATCACCACACATGTCATCATCATAGAAAAACCAATTTTCTCGCTAAAATCTGAGTTTCATCACTCCTGTGTGTGTGCGTGTGTATGTCTGCACTTCCCGCTGCTGACCGAGCTTCTCCCTCCCGGTTGGCTGGTGCAGTGCAGCTGGCCGTGAGGATCGGGGCTGTGGATCGGAGCGGCGAGTGCCTGTACAGGACTTTATAACAAAACAAACACTCAAAAGAGAAAAACATATTAGTATATTATCATATTTGTCTATCAAACAGTGTGACTGGTGGACCTTCGTCTCCATTCTCTCACTAGTGCTGATATTTTCTCTGGATTGTTTTCTGTTCAGGGTCCTTGGCTCCTCAGCAGTCTGATAAGAACCACTGAAAGAACTGCTTCTTGTCAGTTCACTTTGGAGGGTTTAAAATAGTGTGGAAATTTTGGCAAAGAAAATAGACTGCCTCTCAAATTCAGCAAATTCAGGTTGTCTTTTCTCTTTAACGCAATCATGAATAATCATCCTGAGAGTTTGTCCTCAGGGAACCATCCTCAAACCTGTCAATGACCCAAGCAGTGACCTCTGACCCTGCATGCAGCTGGCAGTCTTGGAGAAATCAGTTTTCTCTCAAACAGGCCTGAATCACATGCTCTACAGCATTATCCAGGAAACGGTTCACAGGTGGCACTTCTGGCCTCTGCCCACCTACTGAAGATGGAAAAGAAAAGAAACTTATTTTGACAAACTTCCAGAGGCAGAGGTTTCTGAAAATTTAGCAATGAAGTACAAATACTGCTACATTGATTAATGCTCAATGACCCGTAAAAGTACCAGTATCAGAAAATACTTATGAGTGCAAAGCATGTCTCTAGACAAACTGCTCAAAGTATTGTTACTTTTAACCAATGAATGTTTTGTGTTGTCAGTAGCAGACATCTTATTTGATTCTTCTGATAAAATACTGCATTCAAAGTTTGTTCCTCAGAGGAATAATGAAAAACTATGCCAAGACAGCTTGTCTTGTGACCAAATGTAGATATAAGCAGGAATCTATTTCTATTGTATTCCCTCTCTTTAGGAAAAGGTTACTGTTTTTACTTTATTTTGGTTTAATCTGCAGATGAATTCAATTTTTAGATTAATCAAATTTTTAAGATTGCAGAGTGAATCTCTCTCAGAGAATCAATCATCAATCACATCATAGATTAATCAACCCCGTCGTGATCAGACAGGCTATTAGATTCAAAGATTTGAATATAAATTCAAACCTTGAGTGTCCTCGGTAGACTGCAGGTTAAAAATAGTGGAGTAGATTACATGTTCAACAAGCAACTTTGTTGACTCGTTGATGGATTCCTTATCTTAAACATGTAAAAAACAGGAAACAAAACAAACAGGTTGAAAACCTTTCCCTTTGGTTAAAACCCTGCTTATTTTTCTTAACTTCCTGTTCTTCCTCCCTGTTCATCAAACCCTTCATCTCTTCACTTCACTCTGCCGCTCTCTCTCTGCCTCTCTCTCTCTCTCTGCCTGTCTTTCTCTCTGCCCTGTCTCTCTCTCTGTCTCTCTCTCTCTCACCCTGCCTGTCTCTCTGTTCTGTCTCTCTCTACCTGCTCTGCCTCTCTCCCTCTCTGTCTCTCTCTACCTGCTCTGCCTCTCTCTCTCTCTCTCTCTGTCTCTCTGTTCTCTCTCTCTCTCTCTCTCTGTCTCTCTGTTCTGTCTCTCTCTCTTCAGCATTTCTATCCTCACACTTCTCTTCAACAACCGGTTTTGTGGCACCAGTGAGGAGTCGCAATCCGTGTTTTACACAGAACCAGCAAATCAAAACCACCATGCATTAAAGTAAACTTTAATTCTCTCGGTGTTCTCAGATCACTCGGTGGTCTGCGTAACCAGCCAGAAATCATCGCTCGGGCCGTAGATTGTGACTCTTCTAAACATTCCAATATCTTGGTCCTGCCGACCACCCCGACCGGTGTGAACTTATCGAATAGTTGCTGAAAACTTTCAACGGGATCAGACCACGCCGTGCTGTTCTACTTCCTGTCTCTTCTTTTCCTATGTTTAACACTTTGGTGTTTACCAAACGTTTAGCACAAACAATAACTGCAAACAAAACAGCAAAACAAACAGCAACACATGTCCTCTACAAACCTAAACAACCTCCCAGCATCATGACCTTCTTCTTTATTTACCCCCTTTTCTTTTAACGTGAAAGAGAGAGTCAGAGTCGTGAGGTGTGACCTGCAGAATCACACTCACCCAGTTTTCAAAAAGTTTCACCAGTAGAAACTTCCACACGCGACGCCACCCACAGTTGCAACAGTGCAGGTCAGCCCGTTAGGGAGATCATCAACCCTTCTGTTACATGCACCAGGCCCGCCCTGGTGAAGAGGCTATATTAAGATACCCCCCAAGCTCTGCGGTGCGTCAATCTCGGATCGGATCCAATCCGAGTGAAAACAAAGTCGCTTCAGGGACTCAGCCCTTCCACGCCAGTGGCCCCCAGGGCCGTCCAGACTCCAAGTCTAGAAACTCTTCCAAAGCTCTCTCAGCCACAGTTCCAAGTTAGAATTAAATTATTATTACAACCCAATTGTTACTAATCATTAGCAATTGATTGATAAGAATCAATCAAAAATTTAGGGACATCTTTGGCTCTTTATGTTTAGAAATTTGCTTTAACAATTCCAATCAACCATGAAATAGTTCTTTTATCTAGTCAAACATCCCCACAGGTAAGGCATTACTTCCTGAGTTAAATATTTAACAGAGGAAACATTTGCACTCACCTCGTTTATGTTGTATTTAGATCCCGGACGAGCCCCCAAACTGTTGTGGAATTTTTGGTGAATCAGAGCCAAAGATGACGAGTCAAGGTGTTGACGCTGCACAAGGAGGATTTATTGAGGATTGCAGAGGAAGCACACACAAATCAGCTGATTGAGAGCAAGGCTGTTGCTCCGAGGAGAATCCAACCCGACTCTGGCATGACTTCCGGCCATGCCAGGTCATATAGCTAGATCTCACGAGACTAGCAGACGCTGTTTCCAAGTGACTTCAGACAAAACAGAGCGGCCTTCACACTGTGTTCCTGAGAACTTTGAAAACAAAGCATTATTCCATATCAAGAAGGAAGAGAAAATATGAGCCTTCCTCATCTGTAACACAGTGTTTAAATCAAAGGGGATCAATGCAAACTTTGCTTTAACGTCCAACAACAGCATCCAAGTGTCAAGCGAAGTAGAGCATAAATTGACCTCTGTGTGGCCAAGTGCACCGCAGCACCAGCAGCTGGGAGTCTGTACAAAGACGGATGACCAGAGTGCACTGCAAATCTTCTGAGGAGGCTTTTTACAGTCTTCAGCTGACAAACAGCTAATTCAGAAGTAATAACACGAGTGTACACGCACGTTACGTTACTATATTATCAATATCAGGCAAGCTACTAAAAAATGGCTAATGTCTAATGACTGATTTAATTATGAAGACAAGAGTCTGGGGGGGGGGGGGGGGGGGGGGGGGGTTCCATTGGGGTTTGCATGTGGTGGTCAGGGGAATGCCTCTCAAAAAGATTTATTTTTTTTAACCCCTTTTCAATTCCTTAAAATGAGACTGTAATGTGGTTCAAGCTTTGAGAATAGCGACTTCTCTTACTTTTAAACTCTGAGCTGGTGGGAAGCCAGATTGTTTTACAGTTTTGATCTGATTGAGTAAATCATCCACTAATAATATCGACCGACATGTGAACAACAGCAGACGGCTCTAACAAAGGCGGGCTAAGATTTATTTAGAGGTTGCAAATACATCTCTGACAATGGCTGTTGCTAATAAGAGAGAGAGAGAGAGAGAGAGAGAGAGAGAGAGAGAGAGAGAGAGAGAGAGAGAGAGATCATTTCCACAGCTGTTTTAAGTGATGATAGAAATAAGAAAGAACAGCTGCTCAGAAATGTCTGAAATCTATCAATGATTTCCAGGACATTAACCAGTTACTAGCATTTTATTGCCAGTTTAGTTAGGCGAGACTAACACTTTGTAGAAAGCATAATTCCCAACACCGACAGAGAAACTAAAGATCACAATTGAGATTAACGTAGTTTACAGTCAAACCAAAAAAAAGCAAAGTCAGTTCATAATTGGGATCAAACTGAAAAGGGGAGAAAAGAGAAACGTCTGAAGGTAATATGCAAGTACATGGCTGCTAAAGTGAAACTAAATCACGTCATGTGTGTTCTGAATCTTTTCTCATTTCAATAAATGTGATTGCTGGCTGTTGTCCACATGTGACTCACTCCTTCAATGTTCATTACCTGGCAGAAACACATTAAGACCACATGCAAATGTAACAGTGGGAATTAAATCTGATCACTTTTCAAGAAGCAGTCAACTAATTAAGCCTTTCAAACAATATACTGAACCTGTCTCAGTCTGTCTCTGTTTTTCTAAGTATCTAAATAAACACACTGTACTTCATAGATGGGACTTATTCTAAAATTGCTGTCACACAATATTTCCTCTCAGTTTTCTTCCTCTCTGGAATCGAGTGATCACACATTTTCCTGTTCGGTTTGAGCAGAGAAGATATTACACCGATGTGAAAGCAAACCTCCAGAGAAAAACAATCCCATCTATCCCACCATGCATCTCTTCACCTTTCCCGCTTCTCTTTGGATGGCAGGCGGTGTTTGAAGCCTTATCGGGTTCTCTGCTGTTTCATGTCCGCCAGATGAAGGCTTTTAATGTTGGAGCAAAAGGTAGCGTCTGAATAATTACGAGGGCGCCACGCTGCGAACGCAAATTACTGCATACAGCAACAGATGTGTGACACACACACACCAGCGGGGCTGCACAGTCTTAACACACACGCAAACAAACAGGCCGGCTGCATACGTAAATGCAGAAACATGTACGACAGCATCTTTGCCGATGCATACATACATGCAAATACACAAACAGTGGAAGACACTTTCTGAAGGAAAGTCTGAACTGTGATGTCTCCTATGGGGGACTGGGGGTCCGTCACAGGTGGAAAAACTACACAAATTCTCTCATTTCGATGTAAATGCTGATGCTTCTGTAAAATCAGACTGATTCTAATTTAACTAATTCACTTCTGTCAAAAAAAGGAAGATAGTCCTCTTAAAGTACTGACTTAACTCACAAGTTGGTCGCTCCATATTATTCTGCATTTAGAAGTTGTGAGTTGTCGACTTTAGCCTTACCTTCATACGGAGCAGTTGTCTCAATAAGAAGGGGTCACGACTGAGGATTCCTGAGCAATGCCCTTCAGAGTCACTGTGGCAGTCCATTGTTCCCAGCATGCAGAGTTAAGGAAATGCAGAGAAGTCATTTTTCCAAGAGGATCACTACAGTTTTGCTTTTTTTCTTTCTTTACTGTCCACATGTTGGCATTTTATCACAGCTGTTTTGTTGCTGCATCTTCTGAAAGCTGTTATTTCATATAAATGTATTTTTTGATTGAGCCAATAGCGCCAAGATGATAATTCAAATCACCAATGTAACTTGACAAGGTCAAATCATGAGATTGACCCACCGTGACAGTAACTAGGCTAATGTGTTCCAGCACTACATTAAAGGGGCTGTATCATGCTTTTTTAGCTAGTCCAAACCCTAGAAATGGCATTAACATGGTAATAGTTTATTTTTGGCGCTAAGGAAAAGTCATTTTGTGTGAAATAAAAGATTTTCTGGGGCTAATTCTGAAACCCGGAAGAGAAAACGCTCTGTTTCACTGAAAATCCCGCCTCTCCCCCTGTGGACTTTGACTGACAGCGTACTTCAACCAATCAGCGCTTCAAAACAAATACGCTAGCTAGCTTTAGCTCTAGCTTCTTTACACGCAAAGACACGCAAAAACGTCTTTTCCTGTTAGAAACTCACCAAGCGCAGACCCTTCAGATTCTTGCTCTTGCTTGATTGTTGCTTTCAGACGATGGTTAAAGTTTATCTCCGTAATCAGAGTTAGAAAAAAGCAGCAACGCTGATTGCCAAGGGCCTGCAGGAGGGGGACTCAGGGGAGCCATCTTCACCGTGTGACGTGAACGTGGGAAACAGAGCGTTTTCACGGGTGCGGGAGGGGCTGCCTCTCTGAGCAGCACAAACATGAGCAAAGCTCAAACATGCAGGCATGAAGGAAAAAAAACGCTTTGGGGGTGTTTTTTGTGAGTACATAACTATATGACAAGGTTAAAACATACAAAAAGTGAATTTTGCATGATACAGCCCCTTTAAGAAAAATACACTGTGACCGACAAAGCCACTATCCTGAATGAACATATTCAGATCCTCTCTGTACAAAGATACATTTGTGACCTTTGCAGGCCTTGTTTGCACATCTGAGTCCATCAAATCTGAACTGAACAAACACTGTTAAATGAACATGAATCCAGTTTTTGATGCCATTGTTTCCAAACACTGGCTAAAGACTTTCACAGGAGCTCCATAGTGGTCAGTCTCCTGACACTGATATTTCTGTCAGGGACCCAACCTGACAGGGGAGGGTGTGGATTCAGTACTGATGCTCACACATTTATCAAGGCTCATTTAAGTAGTGTCAGTAGAGAACTATCGTTATGATAAGACGTGTCACAGAGCTAGCAGATTTGGTAAACACACAGCTTGTGGCCTGATAGTGGTTCAACCAGTCCACCGGGATGAGCTTGTAAAACACGGAAAGTTTTTTTTTTTTTTTTTTTTTTTTTTGTTAAGGAGAAACTACTTGATGATCATAATTTGTTCACTGGAGATCGCAGCGTTTTAGTAAGCGTCAGTGAATGAAGTGTATTTTACTGCTTTAGCCATCTCAACCCACTTTACACAATCAGTCATGTTCACCCGTATTTCACAAACACACCAGCAGTGATGGCCGCCATGCAGGCTACCTTCACACCATTGGGGGTAATTTAAGGGTTCAGTGTTTTACCAAGGACACTCTGAAGCACGGTCAGGGTGGTAAAAGGGAATCAAACCACAAACACTGGAGCTGAAAGACAGTCCAGTCTACCGACTGAACCACAGTCGGTACAGACAATGAGAGCTGGGATTGATGGACAGCTGGAGGAAATGTCCATGAGAGAACAGCGATAGACCGGGGAAAGGTCCCCACTTTATTTCAAGCAACATGTTTAAAAGGTTTATTAAATGTTTTGGAATAAACAAGTTTGGAAAAATTGGTCCAGATTTTTATATATATATATATATATATATATATATGTGTGTGTGTGTGTGTGTGTGTGTGTGTGTGTGTGTATATATATATATATATATATATATATATATATATATATATATATATATATATATATATAACATTTTAACTTAATAACATATAATCAGGGGGGAAAATACTGTGCGTGTGTGTGTGCATGTGTGTTCCCTGCCACATGCTGGTGATACCTTTAATCAGGTTGACAGACAGACAACAGTAGTTCCTGTCATTTACCAAAGAGGCTCCTCATTCATCTCCCCCTGTCTATTGCACATAACCTCACTCTTGTTTCCGCTTCCTCATTCTCTGAGTGTCAATTAATCTTTCTCACGCTCTCCGTTCAGGTTGTTCTCCCTCCTGGTCTCACTTTCGCTCACATTCATGCCGTTGCTGCCCGCCCTCCGCTCATTGTGCTGTTGCCAGTGTAGTTAAGGTGATAGCTTGACTGACAGCGCTTTAGGGTGACGCCTGTTTGCCTTGTGTTTTATGGCGTCGGTATTGTGAAGAAGACATTAAGCATCTGTCGCCGTCATTAGCTGGCCAGCAGACTCAGTCTGTTATGAGATGCAGATGAATGACTTGAAGGGAATCCAAATGTTAACAATGTGGTTTTCCATCCTCAGAGTGTTTTATTAGATTTTGTAATCACATTGTGTTATTCCGCGCGTTGCCGTCGTTACAGCCGTTGAACAAAGGAAAGCAGTCAGTCTTCACGTTGCGGATGAACAGATTCACAGTGGCGTTGGTAAAAATGACCCTGATCTAAGTTAAGGCTGGGCCTGGGGGTCTTTCTGTTCGGAGTCTGTTTTCTTCCAGTGCCTCTGGGTGCTGCGGTCACATCTCACCCTTCAAAATCATGCATTTTAGGTGAACTGGTCAATTGTTCAAACTTAGTGAAAGTTAACTGGACTTGACTCCATCACCACAAGAATCTGAGTTGGATGAATTAATACAGAAAATGGATGTACTGTATGTGTTGTTAAGTTTGATCTTCAAACACCAAACACAGTTTTGAGATTCAACATAAACTAGCACCAGATTAAGCGTCTGCTAATTTATCTTATTCCCACACTTCTCTGTAAAATCACTGACACACACACATGCAGACGCATACAGCTCAAATGATTCCTCGGGTTCTTCACAACGAGGAGACAGAAGGGGAGAATGCAACTTTTTTTACTCACAAAATCAGATTTTCTGCAGCAGGGGTCAAAACCATGTCCTCTCCTCAATTCTCTGACCTTAAAGCCACTGCCGCTGCTGTTTTTATTTCAGGTGATGGGATATTTTGTGAGTGAGACCCACTGTGCGTTTGAGTGCTTATACTCCTTCTACATTTCATAGTGTCTGCATTTAAAATGAATTTGGTTGTGGTGACATCAACCCAAAATGTCAAGGTGGAGTTTTAGGTGAGAAAAAAAAAAATGCATTTAATAACGACAGTCTCTGGAAAATCTTTAGGATCGAAACTGTATGTGTATGTGTATCTCTATATGTGCATCCTTCTGCCACAATCCAGGCACAAGTTTTTCTTTTTTTTTCCACCTTTTTTTTTTTTTTTTTTTTTTGAGTATCTGCCTCTGCATGTGTGTGCCTAATGCAATGCCCCAAGCAAAGCCCCCGCTGGGACATCATGGTCAGACAGACTTATTCAACGACACAAATAAAAATCAATAAACAATCTGAAGTTTTCACCCTAAACACTGTTTCTTTTTTAAGCTCTGTTTTTTCAATGAATATACAACGTGGCCAGGACCTCGGCAGCGTAGACAGGTCCTGTCCCTCGGAGAGATTAGATAGTGTCTTGAAAAACAAGAGGAGAATTGAGGGAGAACGGAGAAGAGCGGGGCAGAGAGGAAGAGGGCAGAGAAAAAAGGGGGGGGGGTTCTGCGTAAGTAGAGCAATGACACTGCAGGTCAAATCAAAAGAGTACAGTCAAAAATTTACAAACGTGTACAAAAGGGATGGGATGGGAGGTTTCGTCAAGGCCAGGTCATTTGAAATCTGTTGACTGATCGGATAACTCAGTGTCATATGAAACAAATTGTCCAGCTAATATAAAATACTCGAATCAATACTACACTATAATAATAAAAAAAAAAAATACTTTAAAAAATTCCAACTGAAATTAGCAGCTCCACAGGCTGAACAAATTTACTCTATACTCTATTTTTCTATTTGAAAAGCATGCAACATGAGGACTGCAATACTCAGGCTACTCACACAGCCACTTTGTGCGCACATCTCTCTCTCTCTCACATACACACACACACGCACACACACACACACACAATTCCCTGCCCTTAAGCATGTGTGTGTGTGTATCTCTGTTTGTGTATGTGTGTGTTCATGCATCTGGGCCTACGTGTGACTGTGTTCGGGAAGGGCCACTTTGCCAAGAGCGCTAATTAGAGGTCAGCTCAGTTTGGGTAGATTCTGTTCTCACCCCCTGATTCCACTGTCAGGTCACCACTAGGTTCCTACCCTGTGTGTGTGTGTGTGTGTGTGTGTGTGTGTGTGTGTGTGTGTGTGTGTGTGTGTGTGTCATGTGCACGCCTCTAAGCCCATATGTGGCAGAGGAAGAGGTGAGGGCTGGTGGGTCTCGGGGCCAGACCAGGCAGCCAGTCAGCCCAGCGATGGGATGAGGCTGCTGGCTGGCCTGCCTCTCTGGCCTGGATCTATGAATCTCTGTCTGCAGGCCCCACAGGTCGTGGGCCCATATACATCTGTAAGGCTACTGTCACTTCACATAAAAACAGACAGTCATATTTTTTTTTTCTATATCATAGTCTCTCTAGTTTACTTACTGTCTCTGTTTTTGCCACTGATTCAGTATAATTTAGAAAAACTATTAGATCACATGAATTATACACTGTCATCATTAGTTAAACATGTTTCATTAATAAGAGCTTGTGTATCAGTCTACATGTATATTTTAAACTTCATATTGCAAAACTCAGCGACAAAATATGAAACAGATGTTAAGGGGAAAAAGGAAACATACAATACATACATTTCTATTGAAAAGACACTTGAATGTGAAGCATGTTGACAAAGTTTTTCAATGCAACATAAGCATTTCTTTCAAAATATCACCAGTCAAAAACTGGATAAAACACCCAGTTAAAAACAGAATCTGTTTACATCAGAGAGAATGTTTCATATTAGTCACTAAATCTTGATTTGTTAAAACAAATTATTTGGTTTTTACTTTATTGGTTTATTTTAATTTACAAAGTGTTGAAACAGTGTTTCTGAATCCATATTCATAGCCTGAAACGACACACCCAGAAAACTTCAGAAATGAGCGTCTGCTCCTCCTCACCGAAGCACACCAGCGATACACTGGTAGCGATACACCGGTACATAAAGACACACGTCCGCCTGTCACTATGTGACAGACAGCCAACAAACATGGCAAAAGGAACGGAAGGAGAGAAAAGAGCAGAGTGGGGCATCTGTGTCATGCCAAAGGGGGTGTCAGACAGATTGCGTTGAACAGTAGTGATAACAGACGTGGAGTCTGCACTGAAGGAGGTACTTGAAGCTCGGGGCTAATTTGTCTGGCAGGCTGTCTCTGAAAATTGAGTTAAAGGTGAGGTTCTTGGTTCGTTCACTGTGGCTCAGTTTGTAAAACATGTCGTCTTTTCCATCACTAGTCTACAAGTTCAATCCTCAATCTCCGCCTGCGTGTCTGTTGAAGTAGCCTGAAGATTGTGCGTGAGTGTGAAAATGGGTGAATGTGGAAGTGAAATGGCTGTACGGAGGTGCAGCGGTTCACTCTCATAGGAGGAAGGTCATGGGTTGGAATCCAGGCCAGCTTGCAAGTTCTCCCTGTGCACTTCTGTTTTTTCCTCCACAGTCCAAAATACATGTGTATGGATGGATGGATGATGAGGATGATGTTAGAATCTGTCATTTTTTAATATAAGGACCCACGAGTCTAGCATCAATGTGACATTAATGTTGTCAAACTGACTGAATCTGATCAGCAATAATTATCTAAATGAGTCATGTATTGAAGTTTTTCTGTTTGCTGTCCAACAACAACAGAATGGCACTGATGGAGTGGAAAGTAAGGCAGCAGTGGATGCTGCAGAGTTCATGTTCTTTAACTGTCACAGAGTTCATTCTTTCTAAATATGTCACAGATGGATCTGCAGGTGAGTGCAGCTGTTGCTCCGCAGAAGGAAAAGAGGTACTGCAGCTGTGCCCAGGCGCTGCTGAAGTGCGATTGCACAAAAACACACTGGGAGCCTTACTTGTCAAGATGCAACCATCTCAAGTTTTTAAAATGTTTCTGAATTCATTGTACTGTATAATAGTAGATGACTGCAGGAAATGTGCTACTGTCTCTTTCTTGCTGTGGTGCTATTATTCAGAGAGTAGAAAACAAGGTAAAGAATTTCTTTCTTTTTTTTGGAAACGTGTGAGTTGAATCCACATTCTACTTTAAATATAATACAGCCAATTCAATGAATTCCTTCTTATCTTATTTCAAATAATCTGCTGCTTTACTGCTCAAGCCTCCCTGCTTTCTGCTGTGTCACACCGTGGCATTAAATTCAACAGCGTGAGCAGAATAGGCCACGGAACCATTGGTATTATAGGACAGATATTAATTCTAAATGGTGTTCAGCTATTGATTGTGAATAATTTGAGTATTTGAGTAAAAAGGAAAAAAAAAAAAAACCTGCTTTCCAAATTCGTCCTCCTTCTCTTCTTTGCAGTTTCTCTCTCTGTTAAAGGAACTCAAGACTCATTCGGCTGGGTCATTGAGGGATGAAATGTACACCAGACTACCGGATGGACCACAGACGTGCACGTGCACAGACACACTCAGATCCAAACTAGAAGACAACAGATACTCACCTCATCTTCTGACAGGCCAGACAGAGACAGAATCGGAGACCGAGGACAGACAGCCAGAGAGGGAGGGAGAGAAAAGGATAGATAGAGAGAGAGGGGGGAAAGAGAGGTGGAAAGAGATAATATAGGTAAATGGGAGGGAGGGAGAGAGATGGGAGTTGGATTGGTTGGGAGAGGAGACTCATTCAGATTTACTCTCCCAGAATAGACCAGACTGACAAGATTGAACCACAAGACCGGTGCCGGGTTACCTTCACAATTTATGACTGTGCAACTGAGATATTAATTGTGTTTCTCCCCATCTCCATCTCTCACTCTCAGCCTTTCTCTTTCTCACGTTCACATATATACATGCACGAGCACTCCAGATAAGATCGTCAAACAGCCACTTATGTAATGAAATCGACAAGGTGGGTTAAATTTCAACACTTTGATGACTTTCTGTGGATAGTACTTAATTACTCCATGAAGGGAACCTACACCGTTCAAGTCTGAACTCACTATTTCTTGTCTTCAGCAATAATCTGTATGATGTCAAGACTGTTTGAGAACTTATTGTAATGCATTGCATTTGCATTTTTCTGTCATGAAGCATACACAAAAGAGGATATTTGTGAGGTGACGGCGACTCTGATCATTGAACCTGTCGTCAATCTTGAGTTGAAATTATTGTACTTGAAAAACGCAACAAAAAAGTCATTAATTAATTTGTCAGAGATCACGTCAGCACAAATTTGTGAGATGAATACAATGACGACCTTTGAGAACTAAAATTTGACAGTTGTTTTCTTAGTAAGTGGGAAAGTGATTGTAGAAACTGTAGTTACTCTTTACCTTCAAGATATTTTATTACTGGGTTACATGACTGGCACACAACTGTTGCTGGGCAGAGGCTGCTATTGTGGGTGGGTGTGAGTCAAGTGGTCGAGCAGGTTCTCCACCAATCTAATTATTGGCGGTTTGAACTCTGTGTCCTCCTGTGTGTGTGTGCTGAAAGTGACACTTGCTCCCAATGCGATGGAGTACTTTGTGGTATCTGTAGTATTTTTGCTGTTACAATGGTTTCGCAATTTGCAGATGGTCCCTGCACACTGGTGCAGAGCCGCCTGCTTATAAATCAATGTTATTTCTGCTGCTCGAAAGACAGCTTCTTTACATAAAACTGAACTTGTAGCATGTTGTTAACCTCACTCCGATGGGGAAGAGGTTTTTGTGTTGATGGCATTTTGTTAAAAGAGTTACTGATGCCCAAAGTCCAAATCTGCGGATTGTATTGAGAAAACTATGTATAAAAGAAAACTAGTTCCTTAAAATGAAAAAACTGTCTCATTATAACCAGAAACAGCTTTCTTAACTGTCACAGTTCTATATTTCCACACAAGACAATCTGTCAGTAAAACTTATTTTTAGCAGTTTTAAAGAATTTCTGTGTAGATACTTGTTTTGTTGCTGAGCTTGCCAGACTTGCACTGAAAAGCTGATGGGTGCTTTCATTGTTGTTGATTTTTGAAGAAAAAGAGAGATTCTGTAAAGCCATGGGGTTGATGCAGATTGTACGACATAAGGGAAACATCGGAGGCACGATGTGTCCAATTGGTGACATAACTTAGCATTTTGGTTAGCTTATAATTTTAAAAAATACTACATATATGATTGGTTGATAAGAAACATAATATGGTTTGATTTTGTGTAATTTTACAGTTATAGTTACATTTGCATCGTTACTGTACATTCTCATGGTAAATTTAGGTGACCGAAGTTGGCCACTGAGGATAACAGTCTGAAAACTATGGGTTGGGTTTATAGTCTTTCATTAATATGCTACTTTACATGACTTGTGGCCACTAAACCCTCTATAAACCCTGTCCTCAGGCAGCTTTCCCATTGTCATACACTAAGAAGAATCCTTTGTGTCCAGAACAGAGTTGTTACACTTTTTTTTTTTTTTACAGTGATAAGCTATGATCTTTTCCTTTCACAAAGCGTGTGTGTGTGTGTGTGTGTGTGTGTGTGTGTGTGTGTGTGTGTGTGTGTGTGTGTGTGTGTGTGTGTTTGTGTGTGTCTGCGTGCCTCTGTGACGGATGAGGTTGTGAGGAAACGTAATGACACACTCCAGTGGTCCAGAGAAGGGCAGAAGCATGGTCTCATTGATAACTGGATAATTATATACTCTGTCATCATGTTATTGTGCGTGTGCATGTTCATTTTATTTTTTAAGTGCATGCTTGTGTACTGTACATTTTTTTCCTGTACTGTCATGAAACCATTTTTCACAACTTTACAGCTTCATATGTACATGTTAGTTGAATGTATTAATTAGCTGGTATTTGATGTTTTTGACCTTTACATGTTGGTTTGTGTGTAAATAGGTATAACTCCAGTGTTTCCTTGTGCGCTCACTCTGTGCGCCAAACACTTTTATGCCACACCCGCCCCGGCCTTTATGATTGTTTGTGACAGCAGTGAAGTGGGATGTTAAACTGCTGTATAATATCTGTACAACATTTAATGCATACACATTGTCTCTCGTATTCATACACACGCACATATTGCTGTAACACACTCGGCCATACACACAGAGGGGGTGTGTATTATAGAAACCTCCATACAGAGAAAAGACATGACATCAATTTCATTTCAAATGACTATTGTCATCATCCCTTTTTCATCTCCCCATCACCTCCCTCGTCTCACTCTTACATTTGGTTCACACATGAGGATGTGTGAAATGAACACACACACACAGGCACAAAAGTATTATTATTTACAGTGACGATAAAAAGAAAATGCACAGCAGATGCCCAGGAATACACATACACACCAGGCCTACTTTATGTCACAGAGATAAACCCTCAGCATGTCCCATATACTCCCATTGAGAGTGTTTTAGACTTCTGCTGCCATGCGGTTTCCCCAGTGTTGTGAGTTTGTGTGCTTTTGTGTATTATTTGTTCCCTGGTGAGTGAAGGGATAGAATCAGAAGGAGGCTGTCCGATTGGGCTGTCACTAATCCCTTAACAACCTGGCTGGCCATGATTGGCCATGACCATACAGAAAGGGATGAAGACGGCAGGTGGTAACAAGAACGACTCCATGGTCAGAGAGCAGCCCTAACACGCAGGTGGAAAGGGAGATATGGAAGAATTTTTAAGCCCCGCTTCAGGAGTTAATGGGCTGAAATTTGAAAATAAAGAGTCATAATTATGACTCTTAACAAAAATGTTTCGTAGAGTGAAACTGAGAAGAACACCACAGCACTGTGTATGGGGTACAAGGGACACTGAATATCGTGGAAGGAGGCTGTTGCCTTGGAACCTGCTGCCATCATCAAGGGGAAAACTAACTTCAAGGTTTATCAAGACATCCTACAGGATGGAGTCGGGGGTCGTCTGCCAGCTGAAGCCCAATCGAAGCAGGCTCATGAAGCAGCGCAATGACTCTGAACAAGGAGGTCCATCGACAACAGAATGACTTAAAAACCTGAAAATGTGTCTGTCTTGACTGAACTTGTCTGAATACAGTGGAAAAGCTGCAGAATGACCTCGGGGTCATTGAAATTAAATGTCCAAAGAATATTGGGAAGCTGAAGCAGATCTTTAAACAGAAGACTCAAAACATTTCACTGGGGTCTTTTACAGGTTTGATCTGAGGCTACTGAAAACTCTTCAGTGAATCTATGTGTTTTTTTTTTGTTTTTTTTGAAACATTACCAAAAAAAAAACAAACAAAAAAAAAAGGCAGACAGGCAGAAGGAGCTGTTAGAAACATCCCCACTCTTGTGTCCTTTGGCTCTATTGGTTTTGTTACACAAAAAGTAAACGTTAATTTGGTTTTGTACCGTACAGTTGTTTAATGGCTGAATATCAGGCAGCCTGAAAGGCAAAATTGTAGATAACATTTAAGGAAAGCATGAAATAGAAGGAAAACTAATAGAGCAATAATTGGGTTGCTGTGTACACTTATTACATGTACAGAACTTTTTTTTGTGGTACAGTCACCTGGCAGATTAATGAATACACCTTATAGCGCTTTAAACAACCACTGGTAGCTGCCTGACAAATACACTTTCACTGGATTCCTAAATAAAAACTCACCTGTTACTTTGCTTTTAACTGCTTGAATCATTTATATTTCATTTATTTCTTTCTCATTTTCATTATTCTTACTAAATTTTAAGACGGTGGAAACATTATGGATTCTCAACGTATAGTCGGTGACTACATTATTGATATTCTACAGCGACCGTCCCAGCTGCACCAGAGGCATTAGCATGATCCACCAGGAAGTGCCCTTTCTATCCATTGAGGCTCTGTGCATGGGTCACATCACAGATAGAGTTGTGGCTCCATCCATCATGTAGGTTATAGTTAGCCGCCTATGCTAATGTCTGACCCAATGAAAAGTTTACTGAGAGACGGACAAGGACGTTGGGGTGGACCGTTGTCGCCCATGCCGTAAACACACGCGTACACACACACACACACACACACACACAAACACATGGACAAACACGTACACACACGTATACACTCTCCTCACTTCTGCACTGTGGGGCTGTCATATTTCACAGTAGCGGGTAGCGCGGGGTGAGTTATGGCCATGTCACATTGCTGAGGGAGAACGTGGTGTGTGTGTGTGTGTCGTGTGATTGTGTAGACGCACATTGATGTGGGCCTCATGCTTACACCTTGTGTGTGTGTGTGTGTATTTGTGTGCGCGTGTGTGTACCTAAGGTCCACCTCTGGTATGTTTATTTATAAAAAGCCCAACACTTCAAATCAGTGGTGTCCAGAATGCTGCTGCATGTGTAAATGACAAAATGATTTATAGAAATATTCCCAAAATAAAGTCCTGCGCACCAGGTGGGATTGGAGTATCCCCAACAACGCCACGCCTGAATGGGAGACACGCAATAAACGCATGTATACACAAATATAGCGTGGAAGTTTATGCTAGTGCTCTCACAGATGTGTGATCACAGGCGTGGCGTGGCCCGTTTACGGACAGGGAGGACAGCGCTCTGGCAAAACAGCACTGTAGATTTACGACCTGTAAATTAGAAGATGGACAGATGGATGGATGAAAGGCCGGATCAATGGAAGGGCAAAAAAAATGAGAGGATTAAAACAGAGGGAGAGAAGTGGAAGGACAGGAGGACGCAGAGATGATGGAAGTAAAGACAAATAGATGGAGGTAGAAGACAACAAAGAGGGCAGCATCCCGATAAAACAGCTTCAGAGATTTATAGCCTGTAAAGAAGCAGGCAGACCGAGGGATGGATGGAAAGACGGACGCCAGGGAATGAGGACAAATATGTTAGAAGAGAAGTTTAAAAATAAATGGTTGGATGGACAGATGGATGCAATATTGGCCGGCACAATGGGAGGTCAGGGCTTCCACAGGAAGAGAAAAAACGAAATGAAAAAGGAAGAAGAAAGGAGTAGAAGCGAACAGACGAGAGTCGTGAACTCTTTTTCAGACAGTTGTAGGAATATAACAAATCCTGAAGTGGTCTTTGCTTCTTTGTGTGCCATGATTCCTGGAGGAATTGTCAAAGCATGAAATGAGTCTTATACTGGGAATTGTCTCATTCTGACTGTGTGTGCAGTTATTAATGGTGTTATCGTTCTGTGCTGGTAATTATGCTCTCTGAGGGAGCTGGCATAGACAGAAAGAGCTGAAGAGAAAGACACACTTTGATCTTTTGTGAACATGATGGGACGGGCTGAAAGAAATAAAATGTGTCTGTGAGTGAGGGCATCGGTCTGTGTTCCACATGCAAGCCTCTCATGGGGACCTCAGGTTACTGCAATTTTAACAAGTTAAGCAAGGATATTTAGCAACAACAGTGAAGGAGTGGTCAACAAAATATATAAGAGAATCAAAAACAAAATTACAACTGTAACCCTGCTGAAATGTTGAAATACATTTCATATAAATAGTTCATGGTTGATTTAAAAAAAAAACAAAATGTTAAGAAGATGTAAAAAGTCATTTGTTTTGATTGTGTTTTAAAAAATTGTTAAATTCATTTTAAATTGTGTTTGAAAAAGAGAATGTTTCATTTCATGATGTAAAAACAAAAAGAGAAAGCATTATTTTATTTTAATGTAAGATTGATTTTGTTAAAACCGGGATGTTTTGGTCATGTGACCTGACGGCGGAGGGATACAGGAAGTGCTGCGGCACGCGGGAGGAGAGGAGACACGCATGCTCGAGGAAAGAGAGGAAAACAGTTCATTTCTGTGAGTTTTTTGAGTGCTTGTGCGCTGGATTGTCGGCCTGACAGTCTGGGAAGCGACAGGTAGAAGTGGGAGCGGCAGTTAATTTCGGCCTGAAGTTTGTTACTGTCCGTTTTCAGTCAGAAGCTGCCTCACTGGCTAAGTGCAGGCTAAAGCTAGCCGACACGTTTTGGGACTGTTTGCATGCAGCTGTTAGCTAACGCAGCTAGCCACGTAGCTGTGAGTCCGTTCCCGGTCTGGAAACAAGAGGACAACCAGATAGCACTCTGAGCTGCCTGGGATGCTCAGAGTTCCTCTGGCAGCGTTGGAGAACCATCACAAACCGTGAGGACATGGAGGAGGATCCCTGTGTGTGTGCTTCCATTCTCATCCGCACTGAGGTGAACTGACTGGAACATTGCTCTGGAAAAAGGTACTTTTCTTCTTTATTTTATTTCATCTGTGGAAGGCTCGGACCCTTAAGTTTGGGTTCCAACGTTCTCAAGCCACGACTCAGGCCTGCAACGTTTGTTATTTTAAGGGGGTGCCGGCTTTATTTTGATAAAAGGTTTGAGACTGAAACTGAGACACTGCTGGTGTATAATATTTTATTTGCTGGAGAAAAACCTTGGTTATTGAAGTGTTTGCATTTGTGTTGACTTTATACAAGGGTGCTCATATCTGTTTTATTATACTGGTTTTGTTTACAATTATTTTCTTTTATTAAATTCAGAATCTGCTTTTTCCATACTAAGGTTTCTGTTGTGATTTGAGGTGCCATTTACTCAATTGCTAAATCCAAAAATATCACACAAATATACAAGAGTATTACTGAACCGAACCTAGGGCCCATCCTCTTAAAGAGTAGGATTGGAAGGGCTACATAATGGAGGCACCGCTGGGATGTGTGTGATTTTTTTTTTTTGTGATTAGAAAGGGTGTCTACACTCCAGAGTGAAATGGCAGACAGAGCACAGCTCATCTCTGAGCTAAAGAGATGGTGCAAAGGTGAAGGGCTGATGGTTATTGTGCCACAAGATGTTGAAATCGCCCAAATTGAAGAAGTTGTTCAAACTATTAAGTGTTTGGGGCGTGTACGTGTCAGAGGCAGGATGTTTGATTCCACATTGAGCAGCCTGATGGTTCTCTGTGAAACTAAAGAGAACCTCACCAGTCTAAACATTCCCCCTGAAGTGAAGCATCCTGAGAGTGAAGAGGCTTGGCCTCTGATCACCATGGATGGCACCCCAGCTTCTGAAGAATTTGGCAGCAAACTGAAATTACTGTTAGAAGCTGAGGGAAAGACCATGGATGATCTCAAAGCCCTGCTTCCTCAGCCAAGCCCTCAACCATCCACCAACTCTACTGAGTCCATCTTAAAGGCTGTTGGAGATCTGTTGGAAAAAACCAGTAAACCTCCTGCTGAAGTTGGGTACCGTCGCCTGCGCATTTTCTCAGGACTTCTGCCGGTTCCACCCGGGGAAGAACAGTTTGATCACTGGCTGGAGCAGGCGTGGCTCATGGTGGAGGAGAGTGAATGTTTGGAGAGGGAGAAAAGGCGGAGGTTGATGGAATGTTTAAGAGGCCCAGCACTAGAAATAGTTAAGGCTGTGAGAGACTCGCATTCTGATTCAAGTCCATCTGACTACCTGGAAGCATTGGAGAGTGCTTTTGGAACCGCAGAATCAGGAGATGATCTGTATTTTGCTTTTCGTCAGATGTACCAGCAACCAGGGGAGAAGCTGTCTGATTTTCTTAGACGCCTAGAACGGTCTCTGTCTAAAGTTGTTCAGAGAGGAGGTATCTCACCCAGCAACAAAGATAAAGCCCGTTTGACCCAACTATTGAAAGGTGCGGTCTCCTCTGATCTGATGCTCATCCAGTTGAGATTAAGAGAAAGGAAGGATAACCCCCCAACTTTTCTAAAACTTTTGTGTGAGATCCGTAATGAAGAGGAGTATGAAACCTCACGGATGAAACTCAACACTTCAGTACATACTGTGCAGACCAAACAGGTTGCAGATGCGAAACAGGCAGAGATTCAAAGCTTAAAGGCTGAGGTAAAAGAGCTCAAGTCAATGGTAGCAGCTCTGGCCCCTAAGACTGCTGAAACTAGAGCCGAATGCTCCACTTCCTCACCTGTGACTCCTGCACACACAAGTGAACCAAGTCAAGACCCCGAGCTAGTGTCTTTAAAAAAGCAAGTTAAAAGACTGCAACAAAAACTGAGTAAGAACGAGACCACCTGTGATTCATCTGTCAGAAACCCTTCAGTTGTGGCAGTTGAAGCTGGTTCCAGAATCCCCACCAGACCTCCAAAACCCTCTGAGGAGCAGTTTTGTTACCGGTGTGGAGAGAATGGCCACTTTGTAGCAAAGTGCCATAACCAAGAAAACCAAAACAAAGTGATAAGAAAACTGATACGGGCCCTAAAAACTGTGAAAGAAAACCAGCCTGTTGCAGACACCACACATTCTGAAACTCGCTGTGATGTCAAAAGAAGTGTCGTAAACACACCGGCTGCATCAGGAATCCCTGAAGGTCTGATCGGGCCCCCCAGTTTGGTAAAGCTAAAAGTGAATGGACACCCCTGTAATGCTCTTATGGATAGTGGTTCTCAAGTCACTATTATTTTTGAGTCATGGTACAAAGAACACCTCTCTGATCTTCCAGTGCATCCTGTTTCTGGTCTCGCCATCTGGGGTTTAAGTGAATCCAACAGCAGCTATCCTTACCGTGGTTACAGTTTGGTAGATCTTGAATACCCTGCAGATGTTACTGGAATCAGTGAGACGGTGACAGTTCTTGCTCTCATTTGCCCCAGTCCCAGGTCTGAAGAGCAGACACCTGTCATTATAGGGACAAATACCTGTCATGTCAGAAATCTGGTCAAGCGCTGCAGTGAAAAGGGTCTTGATATCACCAAAACTCTTGGCATCCAAGTTCACTGTGAAAATGCTCCTGAACTCACAAGTCTGGCTTCACCTACCCCCGACCTTGATGATGTTGGTTGTGTTACATGGCAAGGTCCAGGTCCCCTTACAGTTCCCCCTGGGCAGGACCTGCAGGTCAGCTGCAAAGTTGAACTCATGCAAGAAGTTGAGAAAGAGATCCTGATGGTTGACATGTCCCCTTCAGAACCACTTCCAGCTAGTGTGCTGTTGCAGCCTATGGTTGTGTCTGGTAATGCAGTGAATGTTAGCAACTTCCGGGTTCTGGTCCAGAATCAGTCACTTAGGGAGACCGTTATACCAGAGGGCACCGTCATTGGGCGCATGTATCTCACAGAGAGTGTCACTACAGTTCCTCTCCAAAAGATGACTGCTACTACCGACTTTGACAAAATGCTGATTAACTTTGGAGACTCCCCTGTAACAGAGGAGTGGAAAGAAAGACTCCGTGAGAAGCTGTCCCAACGATCTCATGTCTTCTCTCTGAATGAGTGGGATGTTGGAGAAGCTAAAGGGGTAGAACACACCATTCGTCTCTCAGACTCCAGACCATTCAGACAGCGGTCCAGACGTTTGACTCCTGCTGACATTGACGACGTAAGGAAACACCTTCAAGAGCTTACACGTGCAGGCATCATCAAAGAGTCACGTAGCCCTTATGCGTCACCAATTGTCATTGTCAGAAAGAAGAATGGTACCATTCGAATGTGTATTGACTACAGGTTACTGAACAGCCGTACAATACCAGATCAGTACACTACCCCTTGTATCGACGATGCACTGGACTCCTTATCTGGCAGCAAATGGTTCTCAGTGTTGGACTTAAGAAGCGGCTATTATCAGATACCTATGGCTGAGGAAGATAAGGAGAAGACGGCATTCATTTGCCCACTGGGGTTCTTCCAATTTGAGAGAATGCCCCAGGGAATAACTGGAGCCCCGGCCACTTTTCAAAGATTGATGGAAAAAACTGTCGGTGACATGAACCTTCTGCAGGTTCTTGTTTATTTGGATGACATAATCGTCTTTGGGAAGTCCTTGGAAGAACACGAGGAGAGGCTGCTTAAGGTGCTTGACAGACTGGGAGAGGCTGGTCTGAAGCTTTCGCTGGACAAATGTCAATTCTGCCAGCCGAAGGTAAAGTACCTTGGACACATTGTTTCAGCAGAAGGTGTCTCACCGGATCCTGCAAAGATTGAAGCCATTACCAGCTGGCCCCAGCCCACTGATCTGAAGACCCTGAGATCTTTTTTGGGATTTTGCGGGTATTACAGGCGATTCATAGCGAACTATGCTTCCATAGTGAGACCCTTAACAGAGCTGACCAAAGGCTATGCTCCCACTCAAAAGAGTAGCAAGCTAAACAAAGATCCCTCCAAGAGCTATTTGAAAGAGTCTGAGCCATTTGGAAAAAGATGGGATAAATCCTGCACAGATGCTTTCCACCAGATCATCTACTGTCTCACACATGCTCCAGTGCTAGCATTTGCAGATCCAGAAAAACCATACATTCTCCATGTGGATGCTAGTTTAAAGGGAGTTGGCTCAGTTCTCTATCAGCAGCATTCAGAGGGTTTAAGACCAGTGGCTTTTGCAAGCAGAAAGTTGAGCCAGTCAGAGAAACGGTATCCAATCCACCAGTTGGAGTTTTTGTCACTCAAATGGGCTGTCGTGGACCGGTTTCACGATTACCTGTACGGAGCCCGGTTCACAGTGCGAACAGACAATAACCCCTTGACTTACGTGCTCTCAACTGCTAAGCTGAATGCAGTGGGACACAGATGGCTTGCTGCCTTATCTACTTACGATTTTGATGTGCAGTACAGACCAGGAAAGCACAACATAGATGCTGACCTTCTTTCGAGAAACTTTCCAGATGATGACGCTCACCTGGACTGGGAGACCATATCACAGGATGGAGTAAAGTCCATCTGTCAAAGAGTCAGCATGCCAACATCCTCAGATGGTTCAGTCCGTTATGTGGATCAGCTCGGCGCTCCTCCAGAATGTATTCCCAACATCTACTCCTTCCCAATGCACATGGAACTTGAGGCTTTGAGACATGTGTCAAATGAGGAGCTAGCACAGGCACAAAAAGAGGATCCAGTCATTGGACCTGCATTCCAGGCTGTTCAGCAGCATAAATGGCCTGAACATACTGACAATAATCCAGAGTTTTCCCAGCTGAAAAGAGAGAAGGAGAAACTGATTCTGAAAGCTGGCCTTCTCTATCGCCAGTCCACATTGCCTTCAGAGGAGAAAGTAAATCAACTCCTCTTACCAGCTGAGTACCGGGACACTGTTCTAAGGGCGTTACACGATGATTCAGGACACCTTGGTATTGAAAGGGTAGCTGATCTCCTCAGACAGAGATTCTTCTGGCCAAAAATGACCAAACATGTCGAACAATACATAAAGAACTGTGGAGAATGCATAACACGCAAGTCCCCTAATCAAAGAACAGCTCCCTTACACCAGATCACCAGCAGGGGACCTATGGATCTTGTGTGCATTGACTTTCTCTCAATAGAAGCAGACTCAAAAGGTATGAACAGTGTATTAGTGGTGACTGATCACTTTACACGTTATGCACAAGCTTTCCCCACAAAGAACCAGAAAGCTCAAACAGTAGCTAAGATCTTAGTTGACAAGTTCTTTGTGCATTATGGACTACCAACTAGGATTCATTCTGATCAGGGGCGGGATTTTGAGAGTCGGCTGATTCAAGATCTGTTAAAGATGATGGGGGTTCGGAAGTCACGTACTTCTCCTTATCACCCACAGGGAGATCCGCAGCCCGAAAGGTTCAACCGGACCTTGCTCTCCATGTTGGGAACATTGACTCCTGAAAAGAAGCGTCAGTGGAGCCAACATGTACCCTACTTAGTCCACGCCTACAACAGCACAAAATGTGATTCAACAGGGTATTCACCCTATTACTTGATGTTTGGCCGGGAAGCCAAGCTTCCAGTGGACTTATGTTTTGGAACCTCTACTGACAGGAAAGTGGACAGTCATTCCCGTTATGTGGTGAAGTTAAAAGAGGACCTGCAAAAAGCTTATCAGCTGGCATCTGAAACCGCAGACAAATCTCACCTAAAGAATAAGAAGTCTTACGACAAAAGAGTTGGCTTCCAGTCTTTAGAGATTGGTGACAGAGTGCTTCTCAGAAATTTAGGTCTGAAAGGAAAACACAAGCTTCAACCACGGTGGAGTTCTACCCCTTACCTTGTTGTGGGAAAGATGCCAAATCTTCCTGTTTACAAGCTCAGGCCTGAGAATGGGAAGGGGAGTGTTAAAACGCTTCACAGAGACCACATTCTGCCCATAGGACAGCTTGTGAGACTGCCACAGACAGACGTGACACCTGATTCATATGTCAGGGCCAGAACAAGAACTGATACTTCTAGAAAACAGACCTTGACCTTACCTGACACTCAGACAGTCAATCCAGAACCACTGAGCTCAGATTCTTCTTCTGACTCGGACTACTACCGACCTGCAAGGACTTTCTATAAGCTCAGAGAGACTCCTGTGGACAGACCGACTGTACCAGTTTCAGAGGTCATGCAGGAGGAGGTGGATATCCCTCTGTCAGAGGAGAGTTCTGATGATGATGTGGAGGAGGGACCCAGTCTCAATGTTGCTACTGAGTCAGATGGAGATCACGACGAAGCTGAGCAAGAGAGTTCTGAGGAGTCAGAATCTGACACAAATGAGAATCAAGATGACAGTGTTGATAGGTCTGCAAAAGAAGTAGACGCTAATGAAGCACAAGAGCAGTTGGTTGATCACACTGAAACTCGCTCAAAGAGAACAGTCAAACCCGTAGTCAGGCTAACCTATGATGAGCCAGGGAAAGCCAGAGATCAGCCAATCACTATCATACACAGAGGTGTTGTCATTAAGATTGGAAAGGGTTAAACTGAGATCAGCTGTTATATCTACCTTTCTCCTGATGTTGGTGTTTTAATTCCTGATGTCCAGTTTGTATAATTCATGTCTGTTGAGGACACCAGACTGTTAGAAGGGGGAGGGTGTAACCCTGCTGAAATGTTGAAATACATTTCATATAAATAGTTCATGGTTGATTTAAAAAAAAAACAAAATGTTAAGAAGATGTAAAAAGTCATTTGTTTTGATTGTGTTTTAAAAAATTGTTAAATTCATTTTAAATTGTGTTTGAAAAAGAGAATGTTTCATTTCATGATGTAAAAACAAAAAGAGAAAGCATTATTTTATTTTAATGTAAGATTGATTTTGTTAAAACCGGGATGTTTTGGTCATGTGACCTGACGGCGGAGGGATACAGGAAGTGCTGCGGCACGCGGGAGGAGAGGAGACACGCATGCTCGAGGAAAGAGAGGAAAACAGTTCATTTCTGTGAGTTTTTTGAGTGCTTGTGCGCTGGATTGTCGGCCTGACAGTCTGGGAAGCGACAGGTAGAAGTGGGAGCGGCAGTTAATTTCGGCCTGAAGTTTGTTACTGTCCGTTTTCAGTCAGAAGCTGCCTCACTGGCTAAGTGCAGGCTAAAGCTAGCCGACACGTTTTGGGACTGTTTGCATGCAGCTGTTAGCTAACGCAGCTAGCCACGTAGCTGTGAGTCCGTTCCCGGTCTGGAAACAAGAGGACAACCAGATAGCACTCTGAGCTGCCTGGGATGCTCAGAGTTCCTCTGGCAGCGTTGGAGAACCATCACAAACCGTGAGGACATGGAGGAGGATCCCTGTGTGTGTGCTTCCATTCTCATCCGCACTGAGGTGAACTGACTGGAACATTGCTCTGGAAAAAGGTACTTTTCTTCTTTATTTTATTTCATCTGTGGAAGGCTCGGACCCTTAAGTTTGGGTTCCAACGTTCTCAAGCCACGACTCAGGCCTGCAACGTTTGTTATTTTAAGGGGGTGCCGGCTTTATTTTGATAAAAGGTTTGAGACTGAAACTGAGACACTGCTGGTGTATAATATTTTATTTGCTGGAGAAAAACCTTGGTTATTGAAGTGTTTGCATTTGTGTTGACTTTATACAAGGGTGCTCATATCTGTTTTATTATACTGGTTTTGTTTACAATTATTTTCTTTTATTAAATTCAGAATCTGCTTTTTCCATACTAAGGTTTCTGTTGTGATTTGAGGTGCCATTTACTCAATTGCTAAATCCAAAAATATCACACAAATATACAAGAGTATTACTGAACCGAACCTAGGGCCCATCCTCTTAAAGAGTAGGATTGGAAGGGCTACACAACTAAAGGATTTTTTTCATCATAGCAGTGACTCTCATTTCAGAGTCACATCCACATCCCAGCTTACACTGGGTGAAAGGCAGACACACCCCGGACAGGTCACCAGTTCATTAAAGGGCCGACTCAGACACACACTCGCACACTGTGTGTGTGTGTGTGTGTGTGTGTGTGTGTGTGTGTGGACTGGTGATCCATCCAGGATGCTTTCACCAAGAGCTTTCAACCTTCAACCTAAAGCTGTATAACTTGGTATAAAAGAGGAATGGATGAGAATGGAAGATGAGGAGTAAACATCCTGGTTCAGTTCAGTCACATCAGCTAAACATTCACTAGGTTCGGATACATTTTCATTCATTGTTCATACTGCTTTCAATCAGCATTGTTCTTTGAAAAGGCTTGTATATTTGCATTTTCAGTGTGTGCATTAAATTAAAGACAATTAATTAAAGTCACGTTATTGTATGACCACATAATATTTCCAAAAAAGACATATTCCATTTTCCATTGTTTCAGCTTTAACTCAATAACTTTAATCACTCCCTATCCCCCATTTCCTGCTCTCCCACAAAAGTTGAATGAAATTGAAAAAAAATAAATAAAAACATTTTCATTACCAGACAACATTAACTTTACCAGATGTTCTTCTTTGATGGAGCAAAAGAGAAGAGGTAGAAAAATGAATTATTTCATTAAATTAACAAATACTGATAAGTTATAGACAATAGAACTGCTGTTTTTCCGGCATTATTTCTTATGTTATATTATTATGTATGCATTTCACCAAAGATAAAAAATATATATATATATATATCAATAAAGACTGTATTCATTCATCTTTTCATTTAAATTTATATTCTATATCATTAACATTTAGTAATATGTTCCTTTCTGTATTTATGATTTTTTTCTTTATTCACGTTCCTCCCTTCCATACCCTCCCTTTCCCCTTATTTTACTTTGTCTTTCAGCGCCACATTGCCATGTGTCGTGCGGTGTAAATGGGTTGTGTTAAATGTTGTGCTGTCCCTGGTGAGTTTTAACAGTGTGGAGAGAAAGGCTGATAATCTTTAAACAGGGCATCTGCTGGCATCTGCTTTATCTTTATTGTTCCCCAGACGCCGAGCAGAAAAACATACAAAATATGCAACTGGGGGACACAAAGTCTATACAGGATGCAACACAGACGTCTATACATCTACCCCTACACAGTGACAAACGCGTGATTTCAATCTGCATTACTCATGCAAAACCTTCATCAAAATCAAATCTTTAGCTTAAAATATAGCCTCAATAATTTATTTTTAGAAAAGGTAAGGCCCGTTGTAAACTCATTTGTGTAGTCTTAACTGCACATCTGCAAAATTTCACCACACCCGTCCACTCTAATATTGTTTTTTCCTTTTTTGTTTTTGTAGTTCTGTGATTCTGAGTGTCTGTCCTTACCTTTGTCCAACTACTGTCCCACACTGCTTCATTCAACTTGGGTTCATGGTAGACTGGAGGCGATCCCAGCAAACACCTTGACGGAGCAACACAGAGAGACAGACTATCACACACATAAAGAGTCAAGCCTTTTGTCAGTTCACTGACACCAATTACCTCAATGGTGTGTTTTTGGAATATTGAGAGAAACTGGAGTATCAGGAGAAAACCCAGAAGAGGATTTAAATTGCGCACAAAAAGGCCCATAGCCTGAAATAGAAGCAGGGAATTTCTCACTGTGATAGGAGAGTGCTCGCCACAAAACCACTGTGCAGTGTTTCAAAGATTCCATGTGATCAACAAGGCGCACACAGAGCAGTGGGTACAGTGCTGATTTCCCTCAGACGGTCAAGTATGTTAAGACTTTTGATGAGCAGATACTTGGCATTATCACCACAGTGAGTTCAGCAAGATGTCCCAGCAGCTGGAGGACGTGAGAAACGCACGGAAATAGATGAAGCATGAGATATCGAAGATGATACAAATGGTAAGCTGTGAAGGTTTCATGGGGAGAGCAGAGGGATGAATGGGGAGAGAGACCAAGAGAAAAGGGGGAGGAGCAACAAAAGACAAGGAAAAATCTGGGGTATCTCCAGGGGGTCCAACGGCTGGCAGGTAACCTGAGTAACACCTCCTTTTTGTGCCTGTGGGTGTGTGTGTGTGTGTATGTTTATGTTGTGTGTTATTTTGACTGATTCATAAAAGATGATTAATAAAGACATGTCAGTGCTGTAATCTTCAATAATCCCAACTGGAGCAGCCTTCAACCACAACTGGTGTTATTTGTGTGTTGTATGCAGGTCTCTGAGTGACCTTAGCAATATTACTAGTACTGACAATGCACCACGTCTAGACTGAAACCAGTATGTGAAAGAAATGCAGCATGCATGCGTCACATGGACTTGACCACAAAATGTGTCGTGTGTAGTTTTGTGAAGCTACGATGCTTAAAGTGCTGCATATTTGTCTGTTCATTGGGAATTAGAGTGACAGAGAAGTCTAACTTCAAGCAAGCATGTGTGCACGTGCGTGGGTGTGTGTGTACGTGCGTGTGTGTGTTTGAGTGAGAGTGATATAATGTCATTCTTTATAAGTATGCCCAGATGTTGATACTGGAATGGCTCTTTAATTACCATTTAAACAGCAGGGGTTGTGTTCCTCCGTCTGTGCATGCTTGTGTGTGAGCGACACTGTATTTGTGTGTGCGTGCATGTGTGAGTTCGTTCACGTGAGTGTGTGTATGTTGACAGCGGAACTACTGTTTAATTACCATTTAAACTGCGAGAGCTGAGTGGATCATTTAAAGACAGAAGAGCTCCAGCCAGCTAAATGAGAAAAACAACACCATTACACACACACACACACACACACACACACACACACACACACACACACACACACACACACACACACACACACACACACACTTGCTGTATGCATCCATCCATGAGAGCTATTCAATCAGTCACCGTGTTAATCAGTTGGTCTGCTACTGAGGCAGGTGACAAGTCAGTCACCAAAAAAAAAAACAAAAAAAAAACACACAACCTACACTGCAAGCCTTTTGAATTGTATTATTTGTGAGAAAGCCAGCAATGGTAAATTATGATCTTTCATCTTCTGAGCCACCTATCTAACTTATGGTTGACTAAGAGCCGGACTCCACCAACAAATATCATCGTGCTCAAAGTAAAGAACATTTCCTCACTAAATGTAAAGAGCTCAATGGACTGAGAGCTATGTGCTAGACACTGTTGGACTTTCCTCTGTGCACAGCACTGGCTATGGAACAAAACTCATGGATAAGGGAAAAGGGTCTCGTTTCTCCTCAGCCATGGCAGAAGGTAAGGGGCACCAAGTGGGTATGGAGACACTCGCAAACCCTGGGCGGCTGGTCATACAGTGGGAGTTTTCCCAGTGGACAAGATAGTGCCCCCAATGTGGATGAAGATTGCTAAAGGAAAACTTGAACCTTTGCCTGTGCTTCTGCACTGACCGGCAGGTCAGAGAGGAATGCACCACCAATAAACTCCCTAGTCTTGGAACTTGGAAACCTGGAAAGGGATGATTGGTAAGAATGGTCTGCCTGACTCCCTGATCTGAACTCAAACACTGAGCAGCTATTGGAACTCTGAACTAGTCGTGGATTGTCCATACACACCATGTTAAAACACAAGGATGTCCATAAGTGTACTTGCTCCTGGAGCTCCTTGAGACAACAAAGCCTCATGTTTGACCATGCTCGTGTTTCACCTGACCTTTAACTGTATGTTCTGGACACTCAGATGAAGAGAGCTGCATGGCTGTCAACTGATCACCATCTGGTGAACTGGGCCAGACCAAACTAGTGATAGTAAGACTGTGCTGAGAAAAGAGAGCAGAGGACTCACTCTGGAAAGACGTTAACTCCCGCCTCCATGACAAATTCTCCCGTGTAACAGAGGAGGTTGGAGACAGAGAGTCTGAGTGGGTGCTGTGCGGGATCTCAGATGTGAAAGTGGCGATGTAGAGCTGTGGCCAGAAGCTGGTTGGTGACTTTCATGGTGGAAGCTCAAGGACATGACGACTATGATAGTCAGGCATTCAGCCATCCTTGAGAGAATCTACGTCGAACCACTACGCCTGCACATCGAGAAGAGCTAGTCAAGGTGGCTCGGGCACCTCATTATGATAGGCCCTGGTCGACTCCCATTACAGTTTTACGAGGCACGTCCAACTGGAAGGAGGCTCCAAGGTCAAACCAGGACATGGTGGAGAGAATGTATCTGTGGTTCGGTTTGGAAGTGGCTTGGGGTTCCCCAAGAAAATCTGGAGGAAGTTGTATTGTACACAGATGTCTTGATCTTCATGCCGCCGCTGCGGGCCCATTTGGAAGAATTTTGTTTTAAGGATAGTGTTATTTTGTCTGCCAGTTTAACCCTCTGTGTCTCTCATCAGCTTCTATACATGTAAAAAATGTTGCTCCTGTGCACAATATTATAGGCGCCACCCTTGTGCAGATCAACTCCACATGTTTGTATCATTTAATGAGTGTCAATTTATCAATGTAGAAACAATCGATCAGCCTCATTTCAATAGCAATGTTATAAATCTCGTCATACCCAGAAATTTGAAGCAAACCTCAAAGATGAAAAATGATTTAAAAAGAAAAAAACAAAACAACAATGACAATGAAAGCTGTTTAAGTGATTAATTATACCAAACGTCGATTGTAAATGATAATACCAAATTATTTCTATAATAGCATGGCAGGTACAAATGATGGCAGCGATGATTCCTTACACAAAGGTAGTTAAATAATTACAGTGTAGCAGTGAGAATGATAGGAGTGATCATATTTGTGACAGGCAGGCTGCGTCGCACTGAGATTATTATGATAATGATATTAATGATGGATCTTAGTGAACGTGTGTGTGTGTAGTGGAGTTCAGTGGGAGATGTCTCACCTCACACTGGGCCACTCAGTTCGATGCCATCTGTTCTGCCAATGTGCACGCGCTCGCACACACACACACACATTCTCTGACACAAATAAACTCTGAAAATTACACAATCGCGCAACCTGCACAAAGTCGGCGCCACAGTGAATAGAAAACAAACGCGACAAAATCCTACTTCAAGAGGATATCAAAAGCCATGCATGCCCGGTGCAAGCTGAGACATGCTTGAAAAATAAAAACACACACTATTGCCATCCCGGGCGGTTGGTAATCTCAGCTCTACCCAGAATCCTTAGTTTTGAGAGTTCAGCCAAAGGGAAGCCAGCGTGTCGTCTGCCGACTGGACATACAGGAGATCGGGGACCAACATTTTCCTGCATATTCAGTGTGCATGTGTGTATATTTGTGAGTGAGAGTGGATTTAATATGATCATGAGCCTTGAAAACAGAAAAAAACATTAAAACCTTTTTTAGGGGAGTATTTTGATTTATTAGGTTTACATGAAAGACTGCAGAGTACGCAGGATAATGTGTTCTTAGATTCAAAAACAGCACTATATTAATAAAAATTAACTAATTACATGACCTTTTCTACATAGCAGTAACCCTTTTTTCTCTTTCTCCCACCCTCTTTATTTACTGGCACTGTAAAATATCAGATCAAAAAACAAAAAAATGCAGAAGGGACCATTATCTCAAAGGATGATAATTCAAAGGCCTGACCCATCGCCACGTTTTCCCACTCCGACACATACACACGAGGTTGTATTCTGGCGATGCCTTGACTGCATATACCAACTCTCTCTATTTCTCTCATCCCACACACACACACACACACACACACACACACACACACACACACACACACACACACACACACACACACACACACACACAATGTATCCATGTGGCGTTGCCTCGACGGTGTACGAACAGCATATCTGTCAGTGCGTGACAGGTTGACAGCTCGAGCTTCCAGCACTTTGTCCACTATCATCACGTCAAGAAACGCCACACATACACACTCACTCACACACACACGCAGTCACATAGAGTGATAACATCAAAATGGGACACAGTTACTACTTTGATAGTTAAAATTTTAGTCCGAAAGACTAAATGCACTCTGCACATGCAGAGGCAAATATGATGAAAGGCTCTAAAAAGATCAGTGACAAAGGCAGTTTTTCCCACCTTCCGATCGCTTGAAAGTGATGTCAAGAAATAAGACTTAACGAGAAAAATAAAAAAAATTAATTAAAAATGCAATAAGTATTGTATTACTTATTTTGTTCAAATTACAGGTAAAATCACATGAAACAACACATTGTAATAGAAATTTGCTCAAAGTATTATTTTCTTTTTAACCACTGAGTCATTCTCTACACTTCTTAATGTAGTTCAAATCCTCGCTAATTTTGGGAACAGGTAGAGCACAGAACAATGGACCGGTCATCAGACAGCAAACACTGACAGGTTGGCAGGCATTCTCTCTCTCTCTCTCTCTCTCTCTCTCTCTCTCTCTCTCTCTCTCTCTCTCTCTCTCTCTCTCTCTCTCTCTCTCTCTCTCTCTCTCACTCTCTCACACACACTCACACACTCACACTGTGTGTACATCAGTACATACTATCTGAGACCACTGTCTGAAGACAACAGTGCTGCTATGGTTCCACATAAAAAGTTACGTTACTACTGTATTTGACTGACTGAAGAGGAAACAGTAAATTCACAGATGTTTTTGGAAGCAGTTGCTGGCTGAGGCACGTCTATGATGCAGTTTCATCTGGCCATGGAACAATAAATGCATCTTTTACCCCAGTGTGACATTAATGCTTTTTTTCCCCCTTTATTATGCATTTTATATTAACATTGCATTGATGAATGCAAATTACATTGAGATGCAACTGACAGGGACCAAAGTTTTTAATTTGTAATCACATTTTTTTCAGACATACCACAAAACAAATGCAAATGTAAAACTGGATTTTTGTTAAAACAGTAAATTCACTGTCTACAACAACACATAAACGTTTAATCATTCAACCACTGAAGGGACTTATTCAAAAGTACTATGAAGTAGATTATGAAGCTGTAACTTGCACTAAGGTATGGATAAAATTATGTGCATCAAAAAAAAAAAAAAAAAACTTAGTTAAAGTAAAAGCCCCAAATTAATTATGATAATGTGAGTGAGTCATTATTTCCACCCCAGAAGGCAGGGACAAAAACACTAACTGATGAATTATTCTGCAGGTATTTTCTTGGAAATTCACTGAAAGTTTTGGGAAAATAGAGTCAAAACCTTGAACAGGACACATTATATGAGTATGAGTAAATCAAATCTTACACTGCAATGTCTGACTGAAAAATAAATAAATAAAAGGTATCAATAAAAGTAGTGTACGAAAACACTTCCTCCCTTTTCTCCCTCCCTGGTTATGTGAGAGTTTAGTTAAACGCGAGACAGGTGCCATAAATCATCATAAGTTTGAAAGGCTTGCAGCACGAGTGCATGCCACGCCCTCTCCCCTCCCTGCGCTCCCCGTCAGTCTCTGCTCTGTGCTATCTGTCGCCGCAGAATTGCTGTAAATTGTCTTTAGAAAACAACAATAATTCAAATTAATTAATGGTATCAGATTCAATGGAATATCAAAAACCAGCAGGCACTTTTATAAGTTTCCCAGAGATTCTCTTCAATGTCAGCTCAAAGTTATCAGTCCTTCGCTGAGCCCGACTTACAGGCTCATGGCAATGCACAATATGCAGACGCCACATGAGCGCCAGTAGTATTATCTCACCATAATGGCTGCATTTAATGATATATACACACGCGCCTCAAGTCTCCTTTTTATTTCTGCAGATGGAGTTCAACCCTTACAAAACCAAGCCAGGTCAGAGCAGATAATTTGAGTCGCAGGCACAATCATGGATCACAGCTTTAGCACATTTCATACAATTACGGATTGTGGATTTGAAGCAGACTAAACAATGGGCCCAAATTAAATTTTGAGTTTCTCAGTGAAAGACACTCTGGCTGCTCTGAAAATACAATCAAACAGAATGAGAACATAGACGTAGTCCCTAACAGGATTGCAGGGCGTGCTCACTCACAATATGGCATCCTTTTCTCTTTCTTTCCCCCTGATTCTATTAGTCTCTCTCTCTCTCTTCCGTACAGTTTAAGATTCTATGGCTCTACAGCTACAGTTTAACTCTGCAGTTTTTCTATTGTGGAGCCTGCTTTGTGTATGCTGGGATCATACTGTGTGATAGTTCAGAAGCAATAACGCAGAGCAGAGGAGAGCGATTACAACTTTCTCTGCCGGAATCAGTGTATCAGGTGTTGACTGTAGGGACATTTAGTAGAGATGTCTTGAAACAGCGCGAAAACAGATGAGCTGTTAGAAGACAGGGTGAGAAACAGAGTGGGGCCTGTTTGAATTCAGAGAAATAAGATAATTATATCCTGTCATAAAGAGGAGAATAAAGGAGTTAAAATTGTAAGTAAAGGCATGTCTTTTTCATTGGAATCTCTGAGGACAGACACAGAAACACTACCAGGCTCAAGAAACCTGGACGCTAAAATAAAATTTGGCTCATTTGGCCAGTTGAATGGCTTCTGTTGGAGGAAATCTGGACACAAATGTAAACACACAGGGCAGTCACGGAAATTTGGATTTTAAATACCATTGGCATAATTCAAGAAAAATATGTATATTTGGCTGAAATGAGCCATAAAAAGTGAAGAAAAAAGGAACTCAAGCAGGTCAAGAGAGGACAGACCGAGGAAACAAAAGACAGAAATTGACAGAAAGACAAAAGACAGATTACAGAGACATGGATTCAGAGTGAAGACGACTGAAAGAGAGGAAAAAAGAGACATTCAACAAAGTCACAGGAAGTCTTGGAATAAAGAGTGAGGAGAGATATTGAATGAAACAAAAAGAGACGTTGGACAGCTCTTCCTCCCACCGAGTGAAAGACTTCAAACTGCAGTGGATGAGAGAGCGCTCCACTTTATGGGGCTATTCTCTTTGCATTAGCATTAGCTATAGCTCTCAGACTGACAACATAGCGCTCTGTTCTCAAGGTCAGGAGGGGCACTCACTACCACAGGCATGACTACACACACACACACACACACACACACGCAGTCAAGCACCCTGGCACGCCCTTACACAAATACACAGTGAGTGTATCGATGTTTCAGGCAGTAAAGCAAATAAAGCTTTTCACAAAGTTTTCCACAACAATGCCTACAAACTAGTGATGGAAGGGGGGAAAAAGGAATTTTGATGACAATCCTCCCAGGTATACCTGGGGCAGCGTGGAGGACTTGTCACTTCTCTTCTGTGGATTAAACTTTTTCTGTTTTGAAATTGCAGCTCTCTGTGTAAGTGCATGGCTTACTTCACTAGTTAGTAGTTACTCCAAATAATTCTCTATTCATTTAGAAAAGAAACTCTTCGAAGGCTTGTAACTGTCTGTCATTTTGAGAAATCTTAACGCATTTCAGCACAAATTTTTCCAAGAATTGAGAACATCCAAATAGTGTGCCATTGACAACCCTTTTGCAAAGTCAATAATAATTTATATAGAAAAAAGTGAAAAAACACATGTTTTTGAGAACATGTGACACTGCACACTTTTCATCCAAACACGGTTTTGTTGTAGGAATTACAGAAAATGCATTGGAAAATTACTCAGTAACATTTTTAGAGCTTTGAAAGCAAAACTGTTTTTTACAGCCACTATGGTGGGTTGAAATGGGTACAGGCACTGTGACTCTTATGGTAGAGTCGTTTCAAGATTTTGCTTGAGCTGAGTAACAAGGAAAATTGTAACCCAGTAGTTAATTTGATTTATTTGTCTTGTTTCATTTCTATAGTGTTCTATTTCATTTATGTCTGGTGCACTTGATCCTAGTGAGCTACCAGTATGCACACATGTGATTGGTTGGAGGAGCGCATGTCCCGCCCCTTCCCGGAAGTGTCAGATGGAGCTCGCAGTGCTGGAAACTATTAAATTCTCTGAAAAAGAAACAAGTTGAACGGCTTGTTATCCCTCTGGTGGCTGGAGGAAGACCTCTACCTGAGTGAATGGTTGATTCTTGGACCTGTGTGCATCAGGAGTTGTTTTGTTTCATTGAGTGTGCGTCTTGGTGAGAGGCTGAGCTAAAGCAGCTAACTCTATTAGCTACACAATTGCCAGGAGGCACCTTATAAAGCATGTCTTTTTTCTGCTTATTGTCATTATGTTCTTGAATGTTGGAGTTATAATCAATTACAGATACATTATTCACTGATGATCTGATAAGGAAAAAGGTGTAGGAAGAGTTTAAGTTTTGTTTTCACTTTGAATATATATTCTTATTGTGTTTATGATGTTTAATATGATTGTTATTGAATGTGAATGTGTGTATGCTGTTATTCAGTCCATGATTATGTACTGAAGAGTTTAAAAAAGTGTTTAAATACTATTTCATGAAGTCAAAATGGATTTAAAAATGAGATTAAAACTGTTCTATTAAGAAAAGAAACTACAGTCAAAAGTGAGGATGGATAAATAATTCATTGTATCACAGTTATGTTACAACAATGTGTGGCAGATTTTCATTTTAATTTCATAATGGCCATTAAAGAATTGTTTGATTTCACTTAGTAATAGCCTTGTTTCTATACCGGCTAGGTTTTTTGAAACCTTCAGAAACCGTTGATGTTTGGAAAAATGGATTCTCCTTGACGAAGGAGATGGTGAGCCCCAGCGAGTGACCAGAACCCTCCTTAATCCAAGGAGCAGATCAAGCATTCCTGCTGCTGAGGGTGGGAAGCCTTCATCACCCATCAAGTAAAGGATGTGTGGTAGGAGTGTCCAACCACATCTGACTATTCTTACTGAACTTAAGAGCTCTTAGACTTGACTTGACTTTGATCTGACTGAAACTGAACTTAACAGATGAACCAGGATCTAAAGGAACACTGAACTGAACAATTGAAAGGAAATTTCAAGCCCTTTTTGAAAACATTTTATTTTTGAGGAATTTTTTTTTTTTATAAGATGGCTGTTTTGTTAAAGAATTGAATGCCATGCACAGAATCTATATTGTCTATTTTATATAAAGTTAATTGTTATTCAAGTTCAATCATTTTGTGGCTCCATTTATTCTTTGTGAAAATTCACTTCTCTTATAAACCCTCCTCCGAACCTAGTTTCTGGTCCTTGTAATTAAGTTAACCCAGGTGGGTTACAAAATCATATGGAAATAACCTATTGTCGCTTTAAAAACATTTAAAGGTGCATTAAGGAGTTTGCACGTTTTATGCGAAACAGCGCCCCCTGCAGGCTTTGGGCGTAATGCAGCTTGGTGAAACACTCGTGCCTGTGGCTTGCGTGCACAGAAGAGGGGAACTCCTTACTCGCTCTTTTAGTAGCGCTCGAGTAAAATTTAAGTTTCTTTTACCTGGTGGAGTCTGTGCTGGAGCTGTGGCAGTGCTAGAAGCCAGTCTTTTCTTAATTTCTGGAAGATCCTGCTCAGTTGTTGCTCACTAAGCATCTGGCGGAGTAATGGCGGACAAAACGAAACCTAACCAGCCGGAGCGCGCATTACGTCATTCCTTTCAAATTCTCCCCAAAAAAATTCTGGTGCCGGGCCGGCACTGCAACTTTCAAGTGACAATTTAGCGCTGTTAGAGGTACTTGTAATGAATATGTCAGGGCACATTGTACACATCATTAAGAACGTGTAACATATTTATGGTGGAAAATAAGTATTTTTAAAGTTGAAAAACTCCTTAATGCACCTTTAAGTTTATGCAAATAAAATGGAAAAAATGAAATTTAATTAAACAATCAATAGAAATTGAATAAAATAACACATCAGTTCTTTGCAGCTTTGATTATTGTTAATACAATGCTAACACCTAACAGGACAGAGAGAGACTCGGTATCAATCCAGCTCTTTTAATGTGAACGAAATATTGAGTAAAAGTCATGCTGAAGCTTCAGTAACTGTAACACAACACGGCAGTCAGTGCACTTTGTTGTCACAGAGATAAGCAAATTGATGATGATTTCATAAAAGAAAAAGAGTGATAACATATCCATTCATCCTTCATCAAACTTCCACAAATTCACAAATACATGTGTTCAATAATCTGGTTTTGAAATCATCTCTTGTTAACCCGAAAGTCAAAGATTGAAGAAGCACTGTAACCAGGCAGCTGACATGAACACTGCTAATTGCCTCTCAGCATTATGGATTGTATGTGGATGGTTTTTCCATTCATTCAAGCGGTCTGTGGTGCATTCATGCAGAAAAGAAAAACAAGTCAACATGCTAAACACATGGCCGCCATGGCTGCTGTAGTGTGTCACTGGCAGTTAAGTACTGCATGGCTACCAGCTAATCAGCGTGCTGAAGCTCATTAAGACATTATTTATACAGGCAGCGTCAGCTGTGTTTGGCATTACTTGGCCTGGCCTGACGCTAATGAAGACACTACCTCATCTGTTGTGTTAAAAAGGTTAGAATTTGGAAAGGATGTTTCTCTTGTTGGGCTTTGTGAGAAGAAAAAAACTTCTCAACTTTGATTTAACTGGTAAATCATACAGTCAGAAGTTAAAGATCTTTATTTCTTACATTTATTATTCTGTGTATAAAATCAACCACATGAGATGAGATACCTGAATCTTCCTGGAGACTCCCTCCTGATGTATCTGTTACTGTATGTTGCACCAGTCACACATTAAGTTTTTGGACTTGAAACGTTTAAACACTGGGAGCGAGGCAGAGAAAAACACAGACAGGAAGCGATAGCGCCAATGCAGTCTGTGATGTGATTTTTTGATAACCATAATCATAATCTGCCTGCGGCGATCTAATTCCTGAGACGGTTTATGGGGTAGGGAGGGCCATCAGAATTAGAATGAGATGAGCATAAATGGCTATTTATCCCTTGAATGTGTGTGCGTGTGTGTGTCTGTCATGAAGAGCTATTTATGTGGATTAACAGATTGCTATGGCCATCTGAAACGGATGAAGCCGACCTCACAGCGTGTCTGAAAGCCAGGCGTGCAAGCGGACCTTGCATAAATGTTAAAACAATAAAATGTCCTGGAAAAGAAACACGCCCCATTTCCATGGGGTGTGTGTCTTTATGGTCATTCCTGTTCACAGACATTAGTGCACTTGTGCTTCGTATCTTTGTAATTCCAAAAGCTGAGCATGATGTCTGTGTTAACATTTATCTTCCCACAAAGTACATGAGTTCACTTATTCATCTGGCCTACGTGTGTGCACTTGAATGTGCTCCTAACTACCGGTCTGTAGGTGTGTGTCTGTGTGTGTGTGTTACAGAGTGACTGAGTGTTGAGAGAGTGAGTGGTAATTACCATTCAGCAGTAGCTAAAGTGACATGTTTGAGGAAGAGATAAGGGGACATAAATTGGCCTGGTATAAAACGGTGATATTTCCTCCACTGCTTTAGAAAAACCCATTTACTCTGCCTCTTTAGCATGTCAAGACCCCTGTCACTACCCTCTCATCCCCTCGGCCAGAAGGACTCATTGGTGCGCACACGCAGACACACTCAGGCATGTGCCCAAGCGCACACACACACACACACACACACACACACACACATGAACCCGTGCAGTCAGCCGGGTCCTTGTGAAAAAGTGCTCATCTGCATTCTGCTATTAACTTGAAGGGACACCCAGAAACAGAGAGAGAGAGAGAGAGAGAGAGAGAGAGAGAGAGAGAGAGAGAGAGAGAGAGGGAGAGAGAGTGTAAATCAGTGTAATGGGGCCAGGACCTCAGCAGCTCTAAAAAGAGAGCAGACATGTGGAGGACAAGACATGATTTTTTTTTTTTCCCCCCCTTTCATGAAGAGAAGCAGCGATACAGCACATCTGTCACTGCCGGCCACACAATTGCTCCAAAAGTCAGACACAGAGGGAAAGAAATGAAAGCAAAGAAAGGGAATAAAGGCGTCAAAGAATAAGAGTGTCAAAGTGGACAAAGCTCAAAACCGACAGCTCTCGACCAGCAAGGCCCCTTAGTAGGTTTCTGATTTATAGCTTCTTTTTCTTCTTATTCTTCTCTATTTTCCCCCTTTTTTCAGTTCACGCTGAAGTTCACAGAGACCACAGTGGGGCAGTGGTTTGCTCTGTCATCTCATGTAGAGAACACTTGGGATTCCCTACCGGAGCCTTCTTAGTTTTTCACAATCTTTTAATTTTTTTTTTTTATAGGTACCGCAGCCTCCTCCTCCAGAAACAAGACTTCTAATCTGATTAATGACTCTGAATTTGTCACATGTTTAAATCTTAGACAGACTGATGTTGACGGTCAGGAAATGTGCATTTAAAATAGGTCATGCAAATGACCCTGTTACTACACTGCAACACAAAAGACGTATCAAGAATTTCACGATTGAAAAGTGTTCCACAGAAATTAAATATCATAAACAGTCTGGTGGTTCAGAATCACTTGAGTACTGGATTTAATATGTTCAAACAATGTTTGTGTCGCTTGCTGGTTCGAGTGCAGAAAAAAATCTTTTCTCCTTGAACAAAGTTGTAAAAGACAAAACCTTTCAACAGCGCCACACAGAGAAGATTGTGAATCATTTCTACGTGCCATGTGCTCCAGGTCGCAGGTTAGAGCCCTCGGCGTGTTACTTAGCAAGCACGCGCTCTCAAGCCACAGGGGAAGAGGTGAGAAGAAGGGAGGAGGAGAGGAGAAGGAGTGGAGAGGAGCAGAGAGGAGGCGAGGTCAGACCTCTCTTTAGCCTCACAGCTGTTGGTGGGATAAGCCGTTTTCTCACAGGTAAATAAAAGCCACACCCTCTGAGTGTGTGTGTGTGTGTGTGTGTGTGTGTGTGTGTGTGTGTGTGTGTGTGTGTGTGTGTGTTGACATGTGGGCGTGTTCATGTGTATGAACCTCCTCAGCCCGCCATCTCTCCACCGCTGGCACAGCCCCATGAAGCATCTCCTCTTGTCCACCCTCCATCCATTGTTTTATAACATCCATCTTTTTATTCTCTCTCTTCCACTCTGTGTGTGCGTGTGTGTGTGTGTGTGTGTGTGTGTGTGTGTGTGTGTGTGTGTGTGTGTGTGTGTGTGAAATATTTATCTGGAATTAATTTTTTTTTTAATGAAAAGCCTTAATCAAAACACAACCTCAGCACTTCACATTTTAGTCAATTTGTTGTTTCATTAATTTTAACTTCTCTGTTTTGTGTTGTTTTGTTTTTCTTGCCATTATGGAAGGAACCCTGCTGAACACTGAACAGAATAAAGTGGTGTAGAAAACAGATGGATGGATCATTTTGGAGAATTTTTTATGTAATTCTTAACAATTCAAAGACAGAAAAAGCAGGGAGAAATGAAGCACAGGAAGTTTCAAAAGTGTACTTCTGCTCCCTTTCATTCATAACTTTGAAAACGTCAAGGCGTTTTTGTATTGTCTTGTTTATTTTTTTGTATAGTGTTGAATTGTTTTATTTTTTTCTTTTGCAATAAATGTAACACTAAACTAAACAGAACTAATTGTTAAAAAAAATTCAATATCTTTGGCAAGACAAATAGATTCATTAATTTTTTTTTAGAAAAGTAAAACTTTTTGTTATTGAATTTAGTTTATTTAAAGCAATACCATTACGTTAATAAAAGTTTTTAAGGAGCAAATACAATTAAACATAATCGAAAAAATAATAAATGTGCATGAGTTTTTCATTAAAAGCCAAAGATTTGTATTACTTGAAAAATGTTTATATGATCGTTTCCCTTTCAGCTTGTGTGTCCCTTGTTTGACTTACTTTCTCTACCTCCTGATATTTGAATGACATGACTCTCTCATTTCTTTTGTCATCTTGATTTCTCACTTCAGTACTAAGTTATATGAATAAAGTCACACCCATACAATCATGCAGATTCATAACAGATTCTCCAGTTAAAAACACGTGTGCTTTTGGACTGTCTGAGTAAAATCCATAGAAATCCCATAAAATCCCATAAAATCCATAGAAGTTATATTATAAAAAGTGAATTTAAAAGTTAAGTATATTATATAACTCCCCCTACTTTGTGCAAAAAAGTTAACTGTGTAATTGTTGATAGGGTTAGTATAAGTTTAGAATCCTTCTCATTTCACATTTGTAACTGGACTTGTATATACATGCACACAGCGTCAGCCTGACATACATATCAACTGAGTATAAAATTGAGCATGTAGTGCATTTTCAAATAAAGATTCTTCAAATAGAGTATTTATGAGGTTATGCCGACACTTGTATTTGCTCATATGATTTAGCAAAGTGTGAAGAGTTCCTACAGTTTGGTGGAATTCCTTCAGTTCCAGCGTTAGCTTGGGTTTACTGGAGATCAGACACAGTGGGCTGACATTTCCTGCACACACAAGTGACCTACTCATCTGCAGAGGTTTGAAAAAGTAATCAAAGAGGTCGTGAAAACTGAGCTCTGGTATTTCCTCCTGAATCTGAGAGAAAATTAGGTGTGGATTTGTCGTATCGTGTGGACAAAACGACAGCATCGTTGATCAGCACACCTCCTAATTTAACTTACCGTGTTTGTCAAAACTTTTCTTGTTTTGACTTTAGATGAATTAGTTGTCTTTTCCAGTGGTGTACTCAAATATAAATATCCATTTATTAAGCAGATGAGAGAGCCATTCCACAGTGAGTTGAAAAGTAATCAGAAAGTGGGGTTAAAATAAGGTGGTATTAAACAGGCAATCAGTATTCTGCGATGTACAACATCTTCAAAGTAACCTTCCCAAACCTGATTGAGTCAAATGAACAATAAGTGTGTCTGACAATGACAATGATATTATTCTCTTGTTGTTGGTAAACAAGCAGGTCTGGTGGATTAAGACGCCAGCAAGTATACTCCTCTGCAGTGACAACAGAAAAGCCATGCACCAATTGAAACTGAAGAGGTTTTCCTCCATAAGCACAGCCTGTATAATTATTTCAAACACGAGGAAAACCGAATCACTTTACAACGCGGATTTACATATGATTAGCGTCATACAAAGACAGGATTACTACAAGTAGTCGAGAAGCAGCCTTTTCCCTCTCCCTGTCTAGTTATCCTTGTCTTGATTCAAAGAGCTTTGACATAAGTTAACACTGTTCTCCTGCTACACTTGTACCAAAAAGGTACTGCTGCGGTGACAAAAGCTTGACAGCCTGCACTTTTGCTCCAAGGCAGGCGGGAGAATGATGATAATATCAGCAGGAGCCTTGCAAAATAATGAAGTTTCTGAGAAGGAATCTGTGCTCATAAATGTGTTTGTATAGACTGTTTGTATTTAATACTAAATAACCATGTTTATGGAACACAGACTGATGAACGAATGATGCAGAGATATATTTTTAAACCTTCTTCTGTCTGTGATGGTTATAAGATGTCTTCTTTCTTTCAGTTTTCCTCTATACACAACATAAATTCACAACATTCACCCATTTCTCAACTGCTAGTATTCAAGAAAAAAAAAACACACACACATGCATGGATAACACATTAAAGCCTTTATTACCCCCTGTATAAGTGGCGTTTGAACAGTTCTTTAACTACACTATTTAAATACCGATCTATGATATAGAAACATTATGATCTCACAACAGGATGAATAATTGAGAGAATATTGATTATTTAATGGCATTTTAAGTAGATGGTCTTATGAATTCATACTATGCCGCGAGGAGAAAAGAGGACGAACTGTCATTCAGTGCTCCGTGGACACAGAAAGACACCTTGCCACTCTAAATTATCATTGATTACCCAAAATGATGCAGAGGGAATTATTGACAGTGTGAAAATGTCAGCTCAGAACATGCATCATTGCCAATTATTCACATATTATCCATTGATTTACAGTATTGTATTCAGTTTATTTCATTTGGCAGGATGTTGGGATGGGCACGGCACTTGTAAAATCAGTTACTTTAAAGAGAAATACGGTGTTCAGGCAAGAAAAAAAAACAGTGAGTCATCATATTTACAGCATCCACTTGAAAAACTCTGAACTAATGATCTGAACTCAGCTCTCGGTTTTCCTATAATACAGTCCTACACTTTGTGTTCCTATCTGTGTTTGTGAATCATTAACTACTTAATTGGGCAACTATTATTAAAATGGAAAGGGAAGATGCAGGTTTATCCATCTGCGTGTGCGTTTCTTAGATCTCAGCCCCAGTAAGAAATACACAGTCAGATATGCTGTGAAACACATGGCAATTATACGTATTTACTCCACCTTTAAATACTTGCTCTGTTGTTGTAATTTCTTTAAAAATATCAAATGATAAGGTATTTTATTATTTTGGGCTGCCTTTCAAAACGAAGCTCATCGCAATGAAAAGAACATTTTCTCACCTTCAGTTGTGTTTTTGTTAAGAATTTTGAACATCAATGCCACAACACAAGGTTCCGTTCAAGTTTTTTTTTTTTTTGTTTTTTTTTTTTGGGCTAATGTTTTCTCAATTATAAGTTGTTTTAATGATGCTTGAAGCATCACAAAAGACAAGTCTATCAACACTTTTTTCATGAGTGAATGTATGGTAAAATACGCTCAAACGACCATTATCTATTAAGAGTCCCCAAAGTTTCCACTGAATTCAGCAAGCACACTTTAATGTATTCTGCCCCAGCTGCTTGGAATTCTCTCCAGAAAACTCTGAACCTGAAGGAAGTACTTCCTCTTTCAACCTTGTGAAGAAATTGAAATCAGCCTCATAACGTTCTTTTTTCTTGTTTATATTTGGTTTTATTTTGTCTGATTTGTATTTTTTGTAACCTCTGTATTGTTCATTTTAAATTACAATACAATTATGTTTGTTTTGGCCAGGCTTCCCTTAGAAAAACATCATTGTATCTCAATAGGACTCACCTGGTTAAATAAAGATTACATAAAATAAAATAAAACGATTAAAGTAACTGAATATTTTGTATCTGCCTATTACTACAGAATGAACTTCATAAAAGTGATTTTTGGCGGAATTTGAGTCAAATGATTGTATAAGTCAGTGGTTGTGACAATAATGAAGCACTGATCTCAAAAGAATAGAACAGAAGCTGGTTGGAAAGAAGAAGGAATCAAGAAACAGAGTCACAGGAAAGGACCAGACCAGGAGACCAATGAACTGAGGGACAGGCAGAAATATTTACATACATGGCAGAGCGCGGCGGTGGCAGACAGGCAAACCTCTCGCTGAGACACCGTTGTGATAGACAGAGAGGAAAGCAGGAAGTTAATGAGTAGATTGTGGGCCAATAACATAACCAGTCACCCACAACAACGCACTGCCCGTACTCCATACCTGCCTGCCTTGCTGCACTGCATTCTGGGAGTGGAAGGGCAGAGCGGAGCGGCGATGGGATTTGAAAGGCGTTCTGCTTGGGCGATTCACTGATTTGCATTCAACAGTGGAGACACACAAACACCAGAGAACATTGTCTCGAAGCACATGCACATTTAAAAAAAAACAAAAAAAAAACCTTAGTGAGCGAGCACATGCACGAGACCATGTATGAACACCCAAGCATGGATATTATGGACTAATTATTAACCCCTCTCATTTTCAAGTAGTTTGACTATGTGTGTGTGTGTGTGTGTGTGTGTGTGTGTGTGTGTGAGTGAGTGAGTGAGAGAGAGAAGAGATGATTGGAGAAAGGAAGAAGGAGGAATAAGGATTAGAGGTTGGGGAAATACACTCACCCCTCTCAAAAGCTCCTCTCCTCACCTCCTTTTTTTTTTTTTTTTTCCTCTGGCATGTTATTTTTCGCTTTACGATTCTGATAATGATGATATTAGAGAGAAGAGGAGGGGGAGGAGGAAGGAGAGGAGAGGATGATGGGCGCCACATGCGATTGTTCACCCTGTCTTTCCTCTTTCTTTTTTTTTTTTTTTTTTTTTTTTTTTTACTGCTACACATTGCATGGAGAGAGCGACAAAGAGATAGCAGAAGACTTGGGGATGGGGCAGAGGGGGGGGCTCAATGACTAATTTTCCTTTCTTTTACGGCAGCATAAATTTAACAGGAGGGGGGCTTAGGGGGTAGAGTGGAAATCCTTTTAGCGCTCTGATTTATGTACGTCTGATGGCCGAATCATAGATCACCGCCAGAAGATGGCAGACACACTGATGATGATGGGGCCCTTCGACGGGGCCCACTAATGCCCCGCCGAACAAAATGTAACCAATCTGTGGGGGCCCTCAAGCATGCAGTGATCTTCTAATAGAAACTATAGCAAACTATATGCCTGTCACCAATGACTGGGGTGGGGAGTTGCGGGTGAGTGTGTGGGGAGCAGGTAGAGGGAGAAAGGAGGAAAAAAGGAGATGTGAAATGACAAAAAGGGCAAAAATAAAAAAAAAAAGGGGGGGGGGATGATCCAAAGCATAACAGCTTTAGAGGTGGACAGGAAAACAAAGAGGGGGAGCAGAGGTTTGAAAAATAGAGAGCCGCGGAACCACACACCTGAGAACGAGAGGGGAGCCTCGGTGAAGGGGACTCTAAATGTCAGGTTGAAATAAAAATCAAATAAAAAAAGCATCCAAAGGAGTAAACAGCTAAACAATAGACAACAACAAGCAAGCGACTCAAGTGTCCACCTTAAATCATCCAATCACACACGCACACATACGCATACACACCAGCCCAGGCCTGGTGCACAGCGCGGCGCGCACAGCCCCACCAATCATCTTTATATCAAAACATCATTATGCTGCCTGACAGCAGCTAAGATTCCAGCGAGGCCTCGTTGTCATAAATCGTCAGCTGTTGCAGTGCTGCAAAGAGAGCCTTTTCATTTAGGAATGTCAAAGCCCTCCCGAGCCTCGTAAAGATCGCAGGAGACCCTGGAGACGGGGAAACAGAGGCAGAGATGGCAGAGCCTGGGAGATGAAGGTGGTAAATGAAGATGGCAGGTGGCAAGGTGGGAGCAGAACACAAGTCACACACCTGAATCAACTACACCAAAACACTATTTCAGTTGTGCTCCTGGATGTTCAAGTTAACTCAGTCCATGACATATCTCTCACCACCGTTTATTTTACTGTCCGTGAATCCTGTGGAGTTCAGTTTGCATGGAAAGTAAAATTAAGTATAAACAGACAAGCCAGAGAGGAAAATGTATGGCTGCTTCTTGCCTCAAATGCTTTTTTAGAGTCTTTCCAGAGCAATAAGCCAAAATGTGCTGCTGTGTCAAGTTGTTTTTCAAGTTTTGCAGAATTCGTTACTTTCAGCTCCGCGGCCTGCTGGACGGCTGACGGAGTCAGTTTCTCTCCAAGTACATCACTTTGGTTCATACTGAATTATTTTTTTCAATTGCCATAAAATATTTGTAAAATTTGTGTTCCCCCTTGGCTATTGAAATTAAACTAAATATATATCAGCATTTTGTAGAAATGGTTCTGAACTCATTTAAAGCAGTAAAATACTTTACTTGGAGAGATGTTGCAAATGAATTATTCTGTCAGATGTGTATTCTTACAAACCCGAGTCAGCACAGCCAGGAACTCTCACTGGAATATTTGAGGTCCTGATTTTAAAAAATACTGTCAATACATTCATGTGCTATCAGTTTAGTATTTAAACAGAAAGCAGAGCAAAACTGCACAACTCTGTGGATGAAGTAGAATTTCAATGAACTTTCATTGTTTCAGGTGGAGAAATGTGACTGGTTTATGTTCACACTTCCAGACTGAAAATGCTCTAATATGAACAGAGACTCAAGGCAGGAGAGTAAATGGATCTGGTTGAAGTCGGAAGGAGGAAGGTTCAGAGTCAATTTTAACCAAGATATGAAACTCATAAAAATGTTTACTGAAGAATTGATCAACTTGAAACTGTTTGATTTACTGGATGAGGGATCACAAAAGGCTGTTGTCAGCATCACGGGATTGTTCAGTTGGCTGAACTGGAAGGTATCTTTGGTGTTCATAAACTTTGACATTTACCTTGTTTATTTGTTTGTAGTGTTCATGTATACAGTCTGATCTCTCATTTAGGAAGATTCAGTCAGATTAATGAAAAAGTGACCATGTAAATGAAAATATGGAAAGTGTCCACCCATCATTATCATGAACAGTGAGTTTAGCAATTAACCGGTTACATCTTTTAATTCAACTTGAGAAAGTTTTTGTGTTATTGTCACTTTTTGGAAGGAAAAAACATTTTTTGTGACTCTATGAGATAACTGACAGTACAAGCAGAGCTTCTTATGACTCTGTTGATAATACAAGATGAAGCAGCCAAATGCAGCCTGTTTACATAGAGAGAGGAGCAAGAAAACAAAGTTTATTTCCACTTTGTAGTCTAAAGACTAAGGAGAGACAGTATCACGCCCTTTTTGTCATCTTTGAATGCTCCTCTAAATTTAACTCTTGGTGCCCCCGATAAGAAACCCGTAACCCACCCATGCATGTGAGTGAACATTTAATTTTTGATAAGGCTTCAGACAGAAGTCATTCAGTTCTACACAGATTGCTTTGGCTGTTGTTCCTGGAAAATATACTGTCACTTTAGCAAAATCACTATAAAGAAGATTTTATACCAAAAATATGCAGTGAACCAACCATGTGGGAAGAAATTCTTTGGCTGTTCATCAAATTTATCATTAAATCCCCACAAATGGAAGCTGACAGCCTGCACTTCATGTCACTGTGTCATTTCACATCACAAAAGAGGAGTAAAGGGGAAAAAAAAAACTTAGGCAAGTGTGCATTTGTGCGTATGTGTGTCTGTGACTAATGTACTGGAGCTCCTCACTGATGCTGACAAAAAGACAAGTTTGTGTCGCTGGTGCTGGAGTGTGTCCCTCCAGGGCTTCCGTCCATTCACTGGCAGGGGAGATGAACTGAGACAAGATGTCAGAGCAGGAAATGTCAGACCACTGCCAAACCGCTGTTGTGCACACCACTGACACACACACACACACACACACACACACACACACACACACACACACACACACACACACACACACACACACACACACACGAGTGCAGACTTGAATTTATAACACTTAAAAACTCAAATCTACTTCTGATTCCACATGAAAACTAATAAATATTTTATTTTTACATTCCTGTTGTTTTCTGAAAGACTCACTTCAACATTTTTGTTTTTGGAATTCCCAAAAAGTTGTCCTTAAAAGCTGATGGTGTGCTGACAGAGAAAAGGAAAAGAGCGTTTTGTTGGAGGCGGGGTGTTGGAGAGACGATGTGGAAGGATGAGCGCGGCAGCGCTTCATGACCGCTGGCCAGTTCTTATGTTTGTTTTCTTTGGTGGTGTGTACACATTACAGATGTCTTGAGTAATGCCTCCATCTGTAATCTCTCTTCTCTCTCTCTCTCTCTCTCTCTCTCTCCTCCTCCTCCTCCTCTTTTCTCTGATATCCCCCAGGACTCAGTTTCCTTTAAGTGTGTCAATTTGGGTCTCCTTGCTCAAGTTCAAATATTTAGCCCCCAAACAGCCATTTGTCTCCAACTTACCAGACAGAAGGACCGAAATAGAAGAAAATACCTCAAGAAAAAAAGAAACAGAGAGATAGAGGGGGAGGAAAAAGAAAACATCTTGTATGTTGACAGCACTTTTTGCTGCCTGGTTAGCGCACACACACTCACACACACATCACCCCCCGTCTCGTCTGGTTACTGGCTGTGCACTTGCAGTCCCTCTAGGGTGTGTGGGGTCACTCTGCGTGTGTGTATGTCTGTGTCTGTGTGTGTGCTGTTGGGTGAGGGGAGTTCACCCAATGCCAACCCTCTCTGCCTCCCTCTCTTTCCAATCCTGATGCACACACACACACACACACACACACACACACACACACACACACACACACACACACACACACACACACACACACAGACTGGTTTATAGTGCATAGACTGACAAAATCTCAAAACGGGTATGTTGGTGGTTTACACTGACACACCTTTCCCAAGGTCCTAGAGCCATGGGGGTAAGGCTAAAACACTGCAAAAAAATTGAAAAAAATTTAGCTCACTTCAGCTCTCAGAAAGAAGCTTCAGGGCCTGAGATACCACACCTGACTGGCTAGTGGTTTAACCTGACTTTTGGATTGTGGTTTATACTGACCATAACAGGTTTATAGCGACTTTAAAGGGACAACAAAGTGGCGCCAAAACAACACCTATTTAACATAAATTAGCATAAATACTCACTACCACCAGACATCACTATGCATTAGGTGGACAAAACCATAATACAGTATTTAGACTTACAGAGAAGAGGATTTCACCCCTTCAGCTCCTCCTTTGAGACTAATGCACAAACACAAAATAGTATTCAGCCTTTACAGACATGATTAGCATTATTCGGACCTCAAAAGGTGAATGGTTTCAATTTTTCAGTCCCTCCAAGAGACAAATACAAAGATCTGACTGCAAAAAAGGTGCAAGAAAGTGATCTTTAAGAATATTACCCTTTAACTCTCAAGCATGCAACCTTCATGCAGATTCTGAATTAAGTTTTCAACAAAGAATGACTTCTTCACGTCAGGTGTCCAATTGTTTTCAAAACTGTAAATATTTTCTATGTTCTAGCGATCTGTGTTCATAGATGATGGGTTTGTAATGGCAAACAACAACTTTAGTTATGTTTTGGTAAAGTACTGTAAATAAAACAAAAAATCACCTGTTTTTGAGAACTTGAACACACTGTTTTTATTCTTAAGATAAGCAGACAGTTTAGATCCCACATGGTATTGAGTCGTTTTTAAAAAAAAAAGTATACAGAAAAAAAAAAATGTGGGACAATAAATAAAAAACAACCTTTTACACAAAGGTATTGGAGATAATGTAAAAATAAATATAATTTAAAATAAATATAATTTTAAATAGTTTGTTTCTGTTCCACAATTGTGTTTTTGTTAAAGAGAGAGAAAAAAAAAGCATCTTAACGGAACTGAGGTAAGACATGAAAACAACAAAAATGGAGTGTTCTTTTAAAGGAATACTCCGACAATTTTGTACCCACGCCCTTTCCCTGTCATTGACAAAGTGAGAAAAGCTCATTAACACCTTTTTGTGTCTCTGCTTCCAGTGGCTGGATCCCAGCTGTTAGCATCGTAGTTAGCTTTGCTCAATTGCTGGAGGGCAATAGGAGTCGGAGCCGGACTGACGGAAGTGGACAAAGTACTCCTTCCAGTGGTCCAGGGGACGGCGTATTAGCACGTGAAGTAAATCTGAATGGTTGTGAAACATTTTGAAAGACGTGTTTTCTTTTCAACCCGTTAAAATAACGTTTTGATACATGCAGACCTGCGCATGCGCAGTGCTCCGTGGAAGGATATACCGAGCACAGCAGTAGCAGCCGGAAGGTGACTGTAAGTGGGCGCACTTTCATATACTTCTGCTCCTTCCGGCTGCTACTGCTGTGCTCTGGTATATCCTTCCACGGAGCACTGCGCATGCGCAGGTCTGCATGTATCAAAACGTTATTTTAACGGGTTGAAAAGAAAACACGTCTTTCAAAATGTTTCACAACCATTCGAATTTACTTCACGTGCTAATACGCCGTCCCCTGGACCACTGGAAGGAGTACTTTGCCCACTTCCGTCAGTCCGGCTCCGACTGCTATTGCCCTTCAGCAATTGAGCTAAGCTAACTACGATGCTAACAGCTGGGAACCAGCCACTGGAAGCAGAGACACAAAAAAGGTATTTTTGAGCTTGTCTCACTTTGTCAATGATAGGGAAAGGGCGTGGGTACAAAATCGTTCGAGTATTCCTTTAACTAAGTGCCCCCTTGGCTGTTTTTAACAAGAACCTGCTGAACTTGCCTCTGTACATCAACTGAACCACACCTCAGTGGGCTGGGAATTCAAGTAAACGGCAACACATGCTTAAAGTTTCCTCTGAGCCTGCCTCTTGTTTGTAGTGATTCGGTTTCTGACGAAGTCTCTTATATTTTGTACACTTCGCTGTGACAGCACAGGGTCTTCCGCCTGCTGGCACTGCCTGCACTCAGGTTTGGAGGCGAGTTTCCCCTCGGTAATGTGCTCTCCAAAATGTCGCATCACTGCTGCAACTTCAGCTTTGGACCACATCTTCTTTGGTAGTCTTCTTGCTTCACACTCCTGCCTGTCATTTTTTCCTGAAAGTACAGATTAAATAGAGAAATGAAAATTAATGGGAGGTGTGAAAACAATCAAAAGTTTAGTTGAGTTCATGCCACAGAAACTTATCAGAAGAGCTGCAGAACAACAAACATGAGCACAGGCTCTACATAGAGAGATGTAAGGGGCTGATGCAGAGCAGAATAGCTGCAGCTGAGTGAAGGAAGAGGTTGTAGTAATGACTGTATCTAGCCTAAGCTGTCATCAGGACTCACCACCAATAAGATATGGCTCAAGGTGATGTAGCCAGGATCCACTGGGAAATGACAAGAGGAGAGGAGGTGCTGGGCTGGTCCATTTTGATAGGCCATACCTGTTCTAAGGTAGCCAACACTGCCTGTTATTATTATCAATCATCTTATTCCAGTTCATAATCATTTCATTTTCATTTTATTTTATTAAACAGGGAAAGATTACACTTAAGATAATCAGGCCTGACTCAGTAACTAACTGATTTTCAGCAGGTCCCTGCTCTGCAGCAGACAAAACACACACTCAGACAGACAAACAAAAGCACTCATTTGCACAAAGGAGGTCATTCTGGTGGTGGCCATGCTCCCACTACTGATGGCTGCAGTGGTAGCCATCAGCCAGATGTTTCATTATAGTCTTTTTAAAGAGCCCTGTTGTATGGATTGTCCTCAAATTCAAGGGGAGCAGATTCCAGGATTCTGTGAGCTTATCCCATAGATCTTTTCTATCCTAAGATCTTTTCCCATAGTTGTTTTTAAACTGTGGTTTAGGTAAGAGTTCATTTGTAGTGGACCTGGTCCTTAGTCCTGAACCAGAGGTGAGCTTAGGAACCAGGGCAGACAGTGAGGCTGAAGGGCAGCTGTTCTGCAGAAGGTGATAGAGCTTCAGACCACATGGCTCAGAGTGTAGTCCTGGAAAGTCAAGGCCCCTGACAGTGACAGGGCTGTGCAATCATCCACACTGCTTATGGACCTGAGTATGCTAGATGGAGGAAGGCCAAGTAAAATGGAACATAAACTATAGGGTGGTGTTGAGGAGCTGAGGGTAAAAAAAAAAAAAAAAAAAAATCCATCCCCTGAATAAGGTGCTGCAAAATAACAGACTTATCTGTGGTGGAAAACTGCCATACAATGTCTTCTTGGTATCTATTAATTAATGGGTCTTACTGTACTCATACTTTTAATATTTTTCTCTGTCTCTACGTACTTTTAATGATGGAATGTTGAATGTTGGTATGTTGCTCACTTTTGTAACTCAAGTATCTATCTTTTCTTTTTTAGCATTAGTTGGAAGTATTAGTTATGAAATATACAAATACAGCTTATGTAACATTGTTGAAATAGTTTGCCTTATACTGGGTTTTATATTAGTCAAGGACAGTTTACCTTAAATACTTGGCCTACACTACACCTAAGCCTTCTGTACTGATATCTTATAATGCATTTTATGATGTTCATTTATTTTCTTGAATATTAAGTCACATACACACATCAAACACCAGCTTTTAATGTAATTTTGAGGTCCTTACTGAATGTAGAAATGGGTACAGACTGTATTGACTATTCAGGGTCTTACAACAGTTGTTGAATAATGGCTTACACAATAGGGCTGGAAAGGGTGACATAGCGGAAATGCAAAAACTGCAATGCATTGTGGGTTTAGCGGGCATTTGGGAAATGTGTCCACTCCGTTTACATAGCGAGACGCTGTAATCAATTCACAATGGCATAGACTAGCTGTGTGATTCTTTGCCACAAATGGTATCACGATAGGCACGGACAAGGGATTGAAGGGTTCAGATTTTTCTCCTTTCCAACATGGAAAAAACAAGGGCTTCGGGTCGCTGAGCTCACCAAGAAGCACCAAATGGCTTGGATATCAGCCATAAGATGACCTGAATATCACTCGACACATGTTGGTGTGTTCTCAACATTTTCATACTGGTAAGTTATAACTAAAGCATGTGTTAATGTTAACCCTCAGGGGTTATCAACTATTTTAGAGGTATTAAGTCACTACGTGAGTCAACATTTCCAAAGGCCTTAAAAGTGGTCTTACCTTCAGATGGTGTAGTCTCTCCCATCGAGGATGTCGCTTGCGAAAGTGTCTCTGTTAAAAACAAAACATGACTTTTGAACAGTGTCCCATGAACAGAAACCTTCTCCAAAGTTGTTGGCCGTCTGCTGAGAGACAGATCACTTACCGTGGTCCAGAGAGGCATGGGCCTGCTCCATGTCTGTGCCTCCTGATGACAGTCCCAGGCCTTCCTCATCTTCAGACTGGGTTTTTCTGGACTCAGTGCCGCTGTCCTCAGAGTCGGTGCCACTGTCCTTGGCTTCAGTGTCACTGAGTAGTATCTCGTCTAGGAAAAGGTTTGATTAATTCATTTATCGATTGACAGATAATGACAAGGTAGCAAAAGACAATGATAGATAGACTTAATAGCTAAAAAAAAAAGATAGAGATAGACAAGTAGATATATTGGTAGGTGGACAGATAAAGCTTGAAAAAGGTAAGACATTGGCAGGTACAGACAGAAAGACCGACAAATAGAGATGACAGGTTGGAAAATAGATTGACAGATATAACTAGAGAAAGACAGAAATAGAGACAGCTAGAAATAGAGATAGCTAGAAATAAAAGAGGTAGAAAGATAGAGATGGCTAGAAATAAAAACAGAAAGATAGGTAGAAAAAGGGTAAATAGGGATAGCTAGAGATAGAGACAAACAGATAAAGACAGCTAGAGATACAGATAGACATAGATAGGAAAAGAGAAACAGAGGGATAGTAAGAGAAAGGCAGACAGAGATAGTGATAAAAAGAGATACACACGCTTAGATTGAAGGTGAAAGAGCGGTAGAGAAAGATAGATGGAGATAGATGAGTACAGATAGATACACAGATACCTTCAACTTCAATTTCATCCAATGATTTTCCCTGCAGGCCAGAAAGATTGCCTTTCTCCATGGACAATAGTAGCTTGGAAATCTTGGCCAACTGTGTGGTTGGGACTGGTAGTCTATAGAAATCCCGATGGACACGGATATCATGTCCAAGGAAGTCTGCGACCTGATCAAGTTCATTTTTTTTCAAATTCAGGATTTGTGAGAGCGTGGCCACATGTTTTCGGAGCTGAGTTGACCGGAGGAGCTCTGGGTGCTTTGCTCCACACCGGTTTCCATAAAGGCGCAAACAGTCTTGTCCTCTGTAGTGGCTCTGAGCTTGGGGTCTTCCAAACAGGAAGACATTGTTGTCCAAGACACCACATTCCTTCCTTTTGCTTGTCAGTAGTGTCAGGGCGTCGACCATGCAAGGTGTGAGAAGAATGACCACCTTTCTTTCTCTTTTCCCAACAATTTCAACTCTGGTGAAATAGTTGCACAATTTCTGCTCCAGTTTTGACAGGGCCAAAGCAACATCTTCATGCAGCTTTGATCTGTCCCGATCCTCAAAACTTTTCAACAGCATTTTGGAAACTTCTCCAGCACGTCTCCGGTTGAATACAATGATCTGTGCTAAAGTAACTTTAGCAAGCTCAGCATAGTTTTTGGACGTGGCTTCCCCAACCAGGTTGGCAGCAGCACTGTCTGTAGTCTTCTGGAGGTACTGGTGGAGTGTTCGAACATCCTCAGTAAAGGGCAGGGTTGTTGGTTTATTGTACTTTGCACTACTCAGAGTGTTGAGGGCACCGTGGGAAACCAACTCACACCACTTGGAGGTGTAAAGTTTGCTGAATGTTTCAGCTGACTTGATAAGTGCTTCATCTTCGGCCATCAGGGCCCGGCAGTGAATGATATCACAGATTTTGTTAAGTGTGTGCCCCAACTTCAAAGCCAGACTTGGGGTGTGATAGGAGAGCTTTTCCTCATCAAACCCAGCAACTTTTTTGACTGCCCGAACAACAATCTGAAAGTTTGAAGGCTTTATAGCCTCCTCCAGGCTGTGTATCGAGAAGTCGTTGCGCAGACATACCAGTAGTCGTCCCACTTCTCGGAGCTTCTGACGTACATATTCGTGCTTCGTGGGGTCCTGTCCATGTCTATTGTAAAGGGACTGGGCAAAATGAACAACAGAAAGGTCGTTTCGCACAGCCATTCCAATCTCATCCAGTTTCATGGTGCTGAGAATCTTCCACATTCCACTTGAGAAGTGTTGACTGAATACCGTTTCTTGGGCTGTGGCTAAAGCCAGCACTCTTCTTCTCCCATGTTGTTCATCCAGGCCCTCATCTCCTGGCTTACAAGGACATCTTCTGACATGCCTCCACAGCTCTTTGCGGGTATACAGCCCTTGACAGTGCATACAGTGCACAAAGTTCCGAGCTACAGCAGTAGCTTTTGGTTTCCTTTTCACTTTCAACTGTCCTTTTTCACCTTGGAGTACGGTACAGTTATGTTTGAAGTTCCCCCTGTTTCGCATCTTTTCAAACAATATCTTGCGCTCCTTTGAGTGCTCAGGGAGGTAAAACGCATATGAAACCTCTGGATGTGACATATGTGTTTTGAGGTGACGAGTCAGTCTACTTTGTGGCTTTCCACAAATAAAGCAGTAGTTCCGGTTGGTCAAACTAAGATGTGTTGGAGTTGCATTATGTTTGCTCTTCACATGCTTCTTCGATGAGCCTTTGTTAGAAACGGCAGAGTCTGATGTTTCAGCAGCGGTGACATCCAAACCTCCCACAGTTGAGTCTGACGTTTCAGTAGCAGTGACATCCAAAGCTCCAACAGTTGAGTCTGACGTTTCAGTAGCAGTGACATCCAAACCTCCAACAGTTGAGTCTGACGTTTCAGTAGCAGTGACATCCAAAGCTCCAGCCCGACATTCTGACGTATCAGCTGTAACTGGAATACATGTGTCCATAATGTCCTTTGTGCATTTACTGTGTGACGCTGGTTTTCCTCGACTCAGTCGGGCTTTTGACTCAGTCACCACAGACGCGCTTGAATCTGAATCATCATCTGACTCTGTTTCTGGTACATATTCACTTCCAGAGCTGTACTGTTCATCAAGGTCTGCCTTTTGATCTTGATCTTTCACCCGTCTGTAGCAGCACTGATGCCAGATTCTGTGACAGGCTGTGAAAGATTTGGAAAAGTCAAATTAAAATTGTCCATGTACAAAAGAATAGTAACAACACAGCAGCTGTCTTTTATCTCTTTGCAAAATAATATCGTCTTTCACGTCATCTAAGAGGGGTGTTATGAGTTAAATAGTTCTGCCTTGGGTTGGGCGGTATGAACAAAATCTTATATCACGGTAACGGTATATATCACGGTATGTATTTTTCGCCTGTAAACTCAAATAATTGCTTAAAAATAACCAAACTGTCACATTTGTTCATTTTCCTCTTAATTTTTAAACTCCAGTTTATATAACTTGAATTATAAAAAAAAAAAAAATCACAACTTGAAAGAAAAAAAGACCTGAGTTTTTAGCGTCACTCCCGGAGCCACTAGTCTCTGCGTCCGCCCTTATGGCTACCACCCCTCCTGGATACGCTGGTGTTGTTCGCGAGCGCACCCTGTGCTTATCTGACCAATGAAACGCAGCGAACAAACCCCGCACGACGTCGGGACACGCTGTGAAAATGCACAAATGCACCCAAACAATTGCGCTCCGGCTGTCCTGTTAGCGAGTGCAGACGACTCTACACTGACTCAAGAGAGCTGCAGCAGACATCTGCTCTCTCTCTGGTATAAACGGTATGGCAAAATTTCAACCGGTACACACTTTTACACCGTCAAACAGTATTATACCGTCATACCACCCAGCCCTAGTTCTGCCATGGCAAATAAACAGTATATGGTCCTCAAAGCAGGTGGTTCAGCTTCAAATCTGCACTTGGATCCATTTACACCATGTCTCTCTTTCTGGTCTTTCTGACTCTATCCACTAAATTTGAACAACAACCATGGATTTAGCTAATATCTTACCTTTGCACTTGAACCCTATCCATCGCAAAGGAGACAGTGGTCCCAGGCAATGAATGCACTTGTCCATGGCAGACATCGTTATGCACTGAAGAACATGTTTAAGACACTGCAAAAATAAAAAAAAAATAAAAAAAATTCAGAATAAGTGTGATTTTGAATGCAAAGTATCCTATAAGTAAGTCTATGTACCAAAATAATTTAAGGTGACTGCAAACACTTAAATGACTTAGATACAGTTGCAGGAAAAAGTATGTGAACCCTTTAAGATTACTTGGATTTCTGCATAAAATGGTCAAAAAGTATGTTCTGATCTTCATCTAAGTCAAATCACTAGACAAACCCAGTCTGCTTAAACTAGTACAGCACAAAAAATTATAAGTTTATAAGCTTTCTATCCCCAGTCAGAGGTGACACAGAAATTACCACAGATCAGAAATACCTGTCCAGGGTCTGTGGCACCAGAAGCTCTCAGAGAGGACATGTCCACATCAGGAGGCTGTAAAGAGAAAGGAAATTCATATGTACTCAGGTCATTTCTTCCTTTGTTTCTTTTCAACACAGCTGTACACTTAAAGGAATACTCCAAAGATTTTTGACCCACGCCCTTTCCCTATCATTGACAGAGTTAGACAAGCTCATAAATACCTTTTTTGTGTCTCTGCATCCAGTGGCTGGCTCCCAGCTGTTAGCATCATAGTTAGATTAGCTCAATTGCTGGAAGTCAATAGGGAACAGAGCCGGACTGACGAAAGTGGGCAAAACACTCCTTCCAGTGGTCCAGGGGACGGCGTATTAGCAGGTGAAGTAAATCCGAATGGTTACAAAACATTCTAAAAGACGAGTTTTCTTTTCAATCCGTTAAAATAACGTTTTGATACACACAGACCTGCGCATGCGCAGTGCTCCGCGGAAGGATATACCGGCGCACAGCAGCCTCCTGCTGTTCCCTATTGACTTCCAGCAATTGAGCTAATCTAACTACGATGCTAACAGCTGGGAACCAGTCACTGGACGAAGAGACACAAAAAAGGTATTTATGAGCTTGTCTAACTTTGTCAATGATAGGGATAGGGCGTGGGTCCAAAGTCTTCGGAGTATTCAGTAACAACAGATTGACAAGATCTACTGGACTTCAAAACAAGTGTTCTTTAAATACCACATGCAGACAAGACCCTCTGTGTGTTTAGTCCATGTCAGATGCATTCAGGTAGTTCTTCTTTTGATGTGCACACACAGAGGAAAGTGTGACTCTAAAACCTACTAATGTATATATTGTAAAGGTCCTCATGAACCACCATAAACTCAGGTGACAACACACTCAGTTGTGTGTGACATCAGCCTTACACACGAGTTTAAGATTCTAAAAGTTTTCAGGGAATATGTCAATATAAACCACATGTACATAGATACCACCATATACTCAGGTAGCTGTACACACACACACACAGATGTGAGTGTGACTCTCAAACTTATTAATGTATCTCTTTTAGATGTCCACATTAACCACCACCTGGTCAGAAGACTACACACACACACACACACACACACTCAGTGGCAAGAGTGAATTTCAGAAATGTGTCAGTACAAACCTGTTTAGACCACCATAGACCACAAGCACACTAAAGTTAAAAAAAGACCTTCTTGGCAAATCCATGTTCATGCTTATCAAATACTGAAACAACCACACCCTTGCTCAGATGCGAGTGTGACTTCAGAACAGCGAAAATCCTCCTATTAACCTGTTCCTACTATCAAATCAATTCAGGGGAAGCTACACAAATACATACTGACACATGGCAGAATAAGTAGACCGACTGTAAATAACATTTAAGATCACAAAACGTGAATTACCTTTTCAAAACTGGGTTGCAGCCCAAGCACTGGACTCTGGTCACTTTGGCTCACAGGCAATGGGGAGTCCTGTCTGTCCACGGAGCACTGAAAACAGTGACAAAAGGCATATGAGGGCAATCAAACTCAAAAGACAATTTCATACTTTGGTGGAAAAAAAAACCCACTAAACTTCCAGGAAACAGCGAGAGGTGAGCAATCATCAACCAGGCAGAGGTGACACAGAAATGACCACAGATCAGACATACCTGTCCAGGGTCTGTGGCACCAGAAGCTCTCGGAGAGGACATGTCCACATCAGGAGGCTGTAAAGAGAAAAGACATTCATATCAACTCAGGTCATTTCTTCCTTTAGACGTTTGTTTTCAACACAGCTGTACACTTAACAACAGATTGACAAGATCTACTGGACTTCAAAACAAGTTTTCTTTAAATACCACATGCAGACAAGACCCTCTGTGTGTTTAGTCCATGTCAGATGCATTCAGGTAGTTCTTCTTTTGATGTGCACACACAGAGGAAAGTGTGACTCTAAAACCTACTAATGTATATATTGTAAAGGTCCTCATGAACCACCATAAACTCAGGTGACAACACACTCAGTTGTGTGTGACATCAGCCTTACACACGAGTTTAAGATTCTAAAAGTTTTCAGGGAATATGTCAATATAAACCACATGTACATAGATACCACCATATACTCAGGTAGCTGTACACACACACACACACACAAATGTGAGTCTGACTCTAAAACTATTAATGTATCTCTTTTAGATGTCCACATTAACCACCACCTGGTCAGAAGACTATACACACACACACACACACTCAGTAGCAAGAGTGAATTTCAGAAATGTGTCAGTACAAACCTGTTTAGACCACCATAGACCACAAGCACACTAAAGTTAAAAAAAGACCTTCTTGGCAAATCCATGTTCATGCTTATCAAATACTGAAACAACCACACCCTTGCTCAGATGCGAGTGTGACTTCAGAACAGCGAAAATCCTCCAATTAACCTGTTCCTACTATCAAATCAATTCAGGAAGCTACACAAATACATACTGACACATGGCAGAATAAGTAGATTGACTATAAATAACATTTAAGATCACAAAACGTGAATTACCTTTTCAAAACTGGGTTGCAGCCCAAGCACTGGACTCTGGTCACTTTGGCTCACAGGCAATGGGGAGTCCTGTCTGTCCACCGAGCACTGAAAACAGTGACAAAAGGCATATGAGGGCAATCAAACTCAAAAGACAATTTCATACTTACGGTGCATTCACACCGGAGGCGTTGCAAGCGTCACGGGCATCACTGACGCCTCAAACTTGACGCGTGTAAAGTGTGGAATTCGACGCGTGTTGTTTTACACACGACGCTTGCAACGCTCGCGACGCGCGCCAGCTCACTGGCGGGAGTGGGAGGAGCTTCTGTGTCCTGTCTTCATGTTGACAATGGTGGATCCTATCGAGACACTGGCTCGGCTTTATTTAATAAAGAAAGCCAGAAAACGGCGTCGTCAGGTGCCTGTGCGACATCGTTGGGTTCATCCCATCCTGCAGCGGCGTTCGCAATTTGGTGAATTTCACCATTTGCTCCAGGAGCTGCGTGAGGATGAGGTTCGCTTTCAGCGGTACTTCCGCGTCTCCCGGGCCCAGTTTGACGACCTTCTGGCCCGCATCAGAGCTCGGAGTGCTCGTCTGTGATTGGATGATGCTCCGCATTGACGCTTCAAAAGTTCAATTTTCCCAACTTCAGGCGATGAAGCCTGCGACGCGCGTCGCCAACGCTCGAAAAGCGACAATCGAAAAGCGCCTGACATGCGTTAGGTCCGTTGAAGCTCGTCCACCATAGACTTTGAATGTAAAAGCAACGCCCGTGACGCTTGCAACGCGTCTGGTGTGAACGCACCATTAGGTGAAAAAAATCCCACTAAACTTGCAGGAAACAGCGAGAGGTGAGCAATCATCAACCAGGCAGAGGTGACACAGAAATGACCACAGATCAGACATACCTGTCCAGGGTCTGTGGCACCAGAAGCTCTCGGAGAGGACATGTCCACATCAGGAGGCTGTAAAGAGAAAAGACATTCATATCAACTCAGGTCATTTCTTCTTTTAGACGTTTGTTTTCAACACAGCTGTACACTTAACAACAGATTGACAAGATCTACTGGACTTCAAAACAAGTTTTCTTTAAATACCACATGCAGACAAGACCCTCTGTGTGTTTAGTCCATGTCAGATGCATTCAGGTAGTTCTTGTTTTGATGTGCACACACAGAGGAAAGTGTGACTCTAAAACCTACTAATGTATATATTGTAAAGGTCCTCATGAACCACCATAAACTCAGGTGACAACACACTCAGTTGTGTGTGACATCAGCCTTACACACGAGTTTAAGATTCTAAAAGTTTTCAGGGAATATGTCAATATAAACCACATGTACATAGATACCACCATATACTCAGGTAGCTGTACACACACACACACACAAATGTGAGTCTGACTCTAAAACTATTAATGTATCTCTTTTAGATGTCCACATTAACCACCACCTGGTCAGAAGACTACACACACACACACACACACACACTCAGTGGCAAGAGTGAATTTCAGAAATGTGTCAGTACAAACCTGTTTAGACCACCATAGACCACAAGCACACTAAAGTTAAAAAAAGACCTTCTTGGCAAATCCATGTTCATGCTTATCAAATACTGAAACAACCACACCCTTGCTCAGATGCGAGTGTGACTTCAGAACAGCGAAAATCCTCCTATTAACCTGTTCCTACTATCAAATCAATTCAGGGGAAGCTACACAAATACATACTGACACATGGCAGAATAAGTAGACTGACTGTAAATAACATTTAAGATCACAAAACGTGAATTACCTTTTCAAAACTGGGTTGCAGCCCAAGCACTGGACTCTGGTCACTTTGGCTCACAGGCAATGGGGAGTCCTGTCTGTCCACGGAGCACTGAAAACAGTGACAAAAGGCATATGAGGGCAATCAAACTCAAAAGACAATTTCATACTTTGGTGGAAAAAAAACCCACTAAACTTCCAGGAAACAGCGAGAGGTGAGCAATCATCAACCAGGCAGAGGTGACACAGAAATGACCACAGATCAGACATACCTGTCCAGGGTCTGTGGCACCAGAAGCTCTCGGAGAGGACATGTCCACATCAGGAGGCTGTAAAGAGAAAAGACATTCATATCAACTCAGGTCATTTCTTCTTTTAGACGTTTGTTTTCAACACAGCTGTACACTTAACAACAGATTGACAAGATCTACTGGACTTCAAAACAAGTTTTCTTTAAATACCACATGCAGACAAGACCCTCTGTGTGTTTAGTCCATGTCAGATGCATTCAGGTAGTTCTTGTTTTGATGTGCACACACAGAGGAAAGTGTGACTCTAAAACCTACTAATGTATATATTGTAAAGGTCCTCATGAACCACCATAAACTCAGGTGACAACACACTCAGTTGTGTGTGACATCAGCCTTACACACGAGTTTAAGATTCTAAAAGTTTTCAGGGAATATGTCAATATAAACCACATGTACATAGATACCACCATATACTCAGGTAGCTGTACACACACACACACACAAATGTGAGTCTGACTCTAAAACTATTAATGTATCTCTTTTAGATGTCCACATTAACCACCACCTGGTCAGAAGACTATACACACACACTCAGTGGCAAGAGTGAATTTCAGAAATGTGTCAGTACAAACCTGTTTAGACCACCATAGACCACAAGCACACTAAAGTTAAAAAAAGACCTTCTTGGCAAATCCATGTTCATGCTTATCAAATACTGAAACAACCACACCCTTGCTCAGATGCGAGTGTGACTTCAGAACAGCGAAAATCCTCCTATTAACCTGTTCCTACTATCAAATCAATTCAGGAAGCTACACAAATACATACTGACACATGGCAGATTAAGTAGACTGACTGTAAATAACATTTAAGATCACAAAACGTGAATTACCTTTTCAAAACTGGGTTGCAGCCCAAGCACTGGACTCTGGTCACTTTGGCTCACAGGCAATGGGGAGTCCTGTCTGTCCACGGAGCACTGAAAACAGTGACAAAAGGCATATGAGGGCAATCAAACTCAAAAGACAATTTCATACTTTGGTGGGAAAAAAACCCACTAAACTTCCAGGAAACAGCGAGAGGTGAGCAATCATCAACCAGGCAGAGGTGACACAGAAATGACCACAGATCAGACATACCTGTCCAGGGTCTGTGGCACCAGAAGCTCTCGGAGAGGACATGTCCACATCAGGAGGCTGTAAAGAGAAAAGACATTCATATCAACTCAGGTCATTTCTTACTTTAGACCAGGGTTCTCCAATTCCAGTCCTGGAGGGCCGCAGACCTGCATGTTTTCCATGTCTCCCTGCTTCAACACACCTGAATTTCATGAAGGTTCGTCACCATGTTCAGCAGAAAGCCTGATAACGAGCCTTATTGCAATCAGCTGTGTTGAAGCAGGGAGACATGGAAAACATACATGGCTGCGGCCCTCCAGGACTGGAATCGGAGAACCCTGCTTTAGACGTTTCTTTTCAACACAGCTGTACACTTAACATCAGACTGACAAGATCTATTGGACTTCAAAACAAGTTTTTTTAAATACCATATTCAGATATGATATTGATTTAGAAAATAAAGTAAGCCTGCAGCCAATGCAAAGTATTGAAAGAAGGAACAATGGTCACTTAAGACTTCTGGCCTAATTCTTGATAAAATGGCATCCTAAGTGAAATCAGTATTTTTTTCATCTAAACTGCATTTCCTTGTTGGCAATTATCAGTTTCAGAACATGAAAATATGATCACCTTGCTTCTCCAAGGCCAGTCTGAGTCCCCATAATTATATGTGATCTCCTCTCCTGGGTCGATGTCCCGTGTGGCAAACAGACAGAGATGGGGCTTTCCTTCCATATTCAAATACTTCATTTTGGCATTTGGGTTGATATGGTCGTCATTGACTAGCCTTCCGATTGATCCATCTTCTTTTGCTGCATCAATGCTTCAAAAGGAAAATATGAGGTTAATATTATATGCTTGCATGTGCACATTTTCCTGATTCAAAAAAAATTTGGGTTTGGACTATCAAAAGCAATGTGTCACTTCTCTATGATTAAACTTAGCATGGACTTTTAACACTCACCACCACAGTTTCCCATCAAAGCGAAACTCGAACAAGAAGGCCTTGAGGTTTTTGTGGTAAACTCGTTGTCTCCTCTCACATTCTTGTTTGCTGATAAGTTCGCCACGATACTCCATCAGGAAGTCTCCCTTTTCAAATGAAGTGGAAGCGAAGACACCCCGCCCTAATCAAGACATAAGTAACAAGATAAAAGTCAGGAAATACAATAAACGTTTGACTAATTTCCATTGTTAGATTTAGCTCACCTTTAAAAGAACTGATGCACTTGACATCAAGTCCCTCTTTGTCTTTTCCAGACTCAATGTAAAACAATGCTTCATCTTTTGGCTTTAAACGCCTCCGCCTTGGCATTGTCCTCTTCAGAGTCAGTCTATTTGCCAAACACAAAGTCATGGTTATTACAACTGCTTGCAAGACAGGTAGCGAAAGACATGACTGTAAAAGCCCACAGAAAACAGGAATTTAAATCTGACATCCTGAAAGACCCGTAAACTAAGCAAGTTACATTATATTAAAGCATTATGAGATCAAGCACAACTTGTTCATACTTAAGTTCTGTTTATATTATTAATAATTCAACACAAGTTATGGTATTTGGAATTTTATGCAAGGTTCAGTACTTTTTCTAAGTATCAAGCTGTAAATGTCTCTTGATTGACATTCAGTAGAAAAGTAAAGTCAAAGGTAAAAACACCTACTGTTATAAACAGCTCTCAATAATAATTCTGACACAGCTGTAGTCATTTTCAGAGTAAAAATGATGAATGTATCAGTCTAATAACGCCAAACGTTACACTACTTTATGTCTCATGTTAGTCTTTTGTTTTTTTATTTAACCAATGGACCACAGGTCATAAACCTGAAACACAATCAAATAAATAAACCATCACAATATATTCTTTCAATGTCATCATTATTCACACAAAGACAGATTGCATTACCACTCTAAATAACAGTCGGCTGAAATCACTCAAAACTACATTCCCCATAATGCTTTACGCCTACTGGGCATGCGCAGTTCGAGCCTACAACCACGCGTCTCCACGTAAACAAACTGCCTCACGTGCTTACAAAGTAGATAAACATCACAAGACTGCAGCACAACACTCTACAATAGACTGAAACTGTACACCATGCTGCTGCCATTGCTGTTAGTTGCTGAGCGATGGTAACAAATAAGTTTGGACACGCGTTAGCATCGCTAGCCGAATGCTAAACACCATTTTTGTCTCATATCAACTCCTGCAAACTTATTCTCCGTCTGAACAACCTCATCCTCGGTGCGCTTTGGTTAAACAAATGTACTTCATCATTACAAGAGTCAAATCCACGCACTTCACCTGTTCTCCCACCTGACGCAGCTGATCCGGTGATCACAGCACGCACCGGCGGAAGAACACGGAGCCGAAGCACTCCGTGTAATATAGAGCCAAGTACAGAGGCTTTTAAACCACTGTGTCGTGGCTATTTTCGAAACTATATTTCTTTAAACTAAAGAAACTTCTAAAACTCGCTCATTTACACCTGTTCCTTGTACTTTGCTATGCTGCACTTCATCTAGCATCACCAGATAAGCTACTTGACATGACACCGATGAGTCCAGCACGACCTATTTAAAAGGCCAAGGCAGAGAAAATCACCGTAGACTGCCAGGACGAGTAATTAGTGCTTCATGAAGCCGGCCGACAACATAAATAAGCTTTAAACGTTTCTGTTATGTGAAATATGAACATACAAATTAATATTCAGTGCCACGTGCTTCATGCTCCATCATGTTTTCAGACCTTAAGCAGGCTCAGAGGAAACCAGGTGGTCACTTAGGTACTGAACCTTGAATAAACAACCTACCTAAGCTCAAAAATCCTCGTTTTTATTGAAAATATACATAATATGAAGCAAAAAATGCAAATATGTTGCTTACCATGTGCTGTGAAGAACGCCGCCGACTTCGCGCGAAAGTTCCAGAAGCCACGCCCAGATCGCCGTGACGTCTGACGTGTGTGTACGTTTGTGTGTGTGTATGAAAGTGCAATACCAACAACCGCCTCTTGTCTTGCTCTTGGATGAATACACACACACAGAAAGTCAGGTGAGGGGATTATACTGACACTCTAAAAAATAATATTTATAAGATGTTTAAAAATTAACTGGTGCATAATTATTATCCCCCCTGTGTAGTAGGCTCACATTTTCCTTTTTTTGGAGAAAAAATATGATTTCTGACCCCAAAAAAATTCAAAAACAAGTCTTGAATTAGACTGACACTCGGCCTGTCGGTCTAATCCAAAATGTCAACTTTTCCCAGGTCAAAAGTCAGGTGTGTTGTCAGTCTATACCATATATACCAACACACACACACACACACACACACACGCACACACACACACACACACACACACACACACGAGCACCATGCACACCCACCCATTGCTTGGCAAAAGCTACAGATGATGTGCCGTCCAGCTGCATTCCCGTCACTGTGACGATGAGTGCTCCTGCCAAACGCCCGGCAACCAGAGTCACATCTGCTCCTGTCTCTGTCGCCACGGCGATACTGCCCAAGTCTGCTCGACAACCAGCACATGACCGGGGGGCAACAACGGGTGGCACAGAGAGCGAGAGAGAGAGAGAGAGAGAGAGAGAGAGAGAGAGAGTCTGTTACAAATGAAAAGAAATAATACATTTTTTTATTTATTTTGTCAGCATGTTGCTCAGAAGCTGGATATTGTTAAGTTGTATCTACTGAACAAAGCCAAGTAAGCAGACTCCTTAGTATCCACTGGAAGAGTTGAAGGTATCAAAAGTGTGAGAGCACAGCTAACACCAAACCTTCACTGCATTCTGGATATTGCCTATGAATGTGAAAACAATTACTTGAGTAATATCATACAAGGGGTTGACTGTAATTATTTTCAGATGACAACACGGTCCCTCGTCTCATTACACAGAATTTACACACATACCATTTATTGGTTGAGAGTTTAAATAGGTAACACAAAGACCGGTTAATTGATTCATTCGGTTTGTCTCGGGCACAACTAAACAAAAGTTATTGGTGTAAAACGACACGAAAGTTTAATGTTCCTGAGAGTAAATTTGCTTTACCAGACTCCAGCATCATCGTCGGATTCAGTTCTTTTAATTATCTACATTTATTGATAATTACTGACATTATTGGCATGTATTGATTCAATTTATTGTGTGTGATTTCCAGTTGCGCTTCATAACAGCACTTATTTACGCTAAAAATTGTAGAAAAACTGTCTCGCTTTAATATTACAAGAAATGGACATCGATTTTGCTTACAATTGATGTCAAAATTCTTTTAACTGACAATAAATCACGTCTTTAACATCTTTGTACAGTTCTGATTACCTAAGATGTTCCAAACCAAACATTAATATTACCAAATGGTATTAAGACTACATTTAATAAAACTGATTTTTTTCACCAGTTAATGCCTGCCAGGCATTACTGTTTGTAATTTTTTTTAAAAGCAGCTCAATACTCTACTGTTTCTGTTTATTTTCATTTTACCTGTTCATACGGGGGTTTATTTGTGTGTATTCATATCTCAAATGGACTCCCTGATTTTAATTTCTCTTTTTTTCCCTTCAGCTTTGTGAAGCAAAATCACTGTATATATATATATATATATATATTTCTTTCATTCTTATGTCAATGCTATGAAGCATAATACTTTCACTTCTCAAAACCTCATCTCCATAACTTTATTTCTTTATTTGCATCATTTTGTCTCTCCTCTCCCGTTTTCTTTTCCTCCCACAACCGTGATACACCCTCCTGCCTGCCTCTCCTCCTCTCCCTCCATCTCTGCTTCTCCTGCCAGGGTGTTTATATTTGCCCAGCCCACGGCAAAGTGCCTAACAAGGTGGAAAGAATTAGGGGTGAAAAGACAGCATTGTTGCCAGCGAGGGTCTCTCTCTCTCGCGCTCTCTCTCTCTCTCTCTCTCTCTCTCTCCCTCTCTCTCTCTCTCTCTGGCAGTAGATATATTTCGGCTAATGTAGTCCCGACCTTTTCGACTCCAACGAATTATCAACAAAAACAGTAATCCACACTCATTATGGTGAGCGTGTTGAAGAGGCACTGGGAATTTGATCAGAATCACTTCTTGAAAGGCCGCCAAATTTTACAAGCCTCACATTTTTATAAATGAAGTATTTCTTACTTAACTTTTATTTTGGTTAATCTTGTTTTCTTCCCTTTATTTTGTTTTCTGCCACAGAAATTTTTCTGGAAAAAAAATATATATATTAATGACCATTGAAGAGTAGACCCCTCTCCACCCCACTCACTGCTTTGGAAATTTGTTTCAGGTGTTTAACCTTACACTTGCCTGGGGTCGAGAGCAGGGAAGTGTGGCAGGCAGCCTTTTAACGACTGCAGCGAGGGAGCCAAAGGAAAAAAAAAAAAAAGCAAAAGAGGCCTGGGAGTAAAATAGTGGTATGAAGGTGTGTGGGTGGGCGGGGGGGCTGAGTTAGTGCGCATCACCTCTTTGAATGCAGACAGGGTTGAAGTCCTGTCCCCTCCCCACCTGCTCTTTTTATGCCCTCTTCCCAAAGTGAGGTGTAGCATATCCAGTCTTATTAGACGCTGAATTATACGCTCTCACCAAGAGACTGAGGACCCCCCTGTGATGGGGATTCAGGGAAGGGGGGGGTACATACTATAGGTAGTTAGTTAAAAAGGCGGGAAAGGTAAGAAGATGGTGAAGAGAAGAGGTCAAGCTGCTTTGGTTTTCAAAACTGAGAGACGATGTTTTATAAAATACCTTTAGAAGAAAAGGTCAAAGGTCTTCTATTTGCTACCAGGTACTCAAGAGAATGCATGCATGTATTAAATGTATGTTTATGAGCATCACTAGGCGTACTACATGTGTATGCATATGTGCTTATTATGTACTTTCCACGTATGTGTGCATGTCTGTATGTGCGTGCGTGGAAACAAGTGTCCGTGTGTGTGTGTGTGTGTGTGTGTGTGTGTATGTGTGTGTGTGTGTGTGTGTGTGTGTGTGTGTGGTAACAGCAACAAGGTCAGTGATTAGATGAATGAATCCATGCCTCAGTTTTTTAACATGTTTTCAGTCACAACATTTTCACCAAACAGATGCAATATGTGGTAAAAAAATTAAAGAATTATTAACGGGAGGCAGGCGCGTGTGTGATTTAGCAACAGACAGTCATTTTACACTGTCAGTGTTTAATACATTTCACTGAAAGTCAAATTGATCCTCTGTGGGTTACAGGATCAACTTTCACTCAAGAATGCCAATTTCTATGTTAAAGTGATTTTAAGGTGTGGCTCCAGAAAAGTACTTTTTTGTGAAAAATCTCCATCTCAAAGCAGGTTTTTGTGTACTGCAACATCCCAAAAATGAATGCTTTTCTTTTTTTTATATCAGGCCTTGGATTAGATTAGATAAGAATAAATAAAAAACTGATTGCATCTTTTGTCTTACCATCAGGGTTTAATGCCAGAGAAACTGAAATAAAGCAGATTTCTGTTCTATGTGTGAAGGGCAGATGGACAGTGAAAAAAGACGATTTGTATGACAAATTTTCAAACCAAGTTCATTCAAGGTCCTGCACCTGATTTGTTGAAATATTGCATAAATTGCATGCTCAGACAAATAGATAGTATTTTAAGTTTGAATGTGTTTTGCCAGAAATGTACAAAGAATTACACTGATATCAGCTGCAAAGTGGACAGTTAGAATGAGTATAAATGAAATTGTTTACATGAAAACGATGTGCTGGAAAGGGTGTCACTGATTTGTGTTCACCTTGAAGTGGTTGAATGGAGCGTCGAGTCCCCTCCAGTGCAAACATGTGGAGTTGAGTGGAGGGAGTCATCAGGAATATTTGAGTGTTGCAACAAAAAATCTGTTTGACAAAGTCAAGACTTGTGGTATTTTATAAAAAAAAGTCTGCACAAAAAAAAAAAACACGGATAAAAATGTGTCTCATCACGGTAACAGCATCTCTGCTAGAAGCTGAGCTGGTTTGTATCTTCTTTGGAAATGCAGTCCATCAGAATCAATCTTCAGACTTTCAGTCCATAAAAATAAAATATTTAAAAGTTTTTGTGTGTTTTTGTGTGTGTGTGCATTCAATATCATGTCTCTATGATTGTTTTCATACACTTTCTTATGTCAGGCCTTCTGGGGCAGTAACTGTACGCTGTCCATGGTGCTGAAAATAGGTTGATAAATTGCAGTTTTTTACTGATCACACCAGAAGAATTTAGAAATGATTTAATTCTGTTTGTGTATTTATGAAACATATTCCAAATTCAAACACCGATTATTACTATTAGCAGATCCGACTTTATCCCATGAGAGTGAACGCTACACTTTATTCAGGTGTCTTTCACCTTGACAATGACAACAGTACCAACAATTTTAACAATGCAGAGATGTGCTAAGGAGCGAAACTAATACTGGAGCGTATACACACACACACACACACACACACACACACACACACACACACACACACACACACACACACACACAGAAAGAGAGAGAGAGAGAGAGAAACCTGCTGGTCTGTCCCTGATAATGCCCACTGGATGTTCTCACCTTTCACAGAGTCTGTCCATGGCTCTATTTATAATCCTATCACCAAGAGCACACACCTTACCTGAGCATCCACACAGCTATGTGTACCGGTATGTGTGTGTGTGTTTGTCGTAGTGGAGATGGATCCAAGTGTAGGGTCCTTGCAGGGTTTGCTTCAGCGTGATAACAGCCTGTGATTTGTATCTGTAGATGAAGCACCAGCATAATAAATGTTCTCCACCTCTCACCTTCCCCCATCTCTAGTCGTCTTCAGACTCACTCACACGGTTTCTTGGCTTGCTTCTCCAATATGTCAGTGTCTTTGTTTCGCCCCAAAGTTTGTATTTCCTCGTTTATTTGGGTTTCTTTGAGGTTTTCGTTAGTTTCTGTTTCACTCTGTTTCGCACGTTTTCTTTTGTTGTCATTTTCACATGAATGAACACACACACACACACTCATACGTGAGTCGATGTGTGGTGAGGAGTGAGAAGGTGTCAGTACTATTCTCAGGTCAGTTGGGTTTGATCTTTTCCACTTTATGCTTTCACACATTAACAGGCAGCTTGCAGGCTGAAACAGAGAGGGTAACACACCGAAATACACAGGCGCGCACGCGCGCGCACACACACACACACACACACACACACACACACACACACACACACACACGTAGACACATGAGAAAGTAAAAATCACAACGGTTTAGTCCATAAGGACACAAATTCATCACTGTTTTTGTACTCATAAATCACAAAAACTAGTTTTTTTCCTTCCAAAATTAGGTAAGTCAAATTTTAAAAAAGATTTAATTTCAACTCTTTTATTATTACTCTCAGTTCTGTCTGTGGAGCTCTCTGTTTAGTCTTGTGGCTGCAATTTTTCTGACTCAACAAAAGGATTCCTTTCTGCCGTTGATCTATAGTTTTCTGCTGGTCTGTCATAAATTTCTGTCAGTGGTATTAGCTGAGGTTAGGCTCTATTCAATTCTCCTCTCCACAGTCAGTCCATCTGCCTGTTATCCTCTCTAACTCTGTCCTTATCCTCACCTCAGCTCTTCCTAATACTCACTGCTGAGGGAGAGAGCCTGTTGGCAAACTCCTCTCTTCCTCGACTCTCATTGCTCTCGCTTTTACTCACATCTTTACATTTTTGCGACCGTTTGTCTTCCTTTGCCTGATTTTCTACAATCTATGTCTGCTGCCTTTCCTGTCTCCCCATCTCATTACGTGATATTTACCCAGCTGTACAGTACATCAGAGATCCCCCTCCTTCTCTGGACTGCTACTCTTCTGTCTGCTCCTCCCACTTAACTTCTCCCTCTGTTTGCTCAGTGACTGAAGAACTGTTGGATGAAGCCAGGGTAGATATATTAGGGATATACGGCTGGCTTGAACGTAGCCTAATTTTCCATAATGAACTGCAGCCCAATCCTCACCTTCATCATCTTTAGATCTCATCTTATGGAAGTGGAAAGAAATCAATTTTTACTCTTATTAAGGGAGGCCTAGTCCTGCTTAAGTCTCTGATTCGAGTATGTGCGTGCGTGTGGGAGGATAAGGAGGGGGGCGACTCTCCCTTTGCTCCTTCTCTCACTCTTGGTATTGTGCTTTCTCTCCGTCTGTCCCTAATGTATGACTCTCTTCTTTTTCCCTTTGTGTTCATTTTTCATTCGTACTCCTCTTCCCGCGATTATCCCAGTGCATATCAGAGGCTCTTAATGAAGATTCACAACATTTTCCCCTCCCAGCTAATACCTTATCAAAGGAGAAATCTCGTTCCAGAAAATCAATTTTCTTTCATATTATTAAGTCCTACTCTACTGCACTTGCATGCGTGATTCCTTTGGTTTAGCGCTGCAAAGCAACAGTGAGGGACTTAACCCTAAGAGCCCTGCACACTCCATCCACACATCCCAATCTGATATCTCCCATGGCTTAAGCAGATATAAGGGCCAAGGTAAGAGCACAGACTGAATCAGAGAAGAGACGGGAGAAGAGAAGAAGGGAAATGTTGGAGGTAAAGCGATCCAGATTATATATAAAAAAAAGAAAGTTTTCCCAAAGTAACTCTGATTTCAATCAAAGTTTCTTTCTTTCTTTTTTTTTTAATTAATACTCAGACTTTTCTATCAAAATCAGACATCCTGTTTTGAAAACCAAAGAATGTGTTCAGATTATTTATCCTTGATGTTGAGATATATTCACCAGAAAACCTCTGTTTAACATTACATAATATAATATATAATGTTCAGCATCCAGGTCATGGGCATAGCAGAACATGATTATTGTCAATGTATTAACTAAAAAATCCTCAGAGGAAAGTACATTCAGGACTTTCATTTTAAAGAAAATACCAAAAACAAAAAGCACTACAAATTCTATCAGTGCACATTCAAAGCCACAGTTTTCGTGCACTGCAGATGGGACAGCACATGCCACTGATGCACTCTGAACTGGCTTTTAGCCAATCTGGTCCCATCACTTCATTAAAAATGTGTCTGATTTTCAGTTGAGACGACTGCCATGTTGGGTTCATGTTTTTCTGACAGTGTTTATGATTTGACAAGACAAATGGATCATAGTGTAAACTTGGAGTCAGCAAAAATGTGTTTCAGGTTGAACAAGTGAATCTGTTTCCCAAATTGAGCACATGAACAGTGTTTAAGGTTTGGTCAAAAGAGTTCAGGAATCTGCTTTCAGAGAATGGAGTTTATTGTTTCTAACAAATGGCAAAAACTGTAAAAATTGACTTCACTGTTACTTCCTCCTTATGTTCTATTAAGTCCAAAGATCATTCTTGTCTAACCGAAGATTGGATGCATTTTTTTTTTTTACATCAGCAGCATTCCTGGCAAAATAAAAGTTAATTCAGGTGGGAAAATCGCTGGAAATATGAGAAATGTGCAAAAATCCCTGACACGAAGTTCAGAGGCTGAAACTAAATCCGCCGCTGCACAGTGCAGTACTGTATGTACAGTAACTGGCATCGAGGAGATGCTTATTCAATACATATTTTCCTTAGATTCATGTCATTGCTGCAAAAATAGCAGAGCATCACTGAAACTTGAATACAGATTATAACCTGTAGTGGAGCGCGGTCCTCAACTTACAGAGCCACCACAACTTTTCCCCAGTTCTCTTTGCATTTGACATGCCGAAGGTGCCATTCTCCTTTTTTCATATAAATGTGGAGGATGTAAAAATCAATATACCAAGGTCAAGGTAATGTTACTAATCTCACCAGAAGAAATTTGTATGTCAATACAAGTCAGTGAGATCGTGCAGTTATTTAAGTAGCTCAATATATGATGAGTCTTTCCTCCCTCATGTATTACTCCCTCACATCTCGGACAAAGTCCATCCGTCTTCTGTACCGCTTTATTCTGTGCAGGGTCGGGCGTGCTGAAGCCGATCCCAGCTAATTATGGGTGAAAGCAGGGCACACCTTCGACATTTCTCAGACAAAGACATTTTTTTTTTATCAAATTACATTTTCATTTCCAAGAAGCATTTTATAAAATGCATATTTACGCAACCTTAAAGTATTCATGTGGCTGTGTAAAAGACTCCAGGAAAAATATAGTTGTAGTCTATGCAAAAACAAAAAATCAGAAAAGAAAAAAATTTTTGACATCCAAAGCAATTTGTGTAAAGCATTTTAGAAACACACTAATATACTGTACATGTGCATACTATATGCTTTTTCCCCTGCAGAATAGCTTTACATAAATATTTAAACACACATTAAATGTAATTGTGCATTTACCTCACATACATAAACTGTGGCTGCTGTATTGTTTTTTTTTTCTCTCACTCTTTTCTTCTTTTTTTTTTTTTTATTTATTGTTGGTAAGTAATAACATTTGTATTTCTGTCTGTTGCCAAAATATAATTCATAATTAGTCTTGTTAAATGCACAACACACAGTAAAGCTGTCACTGTATGGATTATATACTGTATATTTATAGGAGTGGGTCCAAGTGTACATTGGCAGTGCAGTATTACTTTCTCATCAGCACAGTCCTAAATTATCTCATTATAAATTATTCTAAAGGATTTACTCATGATGTAGAAAATGTTGCCAACTTGAAATGACCTCAGATAGGCTCTGCTCTTTCAGGCCTTTTAAAAGTGATTGCAGTATCAGGAATACGAGCGCCAGAATACGAGAGCTGGACCGTTTCAGGTTGGAGCTCAAGCGTTTGACTCGCTCTGCCAAACAAATATTACACTGCTACCTTTTTTTTTTTTTTTTTACAGTAGACAATTATGCATAAGAGGAGGTGTAATGAAGGATTTCTATGAATTGAAACTCTTCATTATAAGTGTCATAATCTATGGAGTCCAAGATTTGGCTTTATCTTATACCTTCATTTATTTTTAGCGAATGGCCGTAAAATTATTTACTATTATACCATTTTTTTAATCAATCAATATTTTAGTATATAAGTCTGCATACATACAGTACATGCATGCATGTACTGTATGTATGTTTGTGTTAATGTTTCTTTAGTGATGCATTCATCAATTTATTATTTTAGCTATATTCAATATGCAAATTTCTTCTGTGGACTACGGTATGACCAGATGTGCATTTCTATACAAAACTTAGCATGTCTAAATATGGATGTGCTGGACATCAAACTTTGTTCAACCACTGTAAGAACAACAGTTTTCCTTTGTGCCTTGCTTCAGTGGTTGGGATCCACAGTGACAGACTACAGAAACAAGGCCTCCGCTGGAGGGAAAGGCCCCACGGCGGAGCCGCTGGGTGATAGATAAAGTAGGGCAGGGGTAATGATGAGGCATCATCGATGTAAATGATACTCAGGGAGGCCTGGCGAGAGGTAGGGGGGCTGCAGGCAGGTGAGCGAGAGAAAAAGAGAGAGGTGTGGAGACACCAGCACTCATGAGAGATCGGAGCAGGTGAGAGGGAGGGTGGAAGGAGAGCTGGATGGATGGAGGGAGGGAGAGAGGGAATAGGGATGATGAAGAGGGAGAGAGGAAAGAAACAGAGGTGTTGGGGGTGGTGATGTATGTAGGCCTGTCAGAGAGTGGTCGGGGAAGATACAGTGCGCTCCTTACACTGGGGAAGCAACACCCCCACCCACCCTACCACAAACCCACATTTGGCTTCCATCCCGCACCCACCCACCCACGGACTCTCCCTGGATTAGCCTGGATGTAGAGGCTGAGTAATAACCTAAAGGTTGTTGGGTTGCTCCCTGCCACAGACAGGGGTGTTTTCTGGCTGTGAGCTGGCAGCTGGAGGATACTGGTATTACTTCTAAAGTTCTCACCAGCAATGCCCTTGAATAAGACACAGAGTCCCACACTGCACTGCAGGTGGCCGCTAGCATCTCTGATGAAATGCAAATGCAGAGACGGCAGATATGGAATAGGAGGTGAAATGCAAAAACACCTATTTTAGGTGTATGGGTTAGAAAAAAATATATAGTCGCATTGACTTCTTCAAACTACAGAAATTCCACACGTCTGGCAGAACAGCAATGATTGCGAAAACATTTTACATCCACATAACTTAAATTTCAAGAGTGAAATGCAGACACCAAGCAAAAATATTTTCTGTTTGAGATGCAATTGTTTGTCTTTATTTGGGTTAAGCATTGGTTTGGTCCAGCAAAGTCCTGTTGGGGTCGGTGAATGTGGTGCTCCACATGTTGGAGAAGTGGTTGCGACTCTCAACGAGAAAATATCCCCAGCTCAATTCTTGGCTTGGGAGCATTTCTGTTGACTGCATTCATGTCGACTCAGTCACAATCAGCTTGCTTCTTCATCGTGAAGTTTACACAGAGCAAACGTCATGTCGTGACCAAAGATTCTTGGAACCATGTCGTCTAGTATGGCAAGTTGTGAACTTTGCAGAGTCTTTAGAGTCCTTAAAGGAGGACCGCTGCAGTTTAAAGCTTGGTTCCTGTGGCCTTCATGTATTGTAGCCCTGGGTGCTGTCATGTGGAAGTTGAAAGAAGTTTGGCTGGACACAGTGCCATCATCTGCTAATACAACATTTGATACTCGTACAATAATGCAAAGAAAAATACCAAGCACATGGAAATCAGCTCATAATGAGGTAGTGTTGTGTCGCACATTTTCACACGATGAACCACAAGACTGGAACCGAGACATTACCAAAGAATATACACCATTTGTAACAGGAGAGCCTGCTTCCTGGGGTGCCTCGTCACCGCCCTCCCACATGGTTGCTTTGTTTTACATCCAGTGAACCAGGTGCACTTACACCACATCTATACTTCTGGGTGCTACAAACAGTCCTCAGACCAGACGTTTCGTCTGACATTTCTGTACTCTTGGATGCATTTGGAGTATCAGTGTGATAAAAATGCAGGAACTGAAAGGAACTTACCGAGGAATGACTGCAGGGTGAGGATGGGATATACAGTTATAGGTCATCAGTCCATTACAGGACAAACAGTCACACATCAATATTTTTATCTACAGGAAATTTCAGTGTCACCATTAAAGATGGAACTCGGGACTTCAGTTCAAAAACCAGAGAAATTAGAGAGAACTCAGTAATGCACAGAGAGAACATGCAAACCGAGCGGGAAGGCCTTCATATTCAGGATGGAACTGGGGAAGTGCTCACTTTGAGGCAAGAGTATGTGATGCATATATATCCATAGGTGTGCATGCGTGTATGTGTGTGCATGCGTGTGCATGTGTGTGTGTGTGTGCATGTTGGTGTTTCAAGTCAGGCAGCAGAGTAATCCATTCTCTCCACGGTGGTGTGGAGAGACACTGTTGTCATGCCGGCTTTCACACACACACAAACACCGAGACACACTCAAACACACAAGCTGTTGTCATGCTGCGTTACATGGAGTCATGATCACATTATCTAGCGCTGGACCCTACACACTCATTCACTTATATAGCATTCTCTGTAGATTTCCTTCACACACACACACACACACACACACACACACACACACACACACACACACACACACACACACACAATATAGGAACCAATGGCTCACCTGATGGGCCAGCTGAGATGGATTGAGGAGGGCCGCGCTCACGCACTCACTCCCAAACACACAAACATGCACGCACAGTGGTCCTGCTGACAAGCTCTTCCACGCCAGATTAATCTGGTTTACAGTCTTATCTGAGCACAGATAGCACCTCCACGCACACACACACACACACACACACACACACACACACACACACACACACACACACACAAATATCATATCACAAACCACATTTGGACCGGGTGGAGCAACGTACCTGAGACATTCAAACACCCACACACACACACACACACACACACACACACACACACACACACACACACACACACACACACACACACACACTTAGTAGCCACACGCAGAAATAAACAGTCTGGTCCCAAGAATACAATTGCTTGTTTACCTGCAGGTGGGCCAGTCAGGAGAAAATGGCCGAACAAAAACAAACAACAACTGAAAAGAGAGAGAAAAAAAAAAAAAAGTGTCCGTGTGAGCGCTGTGAGAAGGTGGGGGGGCAGCAGGAGAAAGTTTGGATTCGACAAACATCACATTAGTCACAGCGAGGAATCTCCACTCACTCCCCCACCTCGAAAGAAATATAACCAGGAGAATATTGAAGTTGTAATCCTCCAAACTTCTCCGTCCTTTCTGCCTGCTGAAGGTCAACTCCAGAATCTAAAACACTTCTCTGTGTTTTTTGACTTGTTCTCGTTGGATTCTTTATTCTTTTCATGTCTTCACTGCTAAGCACTCCCCGATTCACAAATGAAGTTTATGGCTCCTTCTACCTTAAAATGTTGAATAACTGCACTCATGCAGAAAATCATCCTCCCACATTATCACACATCAAACACATGGAGATATGTGAAAAATACCCCAAAACATTTGGGATATGTTCCAGTCACTTAGAAAATGTATAACGAATTGTTTGACGACTCATGATGAGCAAACTGAAGCAGAGTTTGTATAAAACAGAGGTTTTTAAAGATCAGGCAGACCTCCCCCGAGGGACGTCTCAGAGTTTCAGTGGGCGACATTGCAGGGGTGAAAATCTCGGGGTCCAGGGAACGCCTTGTCCCAGCATGATTTAGGGAATATTAAATTATAATAAAACTATTAATCACATAATTATAACTCGCATTTTGGAAGTAAATTTACTGTATGTGTGATGGAAAGAAATAAAATGATCTGTTTGGCAAAAGCATGAGTGAAACGTTTCAGGTAGTTTCAGGCTCACCAAGTATTTCACATTAAAAACATCTAACAGGCACATGAGGAATAATGTTTTTTTTTTTTTTGCATATAGATCCCAGCTGCTATTCATATTAACACAACATGAAAAGCATCGACAAGTTAAACAAAATGAGTATTTCTTGGCATGAAACAATTCATCACAGTTAGAGAACCGCTGGCATCAGAGGAATCAAAAAGAGCAGAACATACAAAGACATCTGAAATAGACTAGGCGAAGACATTAAAATACATGTATATTTCACTTTGAAGAGTAAATTAGTGTTTTACTGTGTAACAATAAAAGCTCAGTAATTTAAAAACAGAACAGGTCTCTTAATATAACATTGTCAGGACTGAAAAAACAACAATGAAAACTCTTTTTGCAGTCCTCTGCCTCGTCCCCTCCCCCGCCCCAACCAACATACCTCCGTTCAACGTGTACAGATGAGACGTATTGATTTGGTGTCTCCTTTCCATTCTCAAGATGAAATAATTAGTGAGGGTAGAGGGGGGAAAGTCTTTTTCTGTTGGTTAGGATGATTACAGACACCACAGTAATTTATGAAATTTGCATTCACGCTGATGATTTTCAGAGTGAAAAAAGGTGATCAAAAGAGTCAATACAATATGATTACACACACACACACACACACTTTGGTGCTTTGTGGCAGTGTATCAGCCTATGCCACATTCATTCTTACATTGCAACTGTTTTGCAAATTATTTTTTGACTCCATAACACACACATAAATGCACGCACGCCTACTCACATCTTAGTATCTTCATTTCTCTTTGACGTCCACACCAACAATTGTTTTGTGTATTATTACAGCGATGCAAGGAAACTAAACTGTCCAGTTCAATCCTCACAGGGACAACTGGATGAGTGTCATGTACGATTTCTCACCAATTCCTCTTCCTGCCGCAGCAGTGAGCTGATCAAAGTTGATGGGAATAAAAAGGATCAAACAAAACAAGACACGGCATCATCAACAATGATTTCCCTTTTCTTTTTACATGTCTATCGTTCTTTCTCTCTTCTTTTTATGCTGATCTGTCTTTTTCATGGTTTTTCTTTAATTGTTTCAATGGCTTTTTTTTTGTTTGTTTTTTTGTTTTTTTTGCCAGTGCGTTCGCGCTCTCATCCCCTGCACTCCGATAACAGACAGCTGTCTCTGACTGCCTGTGAGTGTGTGCTGTCTGTCTGTACTGAATGCTGTGAGTGGCCTCTACTGGCTGACTGAAGAGAAATAAAATGATTCATAGAATCTGAACACGGGAGTGCTTTACCATGGAGTAACCAAGGTTTAAAAAAAAAAAAAAAAAAAAAGGTTGCAACCATGGAAGATCAAAATTTAAAATGCAAATACCCTCTTTGCAGGAGAGATTATAATATTTGCAGTGCAGTACAGAAGGGCCTGAAAATGTTCTGCATATGTCTCTTGTTCTTTTGTAAAGTTTACCAAACATATGTATATGTGTGTGTGTGTGTGTGTGTGTGTGTGTGTGTGTGTGTGTGTGTTACAGAGAGATGAAGAGCCTTTGCTAGATACAGTATACATAGAACAGTAGGCCATAGATTTATTGCTTTCAGAGGAGTAGAAGGCTGCAGGCCTCAGGGGTCTGTCCTCACATCAATATAACAATGACACACATCGACCCAACAACGGCCCGCTTGCTTCATCACTAGGACAAAGTAGCATCAATAGTTACACAGAGAGCGCAGAACAACCGGTAAAAGACAAAATGCGATAGACTGGGATGGGAAAATCGGAAAGATGTACATCCAATGTTATGTGAATATGAAGGAAAATCTCTTTGACATGGATTTGTTTTTTGTATGAAGATTAGTTGGAAATGTCAAAATGATATGATGCAGTAAACAAGTTTGAACCATATTTGTCATAAATGTAGCAAAATAATTTAATCCACACCTGATAGATTGATGGATTCTTAAATGCTTTACAAACTATTTCCAGTAAAATGCCGCCATTATTTATCTTAATCATCTCCATAAGGATTGCTGAAGACTGACCTATTGCTACCCAGGGTGTGTTCTCAGTATTGTTTCTAATTGGTATTGACCTTTTATTTTCCAGCTAAGCAGCATACAGATTATTTCCCACAATTAAAATGCGTGCATTTGTAGAAATCTCAGAATTAAATCGTTTCAAGACAACAAAATATATTTTAAACAAAAAAAAGTAGTGAACTCATTACATCAGTGCTTCCACAGCATTCAGAGCTCAGAAATATCTGATTGAATTGAATGAATTGTTTCTATTCTTCCTGGAGAGCTTGATGAAGATTTAATCATGGGAGTTTCTTGAACCAGGGATGGGAGCAGGGTTGTGGTTCTCCGGGACAAGAAGGAGGAAACGTCCAACACTCCACAATCAGCAACTGCACTGAAAATGTACATTACATTACATTAATGTAACTTAAATTAAAGTCATTACAATAAATAAATGTTCAAGACTGCAGCTTTCCTATATGTAGGTTACACCTGGTGCCTTTTTTTAAACAAGAACCCCACCAGGCACTGCCTTTTAGTTCTGGCAGGGGGGACAGCCGATGCAAACTAGCCTTTTGGCTAACTCGGGTGCATTTACATTTATCTTTTATATATAATGTTTATTAATGCGCAGTGTCCCTCCGAAACAAATAAAGGAAATGAAATGAAACAACAAAAAAAGATGACCACAGAATCATCTCGTTGTATTTCCAAATCCCCTCAACTCAGAAGCACCAGCACAAGCATGCACCACGCACACTAACCACAGCTGGTTCAGTGATGAATAGACTTTATTCAGCAAACATCAACACTGTAATCACCACCTTTGCTCTTTATACGATTTCTCAAAGGCAATATGTTAAATCTGAAATGGGGGCATTTATGTCGTATGTGTGGTGGTTTGATATACAGCATATCTCACATTCGCCTGCATGTTGCATTTGCTTGTAAAACCCTAACGATCCCAGTCTTTATGCACTTAGCAAGTGTTTTATTGTAACAGACATGGTCATTACATGGCGATGAGGTGCAAACATACAAACGCCTCAGATTATTTGCAGTCAGCCACAAATCACCACACAACCACCACAATGATTCTGTTTTTTAGCCTAATTACAGTTTTATTCACATGAGTATGATTATGAAAGCATTCAGATCAAGAACATAAAAAGGTTTTAATAAAGACGTTGACTAAATAAATGGAGAGAGTGAGATTATATAGCAGACAAAAATGTTAAAAGAGAGGAATAAAAGACAAAAATCAAGTAAATTTGAATTTTTACAGATATTTAGAGTCTAAGAGGTTTTTGTATTGTAAGTCGTTGTTTTATTGCCAGGTTCATTGACAATGATTATCAACAAAAAGTAAAATATTCAAAACATTAAATAACACTACAGCAGATGAAAAAAATGCTAAAGTAAGTAGGTCCCAAAAAATTAGGTCCAAAATAAGACTCTAAACACAGAAAATAGGAAACAGAAACAAGGAAAAAAAACCTAAAAAAGAGAGAGAGAAAGAGAGAGAAAGAGAGAGAGAGTATACTGTAACATTGAGTCGAGAGAGTTTGATGCCACTGAGTAATGAAAAGTCCATATGTTATAGAGCCATCATAAATTATGTCCCACAACGTATGGTGGAGGGGCACAAGGTTTGGTGTGTGTGTGTGTGTGTGTGTGTGTGTGTGTGTGTGTGTGTGTGTGTGTGATCCAGAAATAGGACACCCACCCAGGTAGACAGGAAGCCACGGAAACAAATAGCCCTCGTCGCTAGCGGGACAGACCCACTGCACTTATACCTGCCAGACCTAATCCTGTCCACACACACACACACACACACACACACACACACACACACACACACACACACACACACACACACACACACACTTAGGGAACACACTCAAGAACCCTGAATGTGAGTGCCTGTCACCCCACCAGACAAAAGTTTGCTGATGTCCAAATTTAAACAAAATGTAAAATGTATATTTTAGGTTTCAGTCAGACTGATACAAAGCAACAGTTTAAAAAAATCAAACTGTAATTTGAATTTGCCCGAGCCTTTATGTCAGTGAAGGTTTTTTTGCCATTTTAATCAAGAGGGGAAAAAACATGCAGTAACAACAGACACTCTGCCAGTGAACAACATATGCAATGGAGCATAGAAAAGGTTAGAGAAACAGACCCGTCAACTGAGACTTGCAGGTTCAATTTCCACAGCTGACAGGTAACCAAGTGCTGGTCCTTGAGCAAGGCACCTGAACCCCAGGCTCAAAAGCAGAGACAGACTTCTCCCCAATGGAGATCCATAAATCACAACAATTATAAACATCCTAAATACTCACTTATGAGTTCCCCAAACAGCTTCATCTATTGTGTACTTTTGATTATTCTGTTTCTAACTTCTGGGATCAACAAATTCCTTTCACACAAAGCTCAGCTAATAAAAATAAAACATAAAAATAGCAAAAATAGTGTTTGTACATAAAGTCAACCAGCAAATAATGTTTATTATGTATCATTTACCTGACGAATGAAGTGATTAAAACCTGAGAAGAATGAAGGTGGCACACAACAAAATACTGCATTTCAAAGAAAGAAAGAAAGAAAAGGTGAAATTGGTTCTTAGACGTAAAGATATTGTACAACCAAAAGGCTTTAATTACAAAATAAGACTTAAAATATCTAGTCTGATTTAGTGAAGTTATTTTTTAACTGTTCTATGTTAAGATGCACACTGTCATCAGTGGCCTGTATTCCTGACTGCAGTCTGGACGAGACAAGCCCTTAAATTGATTTCACACCAGTCTCTTAATCAGTCAACAGTTTTTTAGTCAAGATTATCTGTTCGATTGAGATCCGACAGAAAACACTCAAGGACAAAGAAAGAGACGGAGTGGGACAGAAAGCAAAGTCCTCTTTGAATTTGATAAATACTGAAGGTTACAGTATTTATTTGCTTTGACAATTCAAATTTGCCTCTGTTTGCTGCTATGGGACATTAATTTGACCATCTACAACTAAACTTGAAGAACACATAAGAAAAAGCTATAAAGAAAAAAAGTTGTTTAAACGGTATGCGGCTGATGGTGTTAATATCAGCCTTACTGTTCTTTCTTTGGAGCTTCACAGCTCGTCGACTGTACTGTAATCTTCATTCCTCTGATCTGGTCGGACAACGCCAGCGGTGACTTGTGATCTTGCCCCAGTATCTGATCCCAGACCACTGAATGCGGCGCTGCAGCTACCTGACTGTCTGTGTCCCTGCTCTGTTTGTGTGTTTACTAATAAATCATCCCATTACATATCATAAGTAGGCCATCATAATTAATTGGCCAGTCGAGAGAAGCTCTGACAATAAGCCCCCAGCGGTGAACACACACACACACACACACACACACATACACAGACACACACGGTGCTCAGAAGCACTCACACAAGCAGAAATCACTTGTGCTCTGTAAACTGCAAAGAAATGCACAGTAGTGTCCGCAGAAACAACCGCTCAGCCATTAATACGCACATGGCCAAAAGTTATATTATGGCTTTATTTTTCAAACTTGCTGGCTTCCCTTCTTTTTTTTAAAACAACACACGCATTTTTATTAAATGGACCGCTAACTTCTGACAATTCTAAATTCACTTCATACAGTTATGAAGCACAATTTCATGATTATGTGAGAAGAGACTGCAATGCAAACGCAAAGTCAAAAGACCAAGTGAAATCTCTCTGATATCCTTACCTCCTCCTGTCTCCTCCTGCATCCCCTCAGTCTGCCAACCACTACTGTCACCTATTGTTGTTGCCACACCAAAGCAAGTTGCATGAAGAGCAATAATGCTTCACATCCTTGCGGCTTGTGAGAAGGTCAGGAGGTATTCAGATACATGGAAACACAGAAGGGGAATGAACAATGTCCTGACACACACAATGGCGCTCGCTGCAGAGGAGAAAGGATGGCCTTCGTCTATGGGTGTGTGCGCACGTACGTGCGTGCGTGTGAGGGTGTGCATGTCATCTCCGTCTCGTGGGGTGAGGCTGTCTGTGCGCGTGCGTTCATGCACCCAGTCGCTTTGTTTCTTATATCCGTGCGCGGGAACATATGTAGCGGCACGTGACCATGATAATGACCTATATAACATTAGTGAAAGAGATAGGGAGCCAAAGTTTGTGAGAGTGTCAGTGTTGAAAGGGAAAGAGGGAAAGGTGACCCTGGAAGGAAGAATGAATGACCTCTGATACCCATCTTTAGATCAGAGGAGAAAAAGACACCTGATTGGGCTGTGAATAATTTAAAGGGACATTCCACACAGGCTTGTAACCCCACCTTCGAACACTGCACTAAAATAAACAAATGTTACTCTTCACTTCAGGTGAATGACTGATCCAAACCAATTTGTGGCTTTTATGTTTCAAAATCTTCGAAGTTTTCAAAATCTATTTATTGTTTAATTTGTTTGTATACATGAGGGATTTTTTTCATCTAAATTCATAGCATATTCAACAGGGTAATCACTTTTTATAATACAGTCTGATTGCCCACCTGAAGGTCGCAGGCAGAGACGTGTGTATGTTAGTGTCTTGTAAAAACATGCGCTGTTTGAAAAGTCTAATTACGTGAAAAGAGAGACGCGATTTAAAGCTGTATGAAGGTGCCATTTGAGCTTTTTTAATGAGTGGGCAATTAAATGTAACATATATCGCAAACACACAACTAATTTACTCATTGACTAATTCCCTACAAAATCATTCTACCTTTTATCACCAAAGTTGCAAAATGTGGATGGAAAATACTGTTCAATGAACACTGATGTCTCTGAAACAAGAAATTGGCGCCGGTTGCAATGAACCGAAAGCATAATTTACTAATGAGGCGTAATTTAAATTGTATCAAGAATTAAATTAAAAATAACATAATAAAATATAGTTCTATTGCAGTGTTAAACTTGGCGTTAAAAATTGATATTGTATATCCCTCAGACAATGCCAAAAATGCGTTGAAGTCAAGAGTTTTGAACCCCTCTTACCCAAACACTGTGAAATTCACTGTCGCCCCAGAAGCACCATACACACATAACAGATTTATTGGCTTAATTTGCTGACCCCTGCACCCACATATGTGAGTGAGAGGAGGAAGAAAAAGGGGGAGGCCAAGGTCAGGTTTAACAGGGTCAAGTTCAGTCCATCTCCCTGCTGCATTGCATTATGCAGTCAGCTGACTGAATTAGCATGACAACCCGATTTCGCCCACCTCTTTCCCCAATTCATTTCTGTAGCACACGCACAAAAGCACACACAGTAGGGCTCAGGATTCAGTAAATATCGAATGAGAAGAGTTCAGATAGATAGAAATACAGAGAGAGAGAGAGAGTGAGAAAGCGGGCATAAGAGACGGGATCTTCATTCATCTGTGGGCAGATCAGGGGAACTGCAGCAGAGTTAGTGCATGCCTTGCAATTTTGGACACATGGCATGTATACATAAACATGCGAAAACCGAAACATCCTCAGCTCTGACGCCTGTATTTTTCTGAGCAAAGAAAGGAGGTCCAATATACTTCCACAGAAGCAGCAAAAAAAAGTCACTCATCTATTCATCTATCCTCAAAACTCATTTAATAATGATTTGGGTTTCAGGAGGATGCTGAAGCCTATCTCAGCCAGGACCCGACAAACGACCTGCTGCACCCTGAACAAGTCACCCATCTAACACAGTACACAGCGAAACAGACAACCACTCACCTCCAGGAAAGCTGGAGTCACCAAAACCTACACTTGCAAAGGAATAACATGCAAACTCAACGCAGATTGGGTTCAAGCCTTGAACTGTATGAATAACTAAAGCTCAAACATACAATCCACCCATCTGACTAAGATGATGTCTTCAGAACTCTAGGGCCTTAGCCGTTCCACTGTGGGTTTAATTTTATTTTTTTAGTTATTTGTAAAAGCTCACTTTTTTCAGCTTTCACTCCAAAATAATCTCATGAACACAGAAGATTCTGCTACTTATGGGGAAATAATTACAGCTTTATATTATTTGACATTAAAACGATAAAAACTGCAGCACAAGTTACAATAACTTGCTCTGACACTTGTAAAAAGGAGTATTTGCACAGCCATGACTTCTGTACTTTTTTAGCTGTACAGATGGTCTTATGCATTATGAAAAAAATGCATAAGACCATCCAAAATTGCTCGTCAGAAAAAGATAAGACAGAGACGTCAAATCAAATGGGCTGGTAGTCTCGGGGGTGTTGGAGCTGCATAGCAGGCCACATCTCCACAAACAGAGACACAGCAATACACACTGATCACCTAGTGAGCCAAAAGAGAGAGAAGGAAAAAAAAAAAAAAGCTAAGTCTAAATTAAGATGTTGGATGCTGGCTTTCCAATAGGACCTTGACACAGTGGTTGACCTACTCATGACAGGATCCCGGTGCCGCGGATTTGGAATTCTATTAGTATTACCAGCTGTAGGGGAGGGGGAAAAATGTCATGCAGTCATCAGGAAGAGGCCAATCCATAGCTTCTATCCATCAGCCAATTACTGGTGCTAAAGTGGAATTAGATAGGTATTGACAATGAGAGGAGGTGGAGGGAGATTAGCCAGAGAGATGGAAAGAGGAGAGGAAGGAGGAGGCAGGAAAAGGTAGGAGACAAGAGGCAGCGGCGAGAGATGAGAGGAGGTGAGTAAAAGAATGGCACGAAAAGGAGAGGAATGGGAGAAAACTGCAGAAGAGGAGGTAATGAATAAAGGATGGAAACGAGTGAGACAAGAGGAAATGTAATCACTGGCTGATTGGGATTGGCAGGAGATAAAAAAAAAATAAGTTGGAGGGGCAGGTTTGAAATATTATTAAAATATTTTTTTTTAAGTTCCACAGAAGTAGTCCTGAGTCCTAAATCTTGTTTCAGGATGTTTTGGTTAAATGTATCTTTTTGTAAATTGGGACAGACAGATGGAGTAATTTTTATTTTTGTTTATTTATTTATTTCTAAATTGGGGGACATAACTCATGGTGGCAAAAAGCATCTTATTTTCTTACATGTTCTTAGATGCTGAAAATAATATCAACAAAAAAATAAATGAAAAAAAGAAATGATTTCATTCTGATCCGTTGAAACTGTTTTGATTTTCCTTAAAAAAAAAAAAAAAAAAAAAAAAAAAACTGAGGTGGCCCCTTACGGGTTCATCAGGGTTGATGTTCCATTTTTTCCTCTCTGGCCTGTTTGTTTTTTTTTTTTCTCAAGCAATACACTGCAATCTAAGCCAAGAATGCTCAAAGCAGCTCACCATGATATCTGTAACAACTGCAAAAACAAACATGGTTTAACATTCAAACAGGAGAAAAGAGGGGCGCTGACAAGGGTAAAATGTTAAAGGAGAAAGAGGGAGATGTTGAAAACAGGGGCAAAAAAAGGGTGAGAAAAGCGATGGGGGAGAAAGCGAGAAAAAAAAGGTAGAATATAAACTCTGAGCTATGTAATGAATTTATGCCTGGCTGGCAGATCTTTGTAAGTTATTGGAAAAATAGCCGGGGCGGCGTATTGACACAGCTGGGTCTGAGATCAATACATTGAGAATGGGCAATACATTTTAATTTAAAACTGTTCAAACTTTAGCAGCAAATCCATGCGGCTCAGTGCAGCCTCCTGCCCCATCTGAACACACACACACACACACACACACACACACACACACACACACACACACACACACACACACACACACACACACACACACACACACACGAAGAATGAGAGAGAGAGAGTGTCTTTGAATGATATAGATAGTAAATTTTGTCTGCTTGATCACAGCACACACACACTGCTGTGCTTTCATCACTTGACAAGATATTACTTGGACTCACATTCATTTTCTGTGTGTTCTCCTAACTGCACCCATTTCTTTTGGAACTGTAAAAAAAAAAAACCCACATATTTTGTGATTTACTGCACAGTGATTTGCTTTTATCCTCTGGAAATGGATTACAGAGCGCAACAATGTGACTGTTTTATTTCCTGCCAGCTGGTTGGTTTACTCCAGCTCTACCTTTAGTCATTAGCGGTTCATCCCGTCAGCTCAGATGTACGCTAACCTATGATGAGTGAAATCAGTGATAATATGACAGGAGTGCAAGCAAGACATTAGAAATTGCAACTTAGGTTTGAAAAAGAGCTGTGTTTGGATGACTCATTTGTCTCACCTGTTGTGCCTCACAGTATACAAGTAAAATATGGACAGCTAATAAACTTTTAAAATAGTTTTCAGATGTTATACTTCTTTGACTGCATTCAAGAGAAAAACTTTTGTGAAAACTAACCTGTCTCATGATGGTCTAATCCCAGCTCACGTTCCCTATTAGTGGGTGAAAAATCCAACATTTGGTGAATTCTGCTTCACAATGACGGCACTGAAGGATCAAAAAGCGAATTCACTATGAACTTGGCCGGTTATCCCTGTGGTGACTTTTCATACATCTCCTACAAAAAACTCAAACAGTCAAAAGGATCATGAGGCCTCGCTTCCCAGAAAACATTTTTCACACGTTAAATACTCATTGCAAATCAGTTCAGGTTGGCACCTGTTGACAACATAAATTAATCATTAAATGATTTACTGTAATTTTTCAAATACTTCATTTGAACGATTGGTTTGTTGTTGTCCATCCAGTACACAGCACCAGAGCCAATCCCAGCTGAATATGCTCGAGGCACACCCGTCACAGGACAAAAGCAGGCCGAGCTTTAAGAGTATTCATCTTTTAAAACAATGCTGGAGATCAGATGAAATGGTTTGGTCTTGAAAAGCGGATTTATTGAGTCAGCGCTAAACACTCCATGCATCTTGGATCTGTTAATATGAACATATGCATGTAAGCATGCACAGTGGCAAGGGTACACATGTCTTTTCCTCTGTGTTCATGTGTGTTCTGCAAACATTTGCATCTCTTATGAGTTATTTTTAGATAAACCAATAACATATGTAATTAAAAGGCCAGGTTTACTGAGGGATGAGTAGGGCACTTTCGACATCTGTTTTCATCCTGCTCAATTAGCATAATTAATTAACGTTAATCAATCCAAACAAATTATTTTTTAACACCTAGAATAAATCACACCACATCTCTCTGTTTCTCAGCACAGACTGATCCAACTCGCTGCAAAGCATTCATTGATCACCCAACAAATGAGACAATGCTGGGTGATGAGGCTTATTGTATTGTATTCCTATTCTTGTTTGGCTGTCTGAATTCTTGCATCATTACTCCACCCCGACAGTAAGCAAATAGGCAAAAAGTTTAAGCATAAAGTATATGCTTGAGAAAAAACTACATTTCTACAAAAAAGCTAATTATTTGTTGTTTTGCAGTATGCATGTCATATGAGAATTGTAAAGGCAATGAAGAGGTAACTAAGCAAAGTGTTGATAATCAGTTTTGCTCCGTTTCCATGTTTCCGTCTCTTGTGCAGCTCAGGCTCTCAGGGCGTCAGGCCAGTCCCAGCTTACTGTTGTTGAAGATGGGGTGCACTCCAGACCTGTCACTGGATCACCACACTATGAAATCACCACAGACTGATAATTAAAAATCCTAAAAAGTGGACTTGGTCAAATCTTTTGAGTCCATTATTTCTTTCTTGATTCATAACCGAAAACATGTTGAACTGTTGCTCAGACTGAAGGCCAGCAGTGGCTCTCTGGTTCCTGCTCCTGCCTCATAGCAACATGGTGTGGGCTCCAGGTGCTCTGGTTTCCTCCCACAGTCCAAAAACATGCAGGTTAATTGGTGACTGCAAATTGACCACAGGTGTGAATGTGACTGTGTGTGTTTGTCCATCTCTCTCTTGTTTAACTCTGTAATGGACCGGCGGCTTGTCGAGGGTATTTCCTGCTCTCACCCACAGTTAGCTGGGATTGACTCCAGTGTCCTGTTACCCTGAACAGGTTATAGGCATTATGGGAGATGAAAGAACTTTAAGAAGTGGTCCATGGGGCCAGCTTTGTCCCCCTTTTGCCAACACTGGATTGTTAAGTCAAACAGTGCCGTTGTTGGAGGTGCTTACTTTATTGAAGCTCCCATAAATGGATAAAAAAGAAGCTCCAATTAAAACCAATGTCCTGTTTAATGACCAATGCATCATCATTTAGCACTTTAGCACTTCCTCCAGCTTGAAGAACCATGAAGGTCTCGTGTCCGTACCCTCTGGATGTACAAACCATGAATGCACGATGTTGTTTGGTTGGATTTACAGAAATATCAGCGACTTTAATGGAAATAAATAGCATTATTTCATGGTGACAGTGCCAGTTTTATCCAATGAAAATCTATTTTATCTTTTGAACAGGTGATAAACAAGATATTAGCAAGTCGAAATTTAATGTTTGTTGACTCCTTCATCCACCCTGACTTCCTCCTCCTTCACATGGTTTTACCACACTTTAGTTTAAGATGGCTGTCCACTTCGACCAATTTTACCAAAGAAACATTCACAACGCTTTCAATTGACAATGCAACATATTATACGACAGGAAATATTACTGACTTTGTAGAAAGGTCACAAAAGATATTTGTGGAGGGGAAAGTGCTTAGATGTATGCAGGGGATCCACTCTGAAGACCAACTGTTCTGAACAATTTGACTTCAACTAGACTTTATATCGACATCAGCAGTTCACTCAGCTGCTGCAGTTTGAGTTGGATGTTTTACAGATCATTTTAAGTTTGTTTTTCTCAAAAGAGTGCTCAAAAAACATGAGGCTTTTGTGTCCAGCAATTGTGGCTTGTATAGTCCACTAGTATCTTAAAGATAAATGCTATAGAAAGTAATTCTTTGTCACATCAAAAAACATTGATTTTGCTTTTTAATTTATCAAAACAAATACCAACAAAGATAAAACATTTACATTAAAAATGCATTAGTTTTTTATTACCTTTTTGCATTAATGGACAGATACATTCTGTAAATTCTGTCAATTTGTTGGTAAGAATGCAGAAATCATTGTTATTTCAAGGTGTAACATACTTAAGAGGTGTATTTTTAACTGACAAGAAGCATACCTCATACAAGACAAAGCACTGATTTGTTGTTTGTAAACTTTTTAGCCATACTACTGTTCTTCATAGCTTGATGTGCATTCCATTATAAAACAGTATTATTATGAACTACCAGTAAAAATAGTTAAGGCAGAGCACAAAAACCTGCAATGCACAGAAAAGAAAGCTTACACACAGATATTCAATAGAAAAAGTCACTTTCCCACACAACGTATCTGAGGGTGCTGAAAGACAACAACAGTTTCAAATAGATTTTGAACACGTGCACTGATATACACACAAACACTTTCACATACTCTTACTCAAACCTCTAATATTATTATACTGCTGTCAGGTTTTCTGTGGCTTGAGTTAATCAGAAAAGCAAGGGGAAGGGTGCTATCTACCCACCACACTGCCGCATTTATCGATTGCACACACACACACACACACACACACACACACGCACGCACGCTCAGTCTTGTATTTCTATCCTTGTGGGGACCGTCCATTGACTCCCATTCATGTCTAGCCCCTAACCCTGACCCTTACCCTAACCCTAACCCACACCACAACAAAGCCTAACCCTAAAGAAATGTTTTTGCACTTTTACTTTTTTCAGTAACAACAACATGGTCAAGAAAACACTGTTTCTCCTACTTAGGACCGGAAAAAGGTCCCCACAAGGCACGTCGTTCCATGTTTTGCTATCCTTGTGGGGACATTTGGCCCCAACAAGGATAGAAATACAAGAACGCACACACACACACACACACACACACACATACAAACACATACACACGCACACACACACACATCTATTTTCACCAGAAGAACAGGCACCCATAACAATCCTTTAACTATTCTATTGGTCCCAAATAGATTTTCCCATTTTACGGTGTAGAGGCAGAGGAAACGCTGGAGCAGAACTGAAAGTGATATAAATGTATCAAAAAACAGATGAACAAACATTGTGGGAAGATTTATTACTGGAGATTTTAATAAAAATTGGAGGTGGATGAATTGATTTTGGTTTAAGGGAGGGTGTTATAAGAAACAATTTATCGGGATGGCCCAGGTAAGATGCATTATTTTCCGATTGTTATCCGGCTGCACTGTTTAAAGGGCTGATTTGTGTTGTGTATTGCATTTTATGGGTAAGAAGGAAAGAGGAACTTTCAATGATTTAGGTGGGATGTATTAATCAAAGGCAGTCGGTGTGAACCATAGATCGCCCAGAAAAAGAGGTACAGGTGACAGCTCATTCTGCTAAAGAATGTTGTGGAGCTGCACATCACCGCTTCTCAATTCCCCTTTCTTCTTCACACTCTTTTCAATCTCCCTCTTTCCTTCTCTTTCTATCTCACTATCTTTCTCACCTCATCATCTAAGCTCTTTTTCCTCTCTTTCTTCCCTGCTACTGCTCTATATCTTCGCCTCTTCTCCTCACTTCGGTGCACACTTGGTTTTAATTTTATGAGGCCAGAGTAGCTTTTAACCATCCATGCGGCAAATAAACTGGGTATTAGGAGTATTTAGTGTTTTTCTCCTTCCTAAAAGCTTTATATTTCCTCGGTGCTCAGTGACCTCTGCTGCTGGCTGTGACATGTGACGAGACAAGCTCATCATCCTCAGGTTTACGTATTCACTCCACTATCAATTGGTAGATGATGTACTGTTTGCCTTTGTACCGGCTGGCTGGTTTCAGATCTGTAGGTCTTGGTTTAGTTGTATTTATTGTGATCTCTTCAGGTGTTTCAATCTTTGTTGTTTTCCTTTCTTTGTCTGTACAGATATGTCTCCCTGTTTCTTTGTCTGTCTCTTGCCATGGCGGGGTTGTGCCTGTTCCTCGGTTTTGCCCCTGTATGTTGCTTCACTATGAGTTGCCGGTTTACCACCATTTGCTTCGTTTGGAGAGTAAATTTAAAGTACATGTGATAAAATACACTGAAATCTGTACTGAAATAGAATGCACACTGGCTACTTTGTGGAATGTGGACCTTCGGTTTTGGGCAGCCAGGCCATCGCTCTAAATCTTCTCACACAGTCAAACCCACACAGTCACATTCATACACTCACATAATGAAAGGTTATTTGGCCAGTCCAGTCACCTGTGGCCAGGCCTGATTTCTGTGGATTTGAAAGTTAGATTGAATTTGTGATGAATGGGGGTTTTGCGAGTGAATGGACAGGGAACGAGTGTAAACCACCTCACAGCTGTATCATCTCTGATGACTGTTCAATTAATCAGAATTCCCTGCAGTTTGTGACAGTAGATGCAACTTTAAAGTTTACAGGTTCACAATATGAACTCAGTCTCAACAGGTAGTGAATGCTTAAACCTTCTTTACATTTATATAACATGCCTTACTAAAACGTTGTAAAGTAGTTCAGTCAAGGCTGTCAGTTAGCAGTGAATGGCAGTGGAGAAACAAATCTACCAGAGCGGATAATGGCCCAAAGGCCAAAGCCAGTCAAAGTTCCTTGGACACACTCAGTCAATGGTAAATGCAAGTGTGTTGATGCATGTTATGGAGTGATCACTGGCAACCACCAGCTACTTCAGAGGTGAACAGTTAGAAAGAAGAAGCATGATGTGGCCTGTGCTGTTTATTTCAACTATAATAAAATGACCAAGGAATGCACACAATTTTTTTTTTTTTAATTAATTCATCCACTGACTGATGAGTAAAAGTTTGTTTTTTTCTCTTAACCTTCTGTTGACCTGGATGGTCTTCTTTGAGTTTTACTGGCTGTAAGATTGATGAAGATGTACAATGAGTGAGTAGTTTCTTAATTTACAATAATTGACAGTTCTGCAACATCACTCTGTGTTTCTGAAGGTACTGAGAGGCTCATGATGCAAATGTACAGCATGCTAGTGAATCCTGTCTATGACTGAATGGTTGTATGGTGAAAGTGCTGGCCACCGATCTCATAAATAATATAATCTTGTAGTGTTAGGCTTGAAGTCTCAGAAATAGTCAGATATATGTATTGTTAAATCCTGTTAGTTACAACTGTGCAATTATGTGTGGCATTGTCTAGAGCATTGCTTGAAAAACAAGTAAAGTTTATTTCACACCACAAAGTGAATTACAACAAAGCTCACTGCAACTGAGCACATAAATACTAAAAAAAGGAAAGAAATCAAGAGACCATTTAACTATAAATGCAACATGTTCACGCTTTAAAGGTGCATTAAGGAGTTTGCACTTTTTATGCCAAACAACGGCCCCTGCAGGCCTTGGGCATAACTGCAGATTAGTGAAACACTCGTGCCTGTGGCTTGCGTCCATGTAGGTGCACAGAAGAGGGGATCTCCTTCCTCGCTCTTTCAGTAGCGCTCAAGTAAAATGTAAGTTTCTTTTGCCTGGTGGGGTCTGTGCTGGAGTTGTGGCAGTGCCAGAAGCCAGTCTTTTCTTACTTTCTGGAAGCTCCATCCTCAATACTGCTCAGTTGTTGCTCGCTAAGCATCTGGCGGAGTAATGGTGGACAAAACGAAAGCTAAGGAAATCAGGACAGCGGGAGCGCGCATTACGTCACATCCTCTCAAATTCTCGCCCCAAAAAATTCTGGTGCCGGACCGGCACTGCAACTTTCAAGTGACAATTTAGCGCTGTTAGCGTTACTTGCAACGAATATGTCAGGGCACACTCTATACATTACTGAATATTTGTAACATTTTTATGGTGGAAAATAAGTATTTTTAAAGTTGAAAAACTCCTTAATGCACCTTTCAACAGTCATTCTGCAAATGACAAAAAGCCCTCACAGGTCACAGTCCTTTAAAAAAACAAGGTTCTCATCCCTGAATCCAAGGCAATGGAATGATTTTCTTGCCTTTTTGCTTTTTGGTTTGTTTGTTTGTTTGTATTGGCATGCATGATGCGTTCACTTCCAGCTATTTCCTCCTCTCCACTGCAAATGTAGGCAATCCTGTAGGAAGAGGAAAAACCAAAGGTGTTTCCTCCAGCCTACTTGAATGATGTCTTCACTGTCGATGACAACTGGGAACAAGGTCTGCAGATGGTGACTGTGGTGTTGGAGTCCCTGAGGCGGCACTCATAGCCAACGTCTAAAAAGTGTGTAATTGGGCGGGGGAGATTTGGTGTCTGGGGAAGCTCTTGGCCCAAAGGCAAGTCCATTGCCGTGACCATTTGCCTCAGGCCCAGACTTAAAAATGATGTGAGGAGGTTCACGAGGCTGGTTTGTGACTGGGTGGTGGTTCGCTGCTCAGCGACTCTCCAAACCTTTGTGTGCTCATGAGTCCTCTAACTGGTTTCACCTGGAAGGATCCAAACTACCGAACAGGAGGTTATTAGTATTTAAGCAGGTTAAACTGTCACACTGGTTAATGAATAGCAATATTACTGATTACTGATGCTGATTGTTCTTCATATGTGTCACAGATGGAAGGATGGCAGACTTCTGGTCTTACAAATTAAAAAAGCAGGTCTGTTGTGCACATGATGTTTTGGAAAAGTTTCTTAACATTTGAAATTAATCAGCAGGCAGATACTGGAAATGTAGTAAACTGAAATTGTTTGTTTTTGTACGTAGTACTGTATTAATGTTTTTACTCTCCTCCACTCTGTTGCTCCTCCTGTCTCATTAGTGGGCTTCAGTGGTTCAATCAAGCACCTAATTCATGGTCAAGCTCTGAAGATTGTTTGAATTGTTTGAAATTTCATGAGTAAAGGATTTCTTCTCCCATTCTAACGTTTAAGTGGTGTAATGTTTAGAGAAACATGTTTCTAGTCACCTTCATTGCGCAGTCCTGTATCTTCTGCTGAATATCGGTGTACAAAAAAAAAAAAAACAAAACAAAAGGAAATTGATTTTTTCATTTGGTACAATAAGTATTTATTTATAAAATGACAATGAATTTTACAACTAAATCTATTCTGTAGACGGGAAAAGTTAAGTGAGCATGCATAAGGGAACTTTGATAATAGCAACATATGTAGGTACAGATGTTCACACAAGAAGAGATTCAATTAATCATTAAATCACTCCACATGTCACTGCCTCAACTAAACAAGGTCCAACGTATCTGAGCCAGAATCACTATAAGTTCCTGTGCGTGTGCATATATGTGAGTGTGTGTGCACGTGTGTGTCCCTGTTTGTGTGTCAGGGCTGATTGCTCTTGACTTCATTAATCTCTGCAGTGTGGTTATGATTAGCTCTCTGAGGCATGCCAGAGGACATCAGACACACACGCTCACACACTCACTGTCAGGTCTGGCCACCTTTCCAAGCCTGCCTCTCTCACCGTCCAACCAATTAGCTGGGAGAAAAGAGAAATAAACCAGCTCCTGCGGCGGTGACAGGATATTCGCACAATCAGCAATTACCACATGCTACACATATTGTTAACAATACATACTTTTTAGGGAATTTAAAAAAGAAAGAAAACAGTCAGAATCCATGTGTCCCTGTACGGCAGGAGTGATGGAGCCATTAACTACAACTGGCAAGTTCAAGCAACTTTAAAAATGACTGAAAATGATCTTTGATTGAAGAACAGTGTCTGTTCAAGGGCTAATGCAAAATTCACAAAATCTTCAGCAAGTCTTTTTATGAAAAAAATAAAATAAAACAAAAACAGGAGCTAGCTGTAAATGTGGGAAACTCAGATATGAAATCCAAAAAGAGAACGACTGTCAGAAGGATACTATAAAAAGTACCACACAAAGTTTACACAGAGATATAGTTAGTTACCAATTTCATCTCGACAGAAAAAAACCAAAGACTTTCACCAGAGCTACAGATGAACCCAACAGTGGATATGGGGACAGATGAAAAGAACAAGTGATGTGTAAGTGGTGAAGTGCTACAGAGAGGGAGAGTTCTGAGATGCCAGGCTACACCCTGCCATGATCAGAGTACGGACTGGATGATTTATTTTCCTGTTCCAATATCGAGGTCCTGAAAAAAAAAAAAAACACGTTTTGAAAGGAGATTGGGATTGTGGGTGTGAGTAAAGGAATGGTGATCAGATGTAGCAATCATGCCAGAGAAAATATCTCCCCCTTATCTCACCCAATTCCTTTTATTCTTGGATTATTTTTTTTTCTTTTTTGCCTGTTTGTTCCTTCTATTCAATAAGATTGATAAATAAATGTATATGAAACTCTAATATTAAAAAAAAAAACAAACAGATTGACTAATTACCTTTCTCTGTGGTTTATGAGAATGGTTTGGAACTGTTCATGGACTGGCAACCCATCCAGGACCTCACCCAGACTAAACATGGATTTACTCCAGTGTCCTGTAACCCTGCACGAGATTGTAAGAGGCACAGAAGATGGATGGATGGATGGATTGACGCACTGCATGTTAACATCTTTCTGATATGTGAACCGCACATGTTTGCATTTGCTCTCATGTTAGGGCCAATTATAAAACATTTTTAAAGAAAGGTATGCAAATTTTGTCACATGCCATTGTTTCAGGGAGTAATCTTCACAATTGTTTCTCTCCAGCTAAAGCACCATTCCATTTTCGGAATATTGTCATTCAATTGATAATTGTTTATAGTTTGTCTGTCAACATTTTTGCTCCTTAAAAAAAAAAAAAAAAAAAAAAAATCATTTACATTTATCATGTACATCTGGCCTTTGGCTGTACATACAGACAACCAGCTGCCAGACGAATCTCTGCGTGTGTGTATGTCAACACAGACAGCAAAATGACAAATTGTTGAAGAGAAGAATGAGAGGAGTAATGATGGAACAATAATGCCACATGTGTACTCTAGCCTCTATGTGTGTGTGTGTGTGTGTGTGTGTGTGTGTGTGTGTGTGTGTGTGTGTGTGTGTGTGTGTGTGTGTGTGTGTGTGATGTGTGTGTGTGTGTGTGGTGATGAATCTCTCTTTGTGACAGTGGGGCCGGCAGCAGCGAATGTCCTTCTGGGTGGGACATCCACACACACGTACACACACATGCACGCTGAAACACGCATACGCAGATGGAAACGACCACACTAATGGATCACCCCTGTCTGCATACAATCCGCCACAAATAATGATGAACCACCCCTGCATTAAACTATTTTACACAATGCTCAATTCATTACAATCTCTCTCTCTCCTCTCTCTCTCTCTCTCTCTCTCTCCCTCTCTCTCAGGTGAGCTAATAAAGGCATGATATTCCTCCTCTATCGGTGGAATTGTAGTTTTTATCCATTAGACTAGTAGATATGAGGAAAGGGGGAAGGGGGTGTTGGCTGGAGGGGGAGGAACTGCCTTGAAACTGCTTTAAAAGTATTGCCACTGCAGGAATGAATATATCTCCAATAGTAAATAGAAATAATTTTGCACAGATGACCAGAGCAAGCTTTAAATATTTAACATCACCTCAAGTGAAAGGGCTTCACTTATATTTTAGTCCTGATAAATAATAATCACAAAATGTTATTTTGGGAGGAAAAAAAGGAAAATTGGGCTCAGGATAAACATATTGATATAATCTCTCTCTCTCTCTCTCTCTCTCTCTCTCTCTCTCTCTCTCTCTCTCACACACACACACACACACACACACACACACACACACACACACGCACATGCTCAGTTTAAAAGAAGTAAATGTGCCATTCCGTAAACTCTTTTCTCTTTAAGCACATGCAAACACACTTTCTCTTCCGTGTTTCTCCATTTTTACCACATTTTCTGCAACAAATACTACTTAATTATTGTGCTTTATTTTGTTAGATAGTTAAAACTTTATTGATTACCTTCAACACAAAAGCAAAATAGAAATAAATTTGGGCTGACAAGACAAATTAAAAGATGAATATTTTCATTTTGGCTTTCAATTTTGTCCTTTTCTTCAAAAATCAGTTTTCTGTCAGGTATTTCTAAAACTTTGGTGTGAACAAAAGAAATACATTAATTTGGTTCATGACTGAGATGTCTTGTTAAACATAACCACCATGACGTTGATTTTTTTTTTAAACACAAAATCAAGATATTATGTGGTAACATAAAATTGTAATGGTGTGTTAAATATACACCAGTGGGTCATAGAATGATTGGATAATTGCTGATACAAATATTCTTTTCATCCAAAATATATCTCCCTACTTCACTTCGCTCAGTGTGGGAGAGAAGAGAAGAAAGAGTCATTATGGATTTCAATTAAGTGATCCCTGGGCAGAGAGGGATGCGTCAGAGTGGGGGAATTAATGTGCTGCGGACAGATGTTTAATAATAATGGCCGAACTGGCCCTGCCGAGAAACACACATTCTTTTCACTGCACCCCACTGTGGCTGTGGGCACGCACATGCATCCACGGACACACTGAACAATGCTTGGAGAGGCCCACATAGATAGACGCGCACATATAATCACTCATGCGCTGACACACACGATAATGATTCATACACAAGCTCGGTGCAGAGCAATGTACAAGAGTCTTTCACATACACACCCACTGACACGTGTGTGTGTGTGCGTGCGAGCATGTGTGTGTGTGTGTGTGTCTTTATGACCAGTGCTGGCCACAGCGCATATGGCCCTCATTTAGGAACAATGGGCATGGAGAATGACTGGCTGGATGAGCTTCCTGACTGTGAGAGGTGACTGGAGGCATGTTAAATGACATGCCCCGTATGGAGAGATGAAGCGAGGGAAGAAGAGAGGAAGGCAGATAGAGAGAGTATACATGGGTAATCATGGATAAGAACTCATCGCCTCACTAAGCAAGGAAAATGTTTTGATGGAGAACTGACAGATAATAGGGACAGATGGGGAGAACGAGAAAGGTGGAGAAGTTCAAAGGATGATAGCTGGAAAAGATGTTTTACATGGAGAAGGACTGATAACATGTTACTGAGAGTTGTCTGGAAGTGGGTCATTAGACAGAGTGTAAACAGCTTATCTTTTTGTGAAGAGTTCTTCCCATTTTTGTTGTGTCTTTCTTTCACCGATACTCATCTGGTGACACCTAATCAGTGTTGTGGCAGGACGAATAGCTTCCAGCCGTCCTTACAGTGTCGTCAAAAACAACAGTTCCCTAAAAATCTCAGTGTGCGTGCCTCTCTCGCTCACACATGCTGTTCATAGCCTCTTGTCACAACACCATTTCTCCAGTAATTACCAGGGTGGCCGCCCTCCTACCGCCCTTAGATGGATGGGCTAAGCCACCATGGGTTCGACCCTCCAGCCATAACTCTACCTAGGACGTCTGCCGACTGCTCCTCACCGCTGTGGTGGCCCTCAGACAGCAAATTGGCCTCAAAGACAGAGAGAGAGAATATAGTTCTCAAACAAGCACACTGCTTAGCTCACAGAGAAACGGGCATGTCACCGTACAGACATGAAAGAGCATGAAGACAGACACGTACTCATTCACTTCCACTATTTGTCGTTTCTCCTGTCTCTGAGGAGTAATCTGTAATACAGACAGCCCTCTTGCCTGACCATTGGTCGGAGACATATTTTTCTTGCACACACACACAACACACACACACACACACACACACACACACAGTCTTGTATTTCTATCCTTGTGGGGACCTTCCATTGACTCCCATTCATGTCTAGCCCCTAACCCTGACCCTTACCCTAACCCTAACCCACACCACAACAAAGCCTAACCCTAAAGAAATGTTTTTGCACTTTTACTTTTTTCAGTAACAACAACATGGTCAAGAAAACACTGTTTCTCCTACTTAGGACCAGAAAAAGGTCCCCACAAGGCACGTCGTTCCACGTTTTGCTATCCTTGTGGGGACATTTGGCCCCAACAAGGATAGAAATACGAGAACACACACACACACACACACACACGCGCACGCACACACACACACATGCACATGCACACACAGAGGCACGCACACACACCGCTGAGATGATTTTGACAGGAGAATATGACTGAAGAGGAGTGGAGTGAAGATGAAGGGAAATGAGGAAGGAATAGCAGAGAGAAATAAACTGATAACTGCATGATGAAGGGTGATAACGTCAGGAAAGGAGGGAAATGGATGAAGGGATATTTGGATGAAGTGAGGCAGCTTGCAGATCAATACACAGATCCACAATCTGCATCCACGGGGCAGGCATTTTAAAAATGTCTGCAATTTCTTTGCTCCCATTCTCATCTTATTTGCAGTGAATTTTGCTTCAGTCCAGAAGATGGTGGTGGACTGGAGGCTGATGACCAAATCAGCTAACATCAATCCTTAAATGCATATGAATAAATGTTAAACAATAACATTTAAATGGTTTTGTTTATTAGTTTTGTTGTGTGTTGTATGTTCATTTATGAAGATTGACACATTGCATTTGAAGCATTATTATTATTTTTTTTTTTAATTGATGAAGTGAGGATGACTGCTGAATGCTGGCCCACTATGATTTATTCAAAACACAAAAATTAAAAAAAAAAAAAAATCAACTAAAAATTACTGCTCTCTACACTATTTTGACACCTAGTTGTTGCATTTTTTTTTTTTAGAAGTTTTCATTCAATTCGAATCTCCTCGTGCGTTTTAGATAAATTGTAGGTGAGATGTGACGAATACCATGACGTCACAGACAACAGAAAACTTACTGCATTTCCTTATTGTTTTACGTAACAACAGTCGAACTCCGTTGCGCGGCAGTTTAGGACGCAAGTCCTGTTTTTTTTTTTGTGTTTTTTTTCAGCACGTCCTGTTGCCTGGAGGTGACGGTGCTCTCGCTGTGGTTGTTGCCAGGACAACAAGTAAACTTCCCTCGGTGTCAACATGGCGGAGTTGCTGAGCCTCAACGCTGAAGTGGAAGAGTTTAAAAAAGAATATTTCTTCAGGAGCGGGTGAGTGAGTTTCATTAATAAATTAGATGTGAGCAGAGTAAGCTCTCCGTATGTTTGTGCATGCATTGTTGTCTCGCTAGGTTGGATGTTCAAACGCAATAACTATAATGTTTCTGCTTTATCACCTTTCTACCTCTCGCTGTGAACTTGTTGTCTGAGTTGACCAGCTGACCGGTCTCTGATTTTTGTGACATTATATAACTGCAACATGCTACAATACAATTAAATAACCAGACTGTATAATGTGGTATTTTATTTGCATGTCAGCCAAGCAGAGGAGGCCAGACAGAAGGAGAACCAGGCTCAGATCCGGATTCAGAGCTGGTTCACAACCTGCAAGGTGCAGGCTTGCTTGAGGTACATTGTGTGTGTGTGTGCGTGTGTGTGTGTGTGTGTGTGTGTGTGTGTGTGTGTGTGTGTGTGTGTGTGTGTGTGTGTGTGTGTGTGTGTGTGTGTGTGTGTGTTGATCAAACTGAATCTCTATAATCAGAAAGAAAAACTAAACTTATGGGGCTTCTTGATATGTCATAGATACACACCTGTGATATATATTTTATTTATTTTTTGTTATGTTTTGGTTGAAATTTTTATTGTGATAAATCACAGTGCGGAAGTCTATCAGGCATTGTAAAACATTTAAACAGGGTTTTAAGAGTTAATTTCGAGGGAAACCCTGTTAGTAGCTCACTCCCATAATCATCCCACTTCCAGAGCTTTGCAAATGGCCTCAAGGAATAAATGTGGCTTGCACTCTGTGCTCCTTTCACACACGGAGAAATGAATGTCTCTCTCTCTGTGCTTGTTCCTATACTGTGACCCCAGCACCATTCTGCAGGGTCAGCAGACAAACTTCCAGACAGTAGGTTAATTCAGATTACTTTAGTTAATTGATCAATGCGTTAAGTGGATAATTAGCAACAATTTTAGCTGCCTAAGTGCAACTCTGGGGTTGTGCTATCCCCACTATAAGCATTGATTTTCTGGGCATATAAATGGCCTTTTGGAAATTGATGGCCTCATTGGAGGCAGAGAATCGCAGTGGACTTGCATTTAGAGTATGTTTGAAGATGAATACAAATGTGTGCCGCTGACTAAAGGGGGTGAAAGGCTCATCGGACATGATCGAAAAGCCTGGAAGAGGCAAGAGCAGGAATGTTCTCTCTCTCTCTCTCTCTCTCTCTCTCTGTGAGTGTGTGTGAGAGAGAGGGTGAAAGAGAGCTTGTATTTGGAAGTGTAATGTTTCCCTGACCTTTTAATTTAAGTCCTTTTACAGCCCAAGATTTGTATGCAAAAAAAGGTCTTCTTTTCACTGTTTTCCCCATGAAGGAGCTCAGAGCTTGTAGCAGCAGTGGTCATTTTTGGTGTTTTTACTTTGCCACAAAAAAGAATAGTCCTTTTTAATTTCTTCCTCTGAATAGTCATTCATCATTAAAGAAACACACCTTTTCCTGCTTTTTAAAGCACTGAATTGGACAATATATGACAATAAACCTCCCAGCTAATGATCCAACAAAGAAATCTACTGTTTAATTTTCCTCTGAATAACTTTATCAGGGTTTTTCTTTGTTTGAGCTCCGAAGAATACTCGCCTAATTCTCTCTCCAACATGATTTTATTACAGCCATCTGCACAAGAAGGCGATCATTATACAGAAAATATGGCGGGGCTTCAGAGCAAGGGCACGTGTCAGACAAATGGTGAAGGTAAGCCAGTGCCTGGAACTGCTATAGATATATTGATTATGTTATGATAGCATGCATTAGAATTCAATTGCTATATTCCTAAGTCCCACCGTCTGACCTTAAGAAATATAATTCAGTCATTACACATTGGGAAATTAGCACTTAGGAAAAGTGATGCAATGTGATAAGGAATTCCATCTATATCACAATTCCTGGGATGCATTTAGAGAGAGTGTGGTAAGAAATGGAAAGAAGGAAAGAGTTGAGTGTGTGTGTGTGTGTGTGTGTGTGTGTGTGTGTGTGTGTGTGTGTGTGTGTGTGTGTGTGTGTGTGTGTGCGTGTGTGCGTGTGCTTTTTTGTAAAACAAGGCCCATTTTCGGCATATTGCCTCCAACTGCTTCTTAATTGAACAGATTGTTGATACCAGATCCAATACCCAGCGCTCTCACGTATAATTTTCCCCTGGATTGAGTTTTGTAAACGTATCACAACAAGCTATTTATCATGCCTGTAAATTGACTGTTTGCTAAAGCATAACTGCCAGCCGCCGTTTGGGAGGCGTTCAAGAAATGGAAGGGTGGGGTGTTGAAATAAACAATGAAGGATGTGTCACAATACACATATGGGATAACACGAGGCTGTTTGGTCTCATTTAGAAACAGACGAGCGCTAATTTGAATCACTCAAAATTTCCACAGAGCACTATTTTGAATTAGCCCTGAGAGATCCTGTCCTCCACTTCCTCCATCTCTCTCTCTCTCTCTGTACGTCTGTCTGTTCCTCTATTGCGAATCTTATCATGTGTAATGTGACTTGCACAAAGCCTCTTCTCAAAACATCAAGCTGAATTTACAACCTCCTTTCAAGTCTTTGTCTCCCCCCCTCCCATCCCCTCTTCCCTCTCTTCCCTGTCGTTATTAAAAAAGACGTGTTGAGATATGAATCCCTTTTATGGTCGACACTCCAGTTTGCTCCCGAAATGTGCCCCCAGTGGTCAACTGGCACATTTGGTGCGCGGCGGCTGGTTGAGTGCGTTGCTGAATATTCTCTGGCCTTTTGTTAGTCTCTACTGTGGCGGTGCTGTCATTGATTATGAAATCCAGAGGAGAGCGTTTGGCCGTCATACATCTCCATTAGCGCACTGCTTGACTACCATAGATTTTCTTGGCCCTTGTCTGCGTCGGTGTATTAAGAGAGTGCCGTTCTCCCCTTGATACAAAGTCCCACTAACCACTCTCTCTCTTTCTCTCTCTCTCCCTTTATCCTTTTCTCTCTTTCTTTCTTTCTTTTTCTCTCGCTCTCCCTCACCTTCTCACTCTTTCCCTCCATCGGAGCGACTTTTTCTGATTCCTCATGTCTCTCTTCCTTTCCCTTTCGCTCCTTTTCTGCCCCTCCCTCCCCCCTCCCCTCTTCAGTGGCCCTATCTGTGCTTCCTCTGTGCAATGTATTATGTATAAAGAGCTCTTTATCTTTGACGCCTGCTGTGGACAGATCAGAGGGCTGGGAGACAAGATGTAACACCATCTTTTCCTTTGTGTTCACAGGCGGCATATTTTATCATGAAGATGAATTTCTATGAGGAGATGGCGGTCAGGGTAAATATCACGACAGTGCCTTGGTGGGGGGACACTCTGTTGCTCTGTGTGGACTGTGAATGGCAGGCCCCATGAATAGCAGCCCATAAACACTTCATCGTACCACTTTATTGTAAAAAAAAACCAAACAAATCATAAATCATGCAAATCCCCTTACTGTAGCAAAGTTTTTTTTAATAATTTGTGATATTCTGGTGATGCACCTTGATCTGATAAGTCATTATCATGAGATTCAGATTAAAAAAGTTTTGTTTGGCACTTTTAAAGGTTATTATCATATGTCTCAGAACATTTTGATGGTCAGTCAGCAGTTTCCTATCTAACACTGTTCCACAATCCTCTGACTCCTTCATGTATTAGTAATGTCATACTTGTTTGCTAGTTTTACAGTCATTTATTGTTATTTTTTTATTCTGCCATAGAGCTTATTTCCATCAAATGTTCACTTTATCCTCTTAGCAGCTCCTACTGTTCAACTCATAAATCAAACCAGTGAGGCAATGACTGATGCTTTGGCATTTTTATGTGAGGATATTGCTCAGAAACCCTATATTTTTACAATTCCACATAGTTTTCTTTTCTGGCTAATGGTTTCACTCTGCCTAAACTATTAAAGCGTTTTACTGCTCAACAAAAAAATCCACTGGTGTTTATTGAAGAGGGTGTGCTGCTGGCCAGCTGGACAAAGATGTTTATTATGTTTTCATATTAAGTGGAAATCCTGGAAACTGTGGGCTTCAAGTTTTACACGCGATAGAAACCCAAACAAAAAAGAAAAAATAAGGTAACCACCCTGCCATTTTAATAAATGTCACATTAAAGGAGAGAAACATATACTGCAGAGCTGTGTAACTCAGCTGTTTAGGTCACAGGGTGAAATGGTAAAGGTGGTCTCACCATGTAGAGCAAAGCCGACGCTTTTGAAGACAGAAAAGAAGCTTTTATAACCCGTTTAAAATAACTACAATTTCCTCAAGGAAACAATAGAAGACCTAATGAAAAATTAGGTGAAAAGGATGGAAGGTTCAGTGGCTAACAGTGTAAGAAAGTATTGTATTTATACCCCCACAAGGGCCAAATGAGTCTTTTCTGTGCTTAGTATATTCTCTGTGTTTGTGTGAGATTTTTCCAGGTGCTCCAGATTTCTCCCACTGCCCTTGACCAATGCTTTGACCTCAGAAGTGGAGTTAGTCCCAGGGCACTGCACTGTGCGCTGCCCACAGCTTTTAAAGATATGGGGCAAATCCACAGACAAAATTGTCCAAACAGATCTATTACTTGTAACCTAAAACTTTGAAAAGTTAAAACTTGTAGTTAAAACCTATAAAACTTATTAAAACAAAATGGTTTGTTTCTAAAGCACTTTCTACACCAGGACCATTTTTATGATGGCACCTGTTGAAAGTTTCTTCTTCTATTTTTTTTTTATTTTAATATATTTAACTTATAAAGTGTGTTTACATTCAGCGATATCAAAGTCATTCCTTGTGACACATGACAGCAGTGTTTATTCAAGTGTGTGGAACTGACGACAAAAAACGCAGAACTGCATGAATGAAGGACATCTGTATTATTTTACTCAAGAAGTATTCATTGTGTAAATAGAGAGACAGGGAGAAACAAAGGGAGAAGCAATCATCTCTGAATCCCCTAGTGACATCGCCTTTGAATCAATTTTGACTCAATTCTTTTTTTTTTTCTTCTCTCCTGTTTTCTTTATCACGGTGTGGTAGCTAAAAGAGGATAATGTATTAAGGCCGTAATAGAAACCAGTGTTTACATGCTGCACCTCGGATTTGTATTAGATTCAACAGCATCGATTTCACTAGTCAACAAAGGTCAGCAAGAACTCGGGAGGCGGCAATTACTTTATTTAAAATTATCTATTGACTGGCAGATCAATGCTAATTCTCATTTTGCTCTTTGTTGTTTTTTCCCCATCCTCCACTCCTCTCATTCTCTCCTCTTCCCTCCTCTCATAGTGTGATTATTCTTTTTACCTGCCATTGTTTTAATCTCCTAATTAGTCTGAAGGACATCCGCCCCCTTGCTTTAAAATGGTCCACTGGTGTGCGTGGGTGTGTGGAAGCTAATCTGCTGCCTCCTCGATCAGTGTGGATTGATACAGTTAAATATATGGAGCTATGACAGTTGTCTGCCCCACCTTGGATTGTCCCACAGTCACTAGAAAGCAAAAAGAAGCATGATCTAAAAGTGGGCAGGCATTTTTTTTTTATTTTTTTTATTATTACTACTGCTACATTAAAATATTTCAATGCTTTATGGTTCCTCTGAGGTATAAGCAACAATGCAAAAAACACAGTCACAATCTCAGGAATGAGTTATGTACTGCTTCACATGCAGATGTTTTAGTGTCTCAAAAATGACACAGTATGCTTGAAAAGCCAAGAAACGGCTTCGTTTGCTTTTAATGCACAATGAGCACACAGGTGTTGTACTCCCAGTTTCCTCCTGACAAACAGCCTTGTAAGAAACACTGTCTGTAATCCCTCGCAGATCCAGCGGAGATGGAGAGGGTTTTTCGTGAGGAAGTATATCCACAACTTCTCTGCACGAAAAAGTTACCTGGACAGACTCGCTGTGAAAAATAACCTTGTCAGGTAAGAATAAAGAGAGGCTTAAAAAAAGTAACAATTTAACAATACCTTCTTTTTCAATTGGCTGTTTTTTTTATTACTATCTCAAAAATCTTAAGGTACAATTATTGTTTTTATATTTCTTCATAATGAATAGGAGTCAGGTCGGAGGAATGGAAATGGAAGGGAATGAAACAGGGACAAAGAGAGAGAGAGAGAGAGAGAGAGAGAGAGAGAGGTCCTTTAAAAAGCTTGAGGCAAAGAGAGAGAGAGAGGTGAACGATGTGAAGAAATTAAAAATTAGCCTCTGATTTGAACCGCAGCACGTGCATTAATAAAACATCCTGTGCTCCGGGGCTTACTGCTAGAGATACGCCATCTTTTATTTTTGACAAAAAAAACCATCACGTTTAGCTAATAGTCACGTTCCTAATGTTGCTAATATATTTTACCCAAAAATATCTTTAGGCTTCTGCTAAAATTAAATGTAAATTTGTTAAAGTGCTCCTTGGATCACTGACTTCCCCCCTCACTTCCCCAGCAGCGTTCCACCTTTACGGCGTGCTCCTTGCCCCTTGTGGAGGAAGGAGAAACGAGTCCATCAAGAAAGTGTTTCCGCTGTAGTGTCAGAGCACACAAAGCAGACTTAACCAAATATACAGCGCTACATTCAATATTCTGACACTTTTAACCAGTCAGTGACACTACTGCCCTTAACATCTCCTATTTAAATTTGACCTTTTGGTTCTAAAAAGTTTGTAGAATTAAAACTAAGTTTTAATGTAACTTAACCATAACTTGAGTTGTGAAAGCCGGTGTTTATAGGTTGAACGCTGCTACTTAATGTTTGGACAGTGAACATTTTTGAACATCTTTACAGAAAAGAAGTCTTGGTTTATTTCCATTTGTTTCAAAAGCATTATGCAAATTTCAAAATATATAAGTAAACATCCTGAGGCGAAAAAAAAAATTAAGAATTAGGAAAGTAAAATGAAAAATTCTCTTTAATTTTCCAGGTTTCACAAGTCCTTCGGCTTTATTTTCAACTGTGTGACATCTCTCTCCTCTCTGTCATGCACACACACACACACACACACACACACACACACACACACACACACACACACACACACACACAGCCCCTCCTCCACATTGGTCTCGGGTGTTGAGGTCACTTTCGCTCCAGTTAATCACATGTTTATTTAGTGCTGCTGGGGTCACGATCAATTAACGCCATGCCGGCGTTTATTTAAAATATCCCTTCCGTGTTAGCTGCTGAGCCCTTGGATCGCTCGCCGGCTGATCACTCACCCTGCAAAGGTCTGCTTTTTAATCCACCAGCACACTCCATCCCTCCTTAAGTCTTTCTGTCTGTCCAAACCGCTGCATAAATTATTCAAAGTTGGACTAATGGTCTCCATTTAGTGAGGCTGATCAGCTGTGCATGGTAATGATTTAGAAGTAATACATACACTGCCAGGCTTCTCTCTATCTTTCCTCACTCTGTCTGTTTTTCAGTCTTTTTTCTTTTTTTTTTTTTTTGGTCACGGCGGATTTCCCCAGCATAACACTATCTGCGTCATTTCATTAGGTACAGCATCCAACTTATCATGTCACTTATACCCTCCATTTCTATTCACTGCCCTCTCTCCACCTCCCTTTCTTAATCTCCATCTCTTGGAACTCTCTTTCTCCCTCTCTTTTACAATCTATTTTGATCTATATCTTTCTCGGCGTCTCCCTCAGCCACAGGTTCACTGTGCCTCACTGTCCATCCTCATTCATCCTTCCTCTCCTTCTGCATAGCCTAATGAAGTCAGGACCCGAGCGCAGTCTCCACTCTACCACAGTTTTCCTTGATACCCCAACAATTTATCACTTTGTCAGGGAGACACTTAAAGTTCCTGGGCTTTAATAAGAGTATGCAGTGGGACAATGGGGGCAATTAGGAAAGCGGAGCAAGCCCGCTTTGCATATTTACTAAATGTGCTGGTGTCATCGCTGCTGCCACTAAAACGGCCTGTTGACTGCATGAATTATTCCCCTATCTGCAATAAACAGCTGGGCAATTATTACTGCCATAATCAGATAAATAGTACTGTCTGTATTCCCGCAACAACAAGGCAAAATATTTTAACTTACCCTAAACAGTATAAAAAGCGGTCTCCTGGCTGAGCAACAACAGATTTTTTTTTTCCTTTCCTCCTAGTGCTGTGCTTTCTCTCTTCCTCTCTCTCCCATTTTCCTGTCTCCCTTTACTCCAGCCTTCTTCGTTCCTCCCTCTCTTGTGTCCCTCTCAAGGACATTCATGAAAGGAGAGCTGCTATGGTGGAGAGAGTGCGGGCCTGCCCTGCGATCACTCTCCACTTCTATGCGTCAGCTTCTCTTTTGCTGCTCCTTCCTTCTGATCCAGTTTGGGTGCAGACAAGTTCACTTATTCTTTGTGATTGGATTTATATGTTCAGTGTGTGTGTGTGTGTGTGTGTGTGTTGAAGTATAATTTGGGTGCACTGCTTTCCCTGTCTCCTTAGGAAATTACTTTTCTGAGTGAAACAATGGTGAAAAAAGTATTTAACTTTTAGAAGAATTTGCAAATCCTTCTTTTTCTTTTCACAGTTCAAGAAATATTGCACTTGTCATTGTTTTTTTTTTTTTTTGTTTCTTCTTCCTGTTTTTGCCACTCCAGTGAATAAGTTGATCAGTCAGTCGCTTAAGTGGAAAGCCCGTGTTAAGAGGATGTTAAAGGCTCAATACATTGAGCTGGTCACTGTCTAGATTGACTACCTGAACACTCCCTCCCATGCCGGCTATTGAATCATTCAATTGGAGCAATTAAAACAGGCAATCAGGTCAAGCCTCTCTTAAATATTTAGAACTTGGCCAATTAGCGGCTCTGGCACTGGCCCGGGCGACCGTAGGTGTGGCCTGCTGTCCCACAATGCCTCACTCTATGATATCCCATCAATCCCTGATGCCCTGTTGTGAACTAGATGGTAAATTATTGAGGAAGAAGTGAGAAATATAGTAGTAGTATATTAGGCATTTAAATAAGTTAAAAGTCCAGGGTGAAAATGTCAGTGGAGGTTTAAGTCATTTGAGGGTGGTTTTGCTTGTTCAACAGTTCAGCAGCTGTCAGACGTACGCTGTAGTTACAGAGTTTGTACCATGTTTCATGTTATGCAGGAGATGATACACAGTGAGTGATTTAATATAGTATATTTTGATATATATTTTTTTAATTCTGGAAATTTTTTCCAAAGCCTCACTGTAGCTTCACTATCATGCTATATTGCAAAAGTAGTCATTTTTAGTAGTCAGTAGTCATTCAAAAATGCTGCAAAATATCATCAGAATAGAGAAAAAATGTTTTTCAAGCTTGAAACACTTTTTTATCTTGTAAGAAAAAAGTTTGATGTGTTGATAATCACTGAGCATCATCATTGATCTTGAAAAGCAATGAGCAAATGATTGGTGGCAGAAGTTTGTGATATGTAAGTTAATACATTTAACTTTGATACTTTTGCTACTTTTGTTACATAATACAAAAAATGGAAAATTCACTTAATGTCTTCAGTCAATAGGATATCTGTATTCCGGCTGTATGTAATGGATGATGAATGTATTCTGAGCCGATGTACATATTTATGTCCAAACAAAACAAAAAAATGTTGGGAGTTTTTTTAGGGCATTGCAACATCTAAAGCATATCTTTTTTCATAGGTTTTTTTTTTTTTTTTTAACTTGACATCACTGACTCATGCTGCATTTTTTTCCCCTCCTTTCACTTTTCCTCTCACTTTAACATACACGCACGCACGCACACACACGAATGCACGCACACTCACACACTCGCAGGGCCTGAGCCGTTTGCCGAAGAGGGCTAATGAGGGTTGTATGTTGTGGCGGCTGGTTGGGTCGACACAGATCGAGGTGCCTTCAGCCGTTACAAATCTGTTTGGCTTTTGTCCACTACACAGCAATTAATAACACTGGAGCTGGGGGCAGGGAAGCAAAGGTCACCCATTCAGTGTAACACACACACACACACACACACACACACACACACACACACACACACGCGCGCACGCACACCAGGCACAATCTTTTGCTCAGAGAGATGAAAACAGGTCCTGACCCCCGAAACATTGCCAGTCAATTTTTAATGTGATGTTAATACATAAGCAAGCACAAATATGTAGATATGCTCACAGGCACCGAACGGTTTGTGAACCACACTGCCCCACAATAAACCAGAAGTTTATTTCTTACGTTTAATAAGTAATATCCCTGTTAGCCAGGTGGACAAATAGAGGCCAAGCAACCTCAATATTTATCCAAACTATATTAAATTACTTTGCTTAATGGTACATATGCATGTTTACACTTGCTTTTTTTTTTTCTGCCTACACACACGCAGGCTCAGTGCTCTGTATATTTCATTTATTTTGTAATTTAATCTGGTACTGAGGAAGGAATGGAAATGCAAAGGCAATGAGAATGTGTTGGGATTTCTTTTTAAATGTCAATCGCTGCAGGATGTGTTACCTCACATTACAGACGCACTTTGGATATCTTGATTCCTCTCTGGAGCCCTGTAATTGAAAACTAAAGTTGTGTGGGAAACAAAGCGTTGAGAGGAATTAGAGGGAAAAGAAAAGAGAGATAGGAAAAGACAAAAAGTCATCGGATTGTTGATGAGCTATGGCTAAATTCTTATTGGTATTGCACTTGTGGAATTAGATTGCTTTTACTCCTGCTTTGTGTGTGTGTGTGCGTTCACATTATCATGGCATGTGTGTTTTAGTAATTGTTTCCAATCCTCCTTTTAAGTTATTGGCCCCTTGTAACAATAAAGCTGCGTGATTGTGGAATGAAATTGCTGTGTATGGGGTTTTAATGCATCCCATTTAGCCAGCTTCGCTTAACAGATGTCACGGACAGACCTGTCCTGACTGCGGTGATGAAATATATCCATCATCCTCCCACTTATAGCCTCTCACGTGCTCACTTTGCTTTTTTCCTTCTATGCAAAGTCTCATTGCTCTGTTTTCCTCCCACAGCTCCTCCGTCTTTCCATGTCTGCCTCACTGTGATTAGACAGTTTGGGGTTTTTTTTCTCTGTCTCTTTTTTTTTTTTTGTTCATCTGAAGGGCAATTGAGGGAATTCAGTTTCATAACAGACATCTGTGTTTTAAATGCACACCAACTCTTGCAGAGTGCATGCCCACTTGAGAATTACACAGAGCAGCCATAACATTAGGGTAAAATCGGTCCCTGTATGCTGCCAAAACAGATGTGAGCCATCGAGGAATGGTCTTCACCGATGTAGATGTGTTTTGGTGTCTGGCACCAAGATGATCGAGGAGTAGATTTCAAGACAAAGAAGTTTTAATACGGAGGCTCCATATGACCACTTGTGCATCAACTTTGAGGACAAAGTGTTTTCTTGTTGCCAAATATATTTCACCTACCAAATGGTCTCACACCAGTTATCTCTAAGTCACTGCCATGAGGTCATAATGTTGTGCCTTGTTGGTGTGTATTTTAAACAAGCATAACATAACAATTTAATTTGATCGTTCAAATAGTCTTTCAAATAACCAGTAATGTATCATGTGGAGGTGAAATGAAAAAAGCATGATTTGATCACATTTAATCATGACCAGACATGTTCCAGGACTCTGAGTATGAGAAGGTACTGTGCCAGTTTAGACCAGCTGACTACAACTGAAGGCTGCAAATTTCCACATTTTTTGTTTGCATGGAATAATTACGGAACTTATTTCCTCTCACACACTTCACATGTACATCAACTATAATTCAAAAATGATTTTAAGTCTTTTCTGTTCTCTTGTAGGAGGGAGCTTGACGAGCTCGAGGAGCTTGAGAAAAGAGAAAGGAGCTGTTTGGAGAAGATAAAAGAGCAGACTGCCAAAGTGTACCAAGCTCATCGGTTACACCATCTCCTCAGCACAAAGCAGGTCAGTCAACAACGTCTTTAACAGAACCCATACAGACACCTGCCACATGCAAATCATATATTTTGATTCTTTGCAAACAAAAAAAATAAACATGGCCACTAAAGGTGTCGGAAATGTACAGTCAGAGTCTTGCTGTCGGAATCACAGTTTGACTCACTCAAACTTGCATTGGTGACTTCAGTCATGGGTGAATTTGAAAAAGTTTGCTGATCATGGATGTACATACGGTATGTACAGCGTGATTTGTGTTCAAGGCAGCATCCACTGACGCACAGTATCAGCATGTACCTACATGGGAGGACACATGCTCAGCTAAAAGTGCAGGAACTCACAAAGGCACTGAGATGAAAACTACTTGACACAAGTTCTTTGGGAAAACAGTTACAGAGAAAAAAAATCAGTCATTGTTCTTTCCTTTTGTAAACACAAGTGGGCTGTGTGGTGTTGAGTTGTGTGTGTGTGGACACATGAGTTAGTAGGTGTCCTCATGGCTCTTCTGATGTGCTGAGTGTAGTATTTTAGTGTTTCCCCGGGCACAGGTGTGTGTGTGTGTGTGTGTTTGTGTGTGTGTGTGTGTGTGTGTGTGTGTGTGTGTGTGTGTGTGTGTGGCATCTACGTATCTCTGTGACTCCCTACTGGGATCATAATGAAGACAAAGCACACTGGTCACTGTTGATTCAGCACCACCGGTCCTCTCTCTCTTTCTTGCTCTCTTGCTTTTTGCGCTCTCTGTCTCTCTCTCTCTTCCTCCTTTTTTCTTTCTTCTTTCTATCTCTCTCTCCCTCTCTCTCTCTTTCCAAGCTTGTACGACCAGCATCGTCATCATCTAGTCTCCTACCTACCGGTAATTTCTAAAGGTATGAGGTGTTCACCTCTGACAAATACTCGCTCATAGCTGCAAATTATTCTTATTGTGGAGACATTGGCTCACACAGGCTTGGCATTTTGTTGAATGTTGCTTTGTCCTTTACATGTTTTAGGAATGTCAGTGTTCATGTACGAGCATTGGTCCTGTTCTGTCTCTCAATAAAAAAAGTGGTTAAAATATGAAGACACCAATGGGAAAGAAAGCATGTCGGAAAGTTTATGTGCTCCACCTGTCCTCTGTCCATCTCTTTTTCTCTTTCTCTCCACAGCTCTTTCTTTTTCTCTGCATATGGTAGGGGACTCTTTCCCTTCGTAGCTCTGACCTTGTCAACAGTGAATAGATGGCTCTCCCACACAGTTCATCCTTCCTCACTTCTCGGACCTCAGCCCACACACACACACACACACACACACACACACACACACACACACACACACACACACACACACACACAGTCACACACAGCTTACCAAAAGGCCCCAAGTCCCTCTGACAGAGACAGAGAAGCTGTGTTCCTGAGGTCAACATCATTGCTCTTCCAGTAGCTAGGTTGGTACATTTGGGCTTATGTGTGTTGTTTGTGTTTGTCTGCACGCACATGTGTGTGTGTTTCTGTGTGTGTCGTCATTTGTGGCAACATTCAAGTCTCAATATGTCGCGAGCCGGCCTTATTTTTTGGGGGTGCAAAATTATTATGTACAATTCATTCCTAATTCAGGGAGTTTAATCCTAATTTGAGTGTCTGGCACTTGTTAAAGTAACTATAAGTGGTCAGTTATACATTTTACACACATTACTGTCATCTGCTGATGAACAAACGTCACAGAGTGAGCACCACACAAAGTAGTCCTCACTCAGATGCTAACCCAGACTGCGTGCTTCACCACCATACCTCTCCTGTAAGTTCACTTCTTCATCACAAACTCAACACAACCAATCCAAATTGTCTAAATGCTTGTTAGTTTTACTTAAACACATTTCCTGCTCTTTATAGTGGTAGTCTCCTCATGAACAAAATTAATTTTTTATGACTCCATATCAGTTTTAAATCTGACACCCTGATACATGAAAAAAAAATGTAAAAAAAACTCATTTAGACTGAGACGAGACACACACTAATGTCGACTTCTGTGAGAATCACAGTTTTGTGCCTTGAAGTCCACGCCTTCTAACTTGGTTTTATTGTAGTGTGTTGTTTGGCGCTTTCCCCTCACTGCAGTAATATGTGCAGTTAGCAGGTGGCCTTTCTTTCCCTGCTTGTGTGAGCTCATTAAATCGTGTAGTTGTCGTAGATTTCATGTGCTACATACATTTTTTATGAACAGTTTCCTTGTCGACAGAATAAGAACATTCTTAATGTGAATCTGTCTATAATGCAAATTGTTTTGTAATAACAGCTGTACTAATCTCTCGTTTGTTTCATATTTCACTTTCCTCCTCAGCGCCCAGGAGTCTTTATGTCTCCATTCAGCACCGTCCCCCATGAGATGGAGTTACTACTGAGGCAGGTCAAGTACCAGGCGCCGACCAAGTTGGCCTCTAGGGGCAGTGCGTGTCCCATGGGCATCCCTGGCTCAACTGACCCCAGTTTCACTGAGACTCTCAAATCCCCGTGGATGAAAACTACACGAACCTGCTGCTCCAGGCCTGCACTTCCTCCCATCACCAGCAAGAAAGATCAGGTGATGATGGTCAACGCTACTCCTCTATCACACATAAACAGATATAGAAACAGTGCGCCGACGCATTTAGGACAAAGGACAAGTGAAGACTGAGGCAGAAGAATGGAAAAAAGAATTAGAACATGGGAAATAGAAGAGAGCATTATTTTAGAAAGTGTCATACTAATTATTAAAGCCCCGCCGCCTCCCCCTGTTGCCCCATGAGGGATGGTCCTTAATGAAAGCAGAGATCCTTTAAAACTCTTTCTAAAGAAGGATGACATCATTAAAGCATGGCAGACTGCCCTCTCGGGGGCCACTGCACAGAGCCGTTTAGTGCCTGTATTTCACTGAGCGCTATGAGTAACTGTGTGTTATTATCAAATGTTTGCGTGTGTGTGTGTGTGTGTGTGTGTGTGTGTCTGTGTTGGCTATTCATGACAGTATCTATGTTGAGAAGTCTTACCTGTGAGGACAAAACGCCAGTCTCCATGGGGACATTTCAGAGGGCAATGAAAATATGTCCATGTTTTATTTATATAGCATTCATAGCATTTAATGCACTCAGATATAGCAGCTTTATCAATTATGAATAAAATGAAACAATGATACAGTAATACTTGTTTTCTCCTTTTCCAAAACACACATTGGGCAAGGTGGTGGCTTTTTTAGCACAAATCATACGGGTGTTTCATGAAACCTCAATAATTGATTAAGCCAGGATTTTCAGGATTTGATTTGATTTGGATTTAAATTTGGATTTGGAGGTGCAGAAGTCACCACAGTGATTTATTTTGTGCAATTAATCTACTTCTTTTTTCTGGCGTGCTACAGTGAGTTGAGAACAAGCCCTTTTTTGGGGGGAGAGGGGGTGGTTGTCCCAAATCTTGTTTGCAGATAATTAACTTCCTAAAACTAACCATAAAAATACACATGCGAACTAAAAAAATCAAAAAGAGTGACTAATTAGTTTTTATCATGCTTGTTTCCACAAAAGGGGAAGGCACATAGGCGATTATGTAATTATTGATGGTCCAATTATGCTTTCTTCAGCTTCAGTGTTCCATAATGGTATTCTTTAATGGAAAAAAATGCAGTTGTTTCATTGTTAGAAATTACCATTTTGAACAGTCGCTCATTAACTGTGATCGTATAGCTGTTACAAGTGTCTGCTTCATTCAGTGCTAACAGTGTTTAAACTCTTTGAGTGGTGCAGTAAAGCAGTGTGACAGTTGAACTGGAGCTAATTGCACATTTCTCTTGGCTGTTACAGAGTAAGACATTATATTACAGTACAGTACGATAAATCACAGACAGCTGTGCGTTTGTTACCAGAAGTTGTGCATTTTTCTCCGGGCGTGTGTGTGCACACATGTGCAAGCTGATGACTTGATGAGGAGCCATTTTACCATTTGTGTTATTTACGCTCTGTAGCTCTTTATGGCAAAGTACTTTCCCTATTATTAGTTTCAAGTAATGTAAAACATAAGTGAGCAGAAATGAGGCGTGGATTTGTCTTACTTTATTAGCTGCACTTGACATACATCTATCCAGCCGGCATGGTGAGGGGAGTTCATTAACAGTGTCCACAATGTCTGTGCATGCCTGTTCCCCCTACCTCTGCCTCTCTGTCTGTCTCCGATGTATGTATGTATGCGTGCGTGTGTGCGCGTTTGGGTGTGTCACGAGTGCAAGAAGTCCCCGTCTCTTTCTTCCGTGCTCGCCCCGCACTCCTCCATCCCTAGTGTGATAACTATCTAGTGGTGATGGATAAGGTTGAGGTGCTGGCTGTGGAAGTGGTCAGGGCAGGCCACTGATCCCGTGGTGATAGGAGCAAGGACAGGGTCCCTGTCCCTCCCTCTATCGCTCCCCACATTCTCCCTCCCTTTTTTTTTTTTTTTTTTTAACAGCAAACAACAACTGAAGGTCACCTTAAACAAAGCAAAACATTCAAGTTAATCTGCACTCTTCAAAGTGTACACATAACTTTAATGTCAAATATTTATTTGGTCTTATTTCATGCTGCAGTTAATAATTGATGATAAAAATGAAATACTTCCTATTTATTATCCATACTCGTGTGTGTTGGGTTGGAAAATGTCGGCTGAATGTCTAAATTTAAAGTAACCAGCTTTGCCTGACTTGTGGCAGTGCCGTACTCTTGCATTCATGCAGTGAAACAGTATCTATTGGACGAATGAGTTTCAATGTCCTGTGTTGTAAACATAATAAATACAACTAAAATCATATTATCCAAAGGGGAAGTGTCAGAGAAACGTAAGGTTCAGCCATGAGAAACCCAAAAACTTGTTGTTTAAAATGACTTCTCTTTGTCTTTGTAAATTTGAGACATATCAGAAACATCTGAAAGCCATCGCTCCAGGGAAGGCATCGCAGTGTCAGCTGCACAACAAATAAGATGACAGACAGCTGTTTAAAGTTGAGGTGACTTGTTTGTGAAATTGAATCCCAAGAAATGTGTGTGGCGTCTTGGATGAGTTGAGTCACACCAGGAAAAGACTTATGTTTTGCTTTTCAGTATTTCCTGTGCTCCTTGAAAGTATTAAAGAGAATCCATTAGTTCATCTTCTAGACAGACTTATTCACAATAGGTTGTGGAGTCCCGGAGCTGGTTCCAGCTGACTATGGGCCATGGCAGGGCACATCCTGGACAGGTGATCCAGAAAAGTCTCACAGAAAAGCCTAGTCCGGACTTGAACTGGGAAGAAAGAGTGCTAACCACCACGTGTGATGCTATGTGTGTTATTACAATCACGAATGACCAGGATGGCACTTGTTCCACATTTTATGACTCTTTGTCCCTCACCCTGCATCTTTTTTCTTTTGCTGTTATATTCTCTTAGTTGTTCCTCTGTCATGTGTGTGGGCTGTACCAGAAAGGCACAGTGGTCAGTGTTTAGCTCATACTCTGTCTCTCTGTCTGTTATATCTCCAGGATCTTCTCAGAAAGCCAGGGGAGATGTGGGGGCAGCGTGTGCATTGTCCTGACATGATGTTGTGCCTTCAGACCACGTACACACACCTGGAGGAGGCCCAGAATCAGCGACGGCAACACGAGTCAGAGAGACTCAAACTGTGACGGTGCAATAGGCACACAAGAAAAACTCACACACGACACGAGATTGAAAAAACGTGTTCATAAACACATGCTGTCAGAATTTTAAAAAACTGGTGCTATGGCTAAATTGTAGAGTATTGTTTGACTGGATGTCAAAAAGCACATCAAGGCAACCACAAAATGTAACCTTACGCAGTTTGCAAACTGGAAAAGATTAAAATATCAAACAGGCATACGAATCCCACCCAGTCCCTATTACACAGAAAGCCGGGGACAACAAAAACATTGTCCCAACATATCAACAAAGATAAAATGAATAAAAATAAAAGATTTCTTGCTTATTAAGTCATTTGGTGGTAGCGGGACAAAAGGCTGATAAAGCTTGGAGCAGCAAGAAAGTGGATGGTCTTTAATACTGTAATCAGCGAAATGAGTGTGTAAGAAGGATCAAACAGAGGGTTAATAACGGTGCTTCACACTCACTTGCATACAGCGGAGCAGATTAGCCTGCCAGTGGTAATGAGTTTACTGTCTGTAGTGGACACACACGTGCATGATTCCTAATTAAAACTAGAACAGGCGTTGAACTAAAGTAAGGAGACATTATTACACTATTTATCGTAAACTGACAGAGTGATTTTGAATCCATCGCTAAGCACAAAGTGGTGAGTTTTGATAGAAATAATGTGCACATTTGCAACTGTGATTCAATGACTAAGCTTGTGACTGTGTTCCACGCAAACAATATGCATGTTGTCATTTAAACACATGCCAATCTTTTATGAAACATTCAAGAAATGTGTGTGCGTACGTGCGTGCATGTGTGCGGACACACAGATTTAAAAGTGCAGATTTAATAAGACCCATAATGTAACAGCTTGGCAATCTCGTAACAAGATATTTGATCCATTACCATACGAACAATTGCCAATAATGTCATGTTATTACTTGATTTAATTTCAAGCTGCTATCATTTATTAAATATATTTAATATGAAAACATTTTTTTAAAGAAAAAGAAGAAACTTGTTTTAAATCTGTGTTCTGATAGCTGTTTTGACCAGTTTGCAACAAAGTAAATCAGTGTCAGGTAAAACCATGGCTGGAGCTTGATCGTACAGCAACCTCACGATGCAGTGTTCAGTTTAATCGGACTAATATCTCTCATTTCTTTATGGCGTTTCATGAGTTTGAAATGAAAGGTATAATTCTGGCCTCAAAGAAAAGAGGGAAAACAGAGAAGCGGCGCAACCTGAACCTTTCAAATTGTCTTGCACAAATTTGTCAAAAGTGACAGCAATTTAATAAATCGCCACTCTCCACCACACACATATGTACTCCCACCCACATGCATACACACAATTCCCAGCTCTGCCCTCCACTGCCCCCTCTCCATGTATACGTAAATGAGGTGTATGTATGGGTGTGTGTGAGTGTGTGTATGGGTACGTTAGTGAGAAAATGTGTGTGCATGGGCCCTGCGGTCTGGTCCAGGCATTAGGTAATTGACTGTGTCTTTGCTCAAGGCCTTTCATGGATCACCGTCCTTTATTAGCTCACTTCCCAGCACACACACTCACATACACAAGAGCTCATACCCTCGCACACACACCCACACACACACACACACACACACACACACACACAAAGTTCCCAGCAGCTCCACCCCAACCCCTTACTCCCCACCACCAGCACCCAGAACCAATTGTCCGGAAACAAGGAGTGAAACAAGAGGGGGGGAGGGGGGAAGAGAGAGAGAGAGAGAGGAATGAACTAACACGGCCTCAGGAAGTGGAGATAAATAAGTATGGGGAGTGAGTGGGCGGGTGAACGGGGGTCTCCGGTCTCCTCCACGTGACAACAGAGGCTGGGGACGTGAAATGAGTTTGCTTGGTACAGTTTGGAGTGTCAGGAGAGAATGTTAATAGCAATGCCAAAATGAAAGCCATCAGGGACAACATGACTTATCAGGAAACTTCACGCCACCACTCATCACTTTGTAAATACGCAATACGCATATCATTTAGAAGAAACCTATCAGAGGTCACAATGGGAAATTTTCAAAGAGAAATAAAGTACGATTACTGCAATTACTTCTGTGTAAAAACTGTCATCAACTTCCTTGAGATATGTGTGAGGGAATTGTGAGTGTGTTATTATCTCATTATGAACATTATCACTTTGACTGCTGCTGTTTCTCCTGCTATGGTCATTCAGTAACAATTTCATACCCGTCTTTTGAACATTTCCAGGTAGTTTAACCTGTGTTTTTAGACCAAGATGATATTCTGATTGCACTTTGGTTTGTGTGACCCACTATACTCTGGTCTTCATATTCATTTTTTACACATTTGTGTTTCTCCAGCATTGCACCAAAACATCTGTGTTCTTGTTATCTTGTATTTTATTTGTAAAACATCTTTGGATCTTTTCTGTAGCAGTGCTGGCTCAAATCCCTTAAGTTATTGTGACAATTCTGACACATTCCTGATTTTAACAACCAAAGAAGCTAAGTGTATGCAGGTGCCTGTATGCAAGCAAGTTACTAAATGTAGGTAAATATACTAACAGACAGCGCTTTAATCCAGAATAGCCAAAGAGATCAGCAGCACCTCTGTGCTATCAAAGCATTGTCACCAGACCTTCATTGTCAAATATCTCAAGGGCTGTTTTGTAACAGGTCATTTTGTAGATCTGTTTGAATGCTAACATGCAAATAAATCAAAGAAAGCCTTTACAAGACAAAGAATTACAAAAAAGAAAGTTCATAACCCTCTTTGGGAGAGGTCACAGAATGGCCTTTGGGGTCTGACTAGTGTCAAAACTAGATTTGCACCTGTCAAAGAAAAGCAGACCTGAACAGACCTGGGAAATTGACCAACGCTTTTAGATGTGAGTGGATGCGTTCGCCAACATTTGGTTTCACTCTTTTGGAGTGCAAGAAGCTCCCGGCACAAATGGTTGGAATCCACTGGTATGCGACACAGATGCTGCTTTTGTGTGCAAAACATAGTATCTTGAAGGTTTTTTTTTTGGTTGTTGTTTTTAATAATTTAAAGTGCTCTTCGTTTCTTGCATGCCATTGTATTGTTGGAATGCTTGTGTAACTTTTCCTTATTTTAGCGTAATAGCACTGCATATGTTGTTGAACAAGATGACGGGGGCAGTCGTCAGCCTAGTCCTGTCATTCTGCTGTCACTCTAAACTCATCAAAGTTCAGATTTTCCCCCCTTCCGTTTCGCTTGGCCGGGGTTCATCTTTCTGTATCTCTCCACCTCTATTTACGCTCTCTCCCCACACTCTGTGGTAATTAGTGCATTAGTCCTATCATTGGCATCACCCCCAGCTACAGCAGCAGCCAGCAGAGCGTCTTGTCACAGCTCACAGGGCCAGTGGAGTGGACAGCTCAACCCTGGTGCTCATCATCTTCATATTGTGCCCCACCAGCCACCCCCCTCAGCCACATTATCCAGCTATGTTATCCAGGCATGCTCCTAATTATTTTCAAAGGCTAGCCTTGGCCCTCTCACCCAGCCTCTGCCACATTACCTAGCCCTGCTTGTAATCATCACCCTAAGCCGCACTTCAGCTTCTCTACACAGCTTGAAGCGTCATCATTAACATAGCCCAGTTTTCGCCTATTCCCAGGCCTTGGCTTGACTATCACAGCTCTTGGCAGTACACAACATCCCCAGTCCAAAACTAAGCTCTAGAAATAGCCCATGACTCCTGGACCCATGTTTACCTAAGCCATCTCGGTCACAGCGAGAGAGTTTGTCGATGTAAATGTTGCCCTCCGCATTAGAAAAACAAGATGTCCACATATAATCACGCAGATATTTGTTTCCACCTGTGCAAGAGTGCCATGTATGGTAGCTCTCTATTCTTGCTCATCTGTCACCTTGGTTTCACCACCGATACTTGCTGTAATAGGAGAGTTTTAAAGATACACTGCTGAATCTTTATCTCTCATTCAACACTAAATGATCTTTAATTTATCTCACTGACAGAACAATGTTAATAATCATTGATCTGTTTAGAGTGAAGTTCTTTTTTTAATTCCTGTCATGTCAATGTGGCAGAATGGGACATGGATCCTTTAGCTTTAAGATGCACATCTATTGATGTGTTTGTACTTGCCATTCCTTTCTGGAGTATTATTTTACTCAGATTCATTGACTAGCTCATGACTGCTAAAGGTATCAGTTTCATAAGTTTTGTGAAAACCTATGAACACATGAAAGCTTTAAATGTTTCATTGTAAGATAATAAAGAATTTTTAGCTTCTGAACAAACGCAGTGCAGCGGCGCTGGGAAAGCCCTCTTTCTTCATCCTAATTTTTAGGTTGTTATTAACCGTGGCACTAGCGGCTTTGCCTGTAACTATAGAGTATGGCTAATTAGGAGGCTTCGTGCTAATCAAGTACTCTACAGTGAGTGGTCACGTCTGTGTCTGTCTGTGCTCCAAGCCTTTCCTTCCCTTTGTATTAGACTGGCATCCATCAAAACTTTGAGAGGCGAGCCTCTGATCAGAAATAAGATACAGGAATGTATACCACAGCTTCAGTTTGAATGAACAAGAATAAACAGATGTATTTCAATCAAATATAAATACTGTACATGGGTACATGTTTACCCAAAAACATCTACCGACATGAGTGCTTGGAGGTTGCTTCCATGTTATCTCTAACATTCTCACACACTCTCAAACACAGATTTTTTTTCTTCACTAAGAGACAACATGGCCCTTTCCAGCCTGTACCTGGTGTGGCGTTGTTATTGTACTGTGGGTTCCAAGCCAGGGAGCAGTGTGTCAGCAGACTCATACATACAGACTCATGGCTGCAGGTGACATCAGCCACAGTCGATCATCTGGATACCTGCAACTGATGATGTATATAAGATATTTTTAACGAGAACCCCATTCATTAGTGATTAATACCCAAACTGAAAAAGGCTGTCAGTGCAGACAGTTTTGCAGGAGCAGGAAATGCATGTTTCTGCTGTTTATGTGTGCCTATCTGTGGATTTTATGTATTTCCTACATATCATGTCCACCCATCTATCAAGTTCTGTTGCATTAGTGTCCGTGTTACGACAGTGAGAAATAAGGAATGGTAATCCTCCATAACCATTTTACAACATGTATCAAACACTTCATTTGCACAGCCGTAAACCATTCTCTCTGCTACACTCCTCCACACTCAGGACTGTGGATTTATCAATTAACCCAACACTTTGCCTCCATTATGGTGGCATTTTGCTCGATGAGGCCTGCATACAGAGCAACAATGGGGGCCAAGTGAGTGCCGCCTCATATTAAATAGACACTCTCAATTAAATAATTAGTCTGTTATATTTTGGCGCAACTCAAAAAGAGTGAATGGAATTACATTGTCATTTGTGGTCAATGCCACTGGACCTGACTTGATCAGATTAATTTGGGGCTTAATTAAAGGGGTTGTATCATGCTTTTTTAGCTAGTCCAAACCCTAGAAATGGCATTAACATGGTAATAGTTTATTTTTGGCGCTAAGGAAAAGTCATTTTGTGTGAAATAAAGGATTTTCTGGGGCTAATTCTGAAACCCGGAAGAGAAAACGCTCTGTTTCACAGAAAATCCCGCCTCTCCTCCTGTGGACTTTGACTGACAGCGAACTTCAACCAATCAGCGCTTCAAAACAAATACGCTGTCTAGCTTTAGCGCTTTAGCTCTAGCTTCTCTACACGCGAAGACACGCAAAAACGTCTTTTCCTGTGAGAAACTCACCAAGCGCAGACCCTTCAGACTCTTGCTCTTGCTTGATTGTTGCTTTCAGACGATGGTTAAAGTTTATCTCCGTAATCGGAATTACAAAAAGCAGCAACACTGATTGCCGAGGGCCTGCGGGAGGGGGGCTCAGGGGAGACATCTTCACCGTGTGACGTCAACGTGGGAAACAGAGCGTTTTCACGGGTGCGGGAGGGGCTGCCCCTCTGAGCAGCACAAACACGAGGAAAGCTCAAACATGCAGGCATGAAGAAAAAAAACGCTTTGGGGGTGTTTTTGATGAGCACATAACTATATAACAAGGTTAAAACATACAAAAAGTGAATTTTGCATGATACAGCCCCTTTAACTTAAGATTAACTTAAGGGCAATTTTTTTTATCTTAATTATATGAATTTGAGTCAGGTTCCTTTTCAACTAATAAATAAAACTGTATTGTTGTCTATCATCAAAATGATCATAACTTCTGTTCGGTAGTAAGCTTCAACTTGTGTCTATTTTGTTTAAAAGAGCATGAATCACTTTGTCTTACAAATCATTTTAAAACGTCTATTTTTATTTTTTTCTTCATGTTTTTGTCATGTTAGTGGGGCATTACTCATCAGTAATTATGAGTATACAGCCAAGTTATTGTGCTCATTATAAAATCTATGAATTTGAAATGATGAAATAAAGTACAAAAGTTACAATTTGACAGTTCAAATGAGTTATGCACATGACGGTTGTTGTGATCTCCATTTTTGCAAAAACTTGTTTTTATTTCACTGTTGGTACATTGCTTTCTTTCTTTTCCTTTCCTTTTTTGATTTCCTTTTATTTCCCTACTGTAACCAACAAGAATACACAAGCAAAGTAAAATGCAGTTGACAGCGTTATTTTATAAAGAATAAAACGCCATGTCATCAGAGTTATTTTGAAGGGAAATTGAAATGAGAGACATTTTTAAGTCTATGTGAATGGCTCCTTTTCCATGTGTGAATGGATATAAGGGAAAGCAGGGAGACAAGCTAGATAGGGATGTCTGTACTTTAATGGACTGCCTGTCCCTGTGTGGATATGCTCCACTGAACCATACTGTACGTAGTGTGGTATAATCACTGTCTATCTCTTTCTCCTGCCATCACTCCCTCTTTGCCTTGCTGTCTTGTTTATTTGCTCACTTGTTCTCTTTTTCTCTGTCTTCCCTTCCTCCGTTACTCACGTGCAACTTTTCTCTCCAAGCCCCTCATTCACTTCCTCACAAAAATATGCATGTGTGCTATCAGATAGCTGAGTGCACAATACATGCAGACACACATACATGCGCCCATAGTTGAGGAACATGACAGGCCTTCTTATACGGTGGTGTTTGTGATAGAAGTCAACCCCGGCTGTGAAATGTAAATAGATTGTGATGAAGCTACACTGTAGAGTGTAGACAAAGAGAAAACAGCAGGCAGGATATATTTTTGTGGACTTACAAGAATGTTTTGCAAAAACTAGATAGATAGATAGATAGATAGATGGATAGATAGATAGATAGATAGATAGATAGATAGATAGATAGATAGATGGCATCCTTGTGTGAATGTGCATATGTATGCGTCTTATTACAGACTCATATGTTCACAGGCCAGCATGGCAGTGCGTGTGGGGGTTGGGGTGACAATGGGAAGTGGAAGGGGAAGCAATCACAAACACTTAAACCTGCAAATGGCCTTGATGTCCTGTGCAAAGCAGCCTGTGTTGACTGATGAGCCTGTTAACCCTGGCTGAAACAACTCCAGCACAGGGGATTAGACAGCAATGCTGGTCCCGGCTGTTCGTGGCCCATTTTGCATGGGAATTGTGCATATTTAATCTAAGGTGTGCCGAGGTGCAAAGACAAGCCTCCCTCTTCTCCATTTCTCATTATAGATGTGTAATAGCACCCTGAGGCTGGGGGCCTTAATTCACCAACCCCAGCCCCAGTCTTAATCTTACCCTCAGTCTCAGGCCCCACCTCCCCTCAGTGCCTCCTCTCAACCCAAATCAAAGTCCTAGTTGCAGCTCCTGTTACACTTTTGTCTCTCTTAGCCCTTTACTGTATGTCCCATGGTGCAAGTAAAACATTGCCAGATGGTCAAGTGATCTTTGTAACTCTCCTTCTGATGATACAGTTGGAAAATACTTTGTGATGTGATGCTTTTGAGTTTGCCAACTTAAATTGGAAATTGTTTTTCCATAACCGGTTTCAAAAGTAGTCGCATATGATGTAGCTGTTATTTTGTAGAACGCCATACAGAAAATGAAAAAAATTGAAGCTTTGATTTCAATTTTATTGATTCTAAAAGCTTGTCAGATAATAAGGCACAGTACAAAATTTGTTTGCTGGAAACATGACAAAACGAAGTATTTGGCTTGAACTTGAACAATGGTGCTGTTAAAAGGCACGTTTGATTTATCCGTAGACATTCAACTTTCCTTTCTTTTACAGAAATCTTTGTTTTATTGTGCTATTTTCCTCTCCTGTAATATATTTTTTTGGTCATAATGGCCATTATTTCCTTTAATTACTGAAGCTGAGTTCTCCGGGACGTTGCTACTGCTTTTAATTTAGATGGTTTATTTCTTTGCTTCTTGCTTTTGCATCAGTTGTGAATTCTGCATTTGTTCCCTGATTAATGTGATTGAGTGTCAATGACAAGAGCTCTCTGAAGCATCTATCTCTCTAATTCTATCACTTCATCTCTCTCCCTCTCCTCTCATCCCTTCCTCGTCCAGCCAACACTCCTCTCTGCAGTAGAGAACAATTAATGCATCGTCTCGTTTAGCCACTGCCTCACACCCTTTGCTCTTTTTTTCCCCCTTTCTAGTTTTCTTCTTATTCCTCTTAAGAAATTATTGCTTTTCTAATGCATTGCACATGATATGACTTCCTCGACAGAGGAAGCCATGTGTGAAGCGTGGGTATGTGTGTGCAAGAGGGATCCCATGCTGTGTGTGTAATATCTTGTTTGTACATGTTTCCAAACATCTTAGGCCACTGCAGAGCAGGGGAACGATATGGAGATGGACGGAGAGGTTGAATGAGACAAAAAAGATTGAGAGAAAAGGAAAGAAAGATGGGAGAGGGGAAAAAACAGGATGATAACAAAAGCGGCTCAGATTTCAGAGACGCATATTTCATCAATCATGTGAATAAGTCGTGGTGATTATGCATGGCGGTGGCAGGCCAAGGGGGGGCTGATTACCATACACCATAAAGGCTGCTTTCTTATCTCGCACACACTGATTAGTTTCTGTCTGCAGATAGCCTCTCACTTTTCGTTCTTTCTCACACACACGGCTTCTCCTGGGGTGTGCCTATCTCCGCCGTGCACATACAAGCATGCATGCATGCACATGCAAAAACAAAGGTTGCACACACTTAATGCTTCTGAAAATACAGGTAAATAGAATTTATCTTGTGATATTATACCAACTTTAAAAGCCATAGGTGTGTTTTGACAGACTTTTTTTTAAAAAGGATATGCAAAATTTGTCCAGACAACTCTCACTGCACATTGTGAAATCTACAAAACACATCGCAAAAATGTAGGTTTTTCTAGCTGCTCTTTTACAAAATGCTAGAAGTTACATAAAATTTGTTGTGTCCTTTTTTTTCTTTATCTTTTTTAATCTTGTGACTCAAGTCAAATGTGCCTAAAGTTCATTTCTTTGTACGAAAACAACCAAAGAAAGGACGGGTACTTTCGATCATTTATGTCCACACTATCCGTAACTGACTTGCATGTTTTCTGCTTTGTGTTGCTTTACCTGCTCACCTTCTGGAAGGAACCTGGGTTCAAATTCTGTTTGTTGCATGAAAGGCATCCAGCTTGTCACTAAAAGGTAAGCTCAAAGATGCCCAGCTGATTTGTTGTGGTCTTTTTTGACCACAATAAAGCTGTTGGTCATTTTTTGTAGGACTGTAGTGTGTACATGAAAGCGGGGCAGGCGGGAGGTTGAGAGGGTAACACAGGCAAAATTAGCCACGTATCAAAGACCTTGCTTTTGTCACACATTGTGAATTAGAATTGACTTCTTCTCCCTCTCTCCCTCTCTCTCTCTCTCTCTCTCTCTCTCTCTCTCTCTCTCTCTCTCTCTCTCTCTCTCTCTCTCTCTCTCTCTCTCTCACTCCAATATATAATGTAAACTCATTTGGTAACCAGGCTGTAGCTGTGTTGTGCTGTCTGAGTGCCTGCATGTGAGAAGTGTGCCTGGGACGCATTAGGGCCTCCTGACAGGGGCCTGGGTGAAATAAGTGAAATTAATGGAGCTCCTTTCATGTCGGACAAGGCCGCGGCACCCCTTTCACGCCGCATACAGTCACAGAAAAGTCAATACTTTTTTATTACTCCTCGCTTGCCCTACATTCCCTGCTACAAGTGCTCTGCCCACTAATTGGTTTCAGTTTGCAGAGAAAGAGAGAGAGAAACTGGGGAGAAGGAGTAGAGGAGGACTCCATCCCAAAGAACACTGAGGCAAATAAATCAATCTCATATTTTTCTCCCTGCTGTCTTTTTTCATAGAGTAACATCATGGCAGCGCGAGGGAGACATGGGAGAGAGAAATAAAGGAGAGCAGGAGAGGGTAAATGGTTGGTTAGAGCATGCATGGTCCCTGGAGAGCATAATGATATCTGTGAGCCCGTTAATGGAGATGAGTGGTAAAGTGGTCTGAGGCCCTCGCCAGGTCACCTATTGGGAGTTTCTAACCAGCAACTCCACCTTGGTCAACTGCATTTGCTCTGGCTGAGTGGATATTGTGTAGCACATCTGTTAAAATTCAAATTTTGGGCAAATATCTTCAAATGTTTCAGATCAGCTGTGTGTGTTTTTTTTAAAGTGGCATTTGAAGACTGCATCTTGACATGCATCAAGGTGTGTTTTGTGATTAATCTCATAGCACTTGTCTTGAGCTCTGCTGCACTGCCATCTTGTATGCAAAATGACCACAAATGCTGTGTTGTGTGTTCATATCTCGCAGGGGTCTTACCAGATAATCAACACATTTTCACAGTGGTATTTTATTATGAAACAACTATACTCATTCATCGCTTAAAAGAATATTTGTTTGAGCAAGATCTGTCAATTCAAGTCCAGTTACACTGCTGCTCCGATCAGTATGCAGCTCCAGCTGTTTTAATATATGACTTTCTGACTCTTACAGGGAGTGTGAATGATTCAAGCAAAGTGAGCGTTGATGGTATGCACGTGCATGTTTGCAGGTTTGAGTTTGTCTGTCGGTATATGTAAAGTATGTGTGTGTGTGTGTGTGTGTGTGTGTGTGTGTGTGTGTGTGTGTGTGTGTGTTGGTTATTTGGATGAATGTATGTATGCTGTCTGCCAGTGTGCTGTTCACAGTTGTGCTAAGCTTAAGTGGCAGTGGGGTTAGCCTCTTTCAGAAGCAGCATAACCACAAATTGATGTGACATTTTGAACCCAGCCTATCACCCCCCAACACGCGTGCACGCGCCTCAATTAGCCTGCAGTTAAAAGGAGGTTCCAGCAGTCTCGTTTTCCCGCTGCGTTGCAGCTTTCACAGCTCCAGAGTTCGCATTAGGGTCGGTTTGGGGGGCTACGGCATGTGCATATATATGTGTGTGTGTGTATGCGTGTGTGTGTTTTCGTGTGAGTGGGTATGTTTATGAGGGAGCTGTCACACAAGGCTGGCATCACCATCCAGTTTGCCATCTCTTCCCTGGTTTGACAAGTCCCTGTTTCCTACCCTGTGGTCAACACACACACACACACACACACACATACACACACACGCACGCACGCACGCACGCACGCACGCACGCAGTGTCTTGTCCCTAACTCACTTGTCTGTCACACACATATGACATATGAACACACCATTCACAAACACATATGTGCAATTTGAAAGCTTAGACTGAATTTATAAGCTTGTCTACCCACACACACACACACACACATACAAACAAACACACATACAGAACACATTCAGGGAAGTCACATTCCACTTGCTATCCAGTTAGTATGTTTGACAGTATGTGCAGCACACTCTGAAAGGAGTGACAGTATCACATCACATCAAATCATTATTCTAAAAAAATAGAGCTTTCATTTTAAAGTTTACCTTGAATTTGCTTCATTTTCTGTCACATTCATGTGTGTGTCTGTGTGTGTGTGTGTGTGTGTGGGTGGGGGTGAGAGAGCGATCTTCTCTGCAGTAGTTGGCGTCAGATCGCGGAGGGGTTCTGTTTGTTACAAGGACAGGCTTGTCCCCACCTTCAGGCGTCGGCATTATGATGATTGTCATGGCGATGGAGTGTGAGTGACAGGCGGGATCACATGTGGTAGCCGGGGAGCAGGAAGCCCGAACCGCCCCAGTCCCTGACATTAGTTTGTCCTTCATCAAAACTTTACACTCGTTCATAACTACTCACTCCCTCTGTTGCAAAATCTTTCTTGTTTGTCTTTTTTTGCCATCTGTCTCTGCCATGTAGTGGTCTCTCTTCCTTGTTTAATTCTATTTCTCCAGCTATTTCTTTCTCATTTACATTTCTCGCCACACAATTATTGCCAAATTTCTTTTTCACTTTACCTACTAGTATTCCCTTGCTGGCTCCCTACTGTTAAAAAAATGAAGCTTAATAAATTCCAGAGGATTTCTAGACACAGAAAAACATTGGTAAGTCTAAGTGGCAATAAGAAGCAATAAGAAGAGGGCAAATTTTCTTTTTTGGGGGGGAATGTGTGTGTAAAATATACATGTTTCAGTGCAATGGCTTTTGCTTGTGTGTAGAAGTCAATGTGTGTGTTTGTGCAGGTTTCAATTAGAAAACTAGAGCTTTTTTGTGCATCACAGCAGAAAAGGAGGTCAGAGTGTGCAGGAAGATTCAGGCATTAGTCATTAGCCTGCTGCTGCCGGTAATATTTCCCGTTACAGCCATGATTAAGAGCCCCGCTTAGTTCCAGCAGCCAGTGAAGGCCCACAAACACAAATGTATATGTGTTAGACCACACACTGCCTCGCTCCGTAATGTCATGGAAAACTGTTTTACTGTCTTCCAGTTCAGTGTGTGTGTGTGTGTGTGTGTGTGTGTGTGTGTGTGTGTGTGTGTGTGTGTGTGTGTGTGGTTTGGGGATTGTGTGGTACGTGGTCTATAACTACACAGAGGCTCCAGGGCCTGATGAGAAACCTGTCACAGTCACTCATGAAAAGAGCAATTCACCAATCTACACACTCTCACTCTTTATCTCTCTCTCTCTACCACACACACACACACACACACACACACACACACACACACACACACACACACACACACACAAACAGACCGGAGTTGCAACTCTTGAGTGTAATTGGGAATCATAATGGACAGATTTATACCTTTGTTCCATTTAAGATATGACAGGAATCGATTACTGCAGTCTGACACCTTCAGCATGTTCATAATATATAATTTGTATTTTATATTTAGTTGTTTGAATTTGTCCTGCTACACCTAATTAGATGCTGTCATATCACACCATTCCATGTTGTATCCTGACAGGTCTAATTGAAATCTGCCTGCTGTATTTATGACACGAGTTATTTTGCAGCCATTAATACAAACACACCGTCTTTGAAAAATAATTCCCTGAAAGTCTTCAGCTGTACGGTTGTCACTGGTTTTTGGTTGTCATTTACATTGTTTTAACTGTACCAGATATATTCATGCACAACTCTGCTCTGTTTCAAATAATCATCATTTAAAAATTGCAAGATGTGCCTTCATTTGTAAAAATGTATGATGCAAGAAGTCTGTTGTCACCATCCATTTTCCTGTAAGGAGTATAAAAAAAACATGTGTTTCTATTGGTTAATTTTGTTTGGGTTTGGCTCCAATCTGCTGTTTCAAAATTACAGTAATGTATGTTGACAGAGAGTACACTCTGACTGACTGTCATACTAAATGATTCAGTGCGATTTAACAGAACCACTAGACAACAGGTTTTGAACTTTTTTGAGCAACAAACTAAAACAGGTGTACCTCATCGTGCTTTTTTTTCTGATTTCAGGTTCAGTTTGAATCAAGGGAAGTTTTTAATGTTTGTATATTTGTGATTCATATTAATGGTATGTTTAAAACAAGCAGCATTTATACTTTCAGTTTGTTACTTTAGTCAAGGAATTGGTCCAAATCACACAGAAGCTTAAGATGATTAGAGCTTGTTTCTGCAGTCATGCTGTTCTTTTATTAAAGGTCAAAACAGTCAACATCAGGGAGGTCATACGACAATAAGATCTTCACATTTGATGAAACTGAAACACAAGTAGAACTTTTGTAAATTCAGTGTCTGAAATATTTACAGTGGCACTAAATATGACTTGAAAGCCCCATAACGCCTCCTCCTTATGCTCCTTCTTCGCCTGTTTGAATTGTATTAAGATGATATACAAAGTGAGTTCAGAAACTTCACTTTTTGTCTTTGACACCGAGATATTACTTAAAAATCTCAAACATAAACTTCACATTGTCCTCATCGCTATCCCCCCTTCCACCTGTTTTCCGTCTCTGTTTCTCTTCCTCTCCTTCATGTAGCTGGCGTTCCCTCCGGGCCTGTGCTGTAAGGCGTGGAAGAGGAGCAGAGACAGAGCATTTAGTAATGGCTTCTTAATGGGCTTGTCGACAGCCACATTAGAGCGCACAGGCAGCGGGCGAGGCCGGGCAACGATATGCCAAGCCAGATGCCATGCCAGCTGTGGCACTCCACTCTCTCACTCATACTCTCATTTGTAATCACATTTCTCACACGGATGGACGCCATGTGCGTAAAGGAGAGAGCGCAGACATGCATTCTCCTCTCCAGTTTCTCTCATCTGGATGTGGCGACTCGGTAACTGCTTTGTTCTCATCAGTTTGCTTGATTCCATCTGAAGAATAACAGCTGGAACACTAGAACGTGATGAACACTGATTCAAAACCAATTTAAGCTTGTTTCAGGAAGTGAAATAAACACAAATGGTTGCTGTTTCACAACCTTTGTTTTAAAACTTCCATCAGTTTTTTCAGTGAACTACAGAACAAGTTTGACCTACTTGCTTCTTCTGTCTTTATACTTTGTGCTCCTTTATTTTTGCCCCCATCTTAACGTGATCTACTTTAAGTAGTGCTGCTGTTTTAATACTGGGATGTTTTATCAGCTAGCGGTTGGGAGATACTTTAGCAGAGATGGAGACTTGAGTCATGTGACTTGGACTCGAGTTGATTCGAGTCTATTTTGATGATTTGTGACTTGACCTGACCTGAGAGACTGTGACTTGAATGACTTGTGTTGCTGATTTTGTACTTTTCATTTTTAACATACATATAGAATTAATATCAAATATTGCATTTCAGCTTTAGAATGGTGGTATGATTGTACCAATACCTTGTCAGTCGTGCGCTTTCTGCCTCACACGTGTTTCATCCCACAACCAATCAGAGGACAGGAAGGAGGGTTAGCAGAGCCGGATAAGTGACAGGAGGCCAAATTGTTCCCAACGTCACATTGGAGTTGATTTCTTAATGTGGTTAAAAATACAACTAACATTAAGTTTTTCCGAAGTCTCCATCTCTGACAGCTGCTGTGAAAAGATTCGAAATGAGGAAGACAGTTCTTCTACCTCATGGTAGGGGGCGCTACAGAGTTAAGAGACCCTTAACGCGACAGCTGCAGAGGAAGAAACGGACATGTTTACAGGCTGCACTTTTTACATGATGGAGGATCATAAGTCCAGGAATACACTATTTTCTAAGACTGTCACTTGAAGCAGGAGGTGATAATTCAAGGATTTTTTTTCCAGAAGAACCTGGATGAACTCCATTTATAAGAAAAGGTAAGACCTTAATAAAATATTTTGAATTAAATGTAAATGTCGTGTTCTAAATACCAACATTTTCTTCTACATATTAATCATTACTAATTTAATATTTCATCCTTGCTTGTTTTATATATATATATATATATATATATATATATATATATATATATATATATATATATATATATATATTTCATTCTATAAATATTTTATACTCTGTGAAGCAACTGTAATGGATTTTATTCTGGAATGAATAAAGAAGGGCTGCATGATGAGGTAGTGGTTAGCTCTCTCACTTCATATCCAGAAGGTGATGGATTCAAATACTGGGTGGAGTTTGCATGTTCTCCCTGTGTCTGTGAGTTTTGTTCTGAGTGAATGTGTGTGTGTACCTGTGTTTGGTCATCTGTCTGTGTGTTTGTCCTGTGATGGACTGGAGGCCTGTCCAGAATGGATCCTGTCCTCACCCATAGTGAGCTGGGGTTGGCTCCAGCTAACCCTGCACGGGATAAAGTGGTTTTAAAAGATAGATTGATTAATTAAAGTGTTTTCTCTCTGTATGGAAACAATGCTTCTATGAGAGCTTAAACATAGTAACCCCTCAACTGCTACCAGTCAAACGATGAACCACTTTCTCTGCTGGGGATAAATATTTGTAACGGTGATTCTGATGGGATCAGTATCCAGAGAATGCTTCCCATTGTGGTTACCCTACAAAATCAGGATAATCGGTTGTCATCAGACTTCTGGTCTTGCGATCACTAATAACTTTACGCAAGGTCAGTGAGGTGTTATGGCAGACTCGAGCCTTCTCAGTTGAACGATAAACAATTCTGACATTGTGGACTGACACTTAAGGGCTGAGTTTCTCAATGAAAGTTTTCTTATGTTTCCGAAAACGTTTTCACACGGCAGAAAAACTGAAAACCTTGTAGTTGTCCTGCTAAGACACAAGTTGGTGCTGCTAGCTGTTTTTGTAATAAAACCACACACACATGCAGAGAATAATACACCATAAACATTAACAGTGTTTCAAAGGTGGCATTTTCAGTGGCTCAACCACTGAAACACAACTAAAGTTTTGAATTTTCACTCATTTTCATTGTCTCATTAACCAGTACTGTAATAATCTGGAACCATTTTGAAAGAACTGACACCAGGACTTAAAATGTTTTATGGGCATAGCTCTGTGAATAAAAAAACAAAAAAAGAATAAAGTAGAGGACATTGTGAAGCTGTCTCAGGTAGTTTACTCACTGTATAAAAACAAGAGGACTGGGGGCATGAAAAAAAGATTTCGATAAAGTGAAAGAAAGAGCTGACAGAAAGAGGGAGGGCAGGTTACGTGAATAGACGGATGATTGAATCAATTACTGAACATTAATTTGCTGCACTGTAACTGGGGACTTGAGTGTCATTGCCAAAGGTCTTGTAGGTCTCCAGTAGGGGGAGCGACATGTCAGTGACTCCAGTCTGTGTCGAAGAGTTTCGATAGGTGTTTGCCTGTGCTCCTGTGTGTGCTCATGTGTTCATGCGTGAGTGTGTGTTCACATAAGTGTTTGAATGTGTTACTCCTAGAGAATGAATAGTCGGAAGGTGGTTCTTTGTCTCCTCATCTGATCTGATCTCGTTGCCACCAAACCAAATTTCCCATTGTCAGCGATGATCAAGCGTGATGGAAGTGCAAAGAGGAAATGGTGTGTGTGTGTGTGTGTGTGTGTGTGTGTGTGTATGTGTGTGTGTGTGTCGGAGGGCCGCTTCATGTCAAAGCATGCATGTGTGTTTATGTATTGGCAGGAGATAGCGTTTTAGGAGCTGAGACCTATATACAGAATGGCGGCCTCCGACGCTGTATCGACAGCTGCCAATTGTCACTCCTGTGACTGACAGTTCAGTATTGATGGATGGGATCTGCTGACAGAGAGACGGAGGACGAAACAAAAAGAAGCAGAAGTCTATTGGTGTGGAGGGGCAGAGGAGACAATGGAGGGAAAGAAAAAGAAGAGGGCCAGTGAACTAACTCAGGAATGGGACATGTGAAACTTTCCCAAGGTTGCAGTAAGGAGAATGAGGAAAGCTCACATTATTCTGGATCGCTTCATCTTTAGCTCTGTCACAGGCAGGGAATAATGCATTTCTTTACAGTGCAGAGCCGCTGTCTTTTCCCACCTGCTCCCTTAGATGGCCGCGAGCCGCAGTATCAGGCGTTATCCTGCCTCCACAGTGCTGGAGATACGTATATTCACAGCAGCGAAATAAATGTTAACATAACTCCATAAGCTGCCTGCTGCCGTCTGCACGGTGGATTTTTAAATTATTTGTACATTAGTCACTTTCTTTCAAGAAAAGATGTTGTTTCATCTGCAGTTGAACAAACAGAAACTTAAACCTGATCATAAAACGCACACTGTCCAACTCTCTTAACACCAATAGTAACTGCAATTAAACTTTCAAAAGAAATGTTTTACGACTGCCCCAGATGATGATGGGTGACTGCTTTGGCATCAGTTATAGAAGACCAACACTTATCTGGCTCAGGCCAAAAAACAAGCTTTTTTTCTGAGGAGTTGTCTATTTTATCGAGATAATGTCAAACGATGGTTTGACTGTGGCTTTCAGATTGTTAGGCAATATGCTAAAACTGTCCAACAGGCGTCAAAAAAGAGGGAATGCCTGATAAATCAACACAGAATGTGTCTGGACAGTGAAAGAATCCACCACTGCCACATCCCACTTGTTTCACCCAAATGACTCCTCTTTCACGCCTTTGCTCCATTTTGAGACCTCTGCAGGAGACAGAAGACCAGTCAAATCTGCCAAAACATTAAACTCATATTCTTCAAAACAAGCTATTATGTCTTTCATACCCTCCTGGAGTTATAAGATATTTCTGGATTCAGTCTGTTTTACTCTCTTTATAAAAATGTTCTCTTAACGTTAGCTCCTCAGTATTGGTCTAGCAACTTTATCTGAAATCTCTAAATATGTCTTCACTTCATTTGATGTCAGTGGAAACCAGTGGACATCAGTGACTTCCATCGAGTCCCCCTCCAGAGTTTCTACAAAATGTATGATTCTGTGTGAGAATCGTTGCCCCTCACAAAAACCACACTTGCATTACGCGTGCTTGACACTCATTTCCTCTGCTGGAGCAGAGACGTTCTTAACTGAACTAAGACTTTAAAGTCTTCAGATTGACCTTCGCAGCCTAGCTTCAGTATACACACGAACAAAATATCTTGTATGCGGACCCATATAGGACAACACACACCCCTGTGTCTATAGTTCTGTGTTTCAGTGTGTGTTGTCTCACCTCAGGAAACTTGTGGCTAATTCCATTAGTGGGAGGAGAGAGTATGTAAATGAGGGGAGACAGCTGGTGGTTAGAGGAGCTTGATGGAGTGAGCTTTGGGGGGCGGGGGGGCTCAAACACATACCTACATACACACTCATACACAAACACTGCTTTCAATACGTTGTCTATATGTTTAATCCACACAAAAGCTCAAACTCTAAAAGTCATGTAGTTGTTTAGCACAGTTGTGACATCTTTGCCTTCTAAGACTTGACGGTGACGATACAGACACTCCGTGCTATTTCTATACAGTTAAAATATTATTGAAGCTACCATCTGTAAATAACTGACCTCTGCAAATATAATCGTATAATCGTGGAAGCTTCATCTACCTTCAACGTCTCTGCATATGTTGAAAATTCATCATGTACACAGTATAAGCAAGGAACTGATGGGCAAGGTGTGGGGGAGCAGAGAGAGAGAGAGAGAGAGAGAGAGAGAGAGAGAGAGAGAGAGAGAGAGAGAGAGAGAGAGAGAAAGAGTCCAGATGGCTGAAGAGATAGATGGAGAGATAAATAAAGACAAAGAAGAAAGAACAAAGGTGGACATCGTCATTGTTCATCATTCTCATGCCTCTGACGATGGTCACTGCTCTGGTTGCGCACAAACATTGACACACACACACCCACACACACACACAGGCGCTGTTCATAATCCTATTGTGGCGCAGTGACCACAGTGTGGACTTTCATCACCTGTCACCTCACACACACACTCACACACACACACACACACACACACACACACTCATGCCTGCAGTATAATCCTCTCTGTAGCTGTGATGGAATTTGGAGGAGATTTAACTTTTTTTATAATTCCAACATCATGGTGAGACTCATGGGAGCGCATATAATATAAATATACCCATCCACACACACACACACACACACACACACACACACACATTGTAGTGCCTGTGCAGTATTTTTTTTTTCATTCATCCCGCCATGATCTTTTTTGTCTTTTATTCTGCTCAGTATGTCAAAAGCCTGAATAACAGGTGACAACTTACACATTCACTCCATCCATTAGTTTCCATCAAAACATTTATGGTTCCTTTTCTCCCTTGTGGCAATTTTGAATAATATTACAGCTAAATTAAGTGAAAGCTGCCTATGTGCGACTGGAAATGGCTGTGGGGAAATGGCTGCAGATAGGAGCCATCAGGGTGAAGTCTACTAAATGGTGCTGAATGTTGATAGATATACATTAAACTGTCCTAAAGCACAGGGCAGCATGTTAAAACTGTAATTGGGTGGTTTTGCTCTTTACAGTGAAGTATTGTTGGCTGAACGTGCTTGATTGACAGGAAATGAGAGAGGAGGCTGGGCAGTCTGTCATATCGCTAATGTGATAGGTAATGCCCTGAGGACGCACACACACACACACACACACACACACACACACACACACAAACACACAAGAGAGTGACTCCCTTTCGAGACACTCCTATACACACACCTGAGTTTTCCCATCTCCCTTCATCTTAATCTCAATTGCAGTCACTCTCTCTCTCTCTCTCACTCTCTCTCTCTCTCTCTCTCTCTCTCTCTCACTCACACACACACACACACACACACACACACACACACACACACACACACAAACCTTTGTACACACTCAGGAGTGTTTGCCTTTTTACTTCTGTTTAATAATGAGAGAAGAGGTGTGTGACCCTGTCAAAACTGTTAGAAACTGACCCAAAGAAATCAGACAGGGGCCAAGACCCCCCACCCCTGAGGGCATTACAGTGTGCACATGTAACAGTGAGGGGGGGTGTCCATCCCCATCTTCTCATGGATGACATATGTGGGGTCATTTACATACTATTACCTTTCTAGAGGATCTGAGGCATCTCTCTCTCTCTCTCTGTCTCTCTGTCTCTCTGTCTCTCTCTCTCTCTCTCTCTCTCTCACACACACACACACACACACACACACACACACAAACAATCACACCTGAGGTAGTGGATTTGCCTGGTGTGATGGCCCTGTCAGATGTCAGGATGCAGATGGGATGGGACGGAGGGGGGTAAGTCACGTCTGTTTCCCTGTCTCACTCTCTCAAACATAGACACACACACACCTGTCTTGCCCCCTCAGGTGCCCAGTTACTGAGAGAGTTGTCAGCACGTCAGTGTGAGGCCTCAACTGTTTGACATCTGCTAGCAACCCCCCCCACCACCACCACACACACACACACACACACACACACACACACACACACACCATCACCATCTCCCTGTTTCAGAACAACTGAGCATCTCCCAGTGATCAACATTTAGACACAGTCATCACTTACTGGTCCCAGCTGCCAAAGCGCGCGCACACACACACACACACACGCACGCACGCGCGCAGTCTTGTATTTCTATCCTTGTGGGGACCGTCCATTGACTCCCATTCATGTCTAGCCCCTAACCCTGACCCTTACCCTAACCCTAACCCACACCACAACAAAGCCTAACCCTAACGAAATGTTTTTGCACTTTTACTTTTTTCAGTAACAACAACATGGTCAAGAAAACACTGTTTCTCCTACTTAGGACCGGAAAAAGGTCCCCACAAGGCACGTCGTTCCACGTTTTGCTATCCTTGTGGGGACATTTGGCCCAGACAAGGATAGAAATACAAGAACACACACACACACACACACACACACACACACACACACACACACACACACACACACACACACACACACACACTTCTTCTTTTCCTTAAACTTGTCTCAGTTACTGGTTGAATTACTCTGATCACCCATCTCTAGCGGTGTCTCACACTCAGTGAGTGTGTGTGTGTGTGCTTGCGTATGTTAACATTTTGTTTTCTCAGCTCCCGATACTTACACTGTGATAGAGAAACAAGCTTCCATTTGTCCTACTTTCATACAAGATAATGAAGCTGTCATTCTCAGACAACTTCATTGGATCGGTACAGGAGCACCGCCTGCTGCTGAGGGACACACACACTGACACACACACACACACACACCTACCTAGGCTCACAATGCTGCTAGCAATCCCCCTGGCCCCCGTTAAGCATATGTCAAATATAACCATGTATAGAAAGTGAGATTGTGTGACATACGTACAGCTGGTTGAATGGCAGACACAAAGCGCACTGCAACAGACACACACACACAACGCACACAGATGTACACACACCCAGCTCATATCCTTAACATGCAAACAGACAGACAGCCCTGATAGCAAATAAAATGAAATCAACCTTGAATGGCAAAATCCTCTGTGAATACTTGTCTCCTCTTTACAAGTCAATTTCACATCGTGTAGCTGTAGACACCTAAAGAGATTTGGGAACGACAAAGAAATAAAAGACAGCAGAAGAAAGGGAGGGGCTGAAAGCCCAGAGACGGAAAGAATGTGACAGAGGAACGGGAAGAGGTGAAAGCCGGGATCACGGGTTAAATTGGGGCTGAGAAGTCATGCCGGCTTCACTGATTCATAACTAGAACTGGCATGACTTGTGTAGCAGATTAGAGTGAATTGTCGTTCTGGCCGACAGCTTTGTGGGTTATAGCATGTGGCGTTACTTAATGATGTGTTTGACTTTTTGTCGTGTTGTCAAACTGAATAGTTGTTTGCCTTTCAGTGGTGTATGCTGGATTTTGACACAAACAACACTTGACTTCTCTTTTTTTTTTCTTATTTCATTCTGGAAACTAGTCTTGATATTGTGTCGACCTTACCAAGTCGAGCCAAAACAATGGGATTCACCTCTTTTTTAATCAATGTGATTCTTTTTCTGGGCAACAAAATTGAATTTAACAAAAACATGGTAGATGAGCATCATATCTGCCATGTTTCAATCACAAACTGTCCATTTCAGACAGCTTATTCTTGAGAGAGGAAACTGCTTCCTCTCTCTTCTATCATATGTCTTTTCTCACATGAAGCAGCTTTTATTGTACAAATTAAATGACATGCGATGTATCAACAAAGATCGGTCACTTTAAGATGGTTTAGAAAAGCCACAGCAAACCGCATCGCGAGTCAGAACAGGACATGTTTAATCCTCTGATGGAGAACAGCTATAGGCAGGATGTTTCATACTACGTCTTGATATTTTTATGTTTTTTTGGTGTTGATGTGACATCTCCTGAATACCTTGATGGAGTTTCTTCAAATTTGGCACATTATATTTTTCACTCTGACAAAGCGGACTGGCATTAGTCGACAAAGGTTTTATTTTCTCTGTTAATCATTCGATCATGTAGTAGACCATTTCAAACTGAGAACAGAACAGAAACGTCGAGAGTCAGAGAAGAAATGTGGAACGAGAGACTGTGCTGTGAGGGAACGTGAGCAAATGAGAGGAGAAAAAAAAAATCGAGAAGGCTGTTAACTTTTTTTCATCCGATCATCCTCACACCCACTCATCTCTGTCTATTCAAAGAAAGACATAATTACAGCTTTGAGTATTTAGCCTCATAATTTACTCGTTCTGTCACATTATTTACAATTCTCTCTCTCTCTCTCTCTCTCTCTCTCTCTCTCTCTCTCTCTCTCTCTCTCTCTCTCTCTCTCTCTCCCCCTCTCTCCCTCTGCAGGGGTTCACCCCTATAATCTAGTCTGTTAGGTCCAATCCATATTCCAAGTTATTATCACTCTCATTTGCTTATTAAGTGCTCCCTTGTTTTCTTCAAATAAAGTTATAATTAGAGATTTGGTGTCGGCAGCTTGAAATACTATCTCCTCTTTATGGAATCTTGTGTGGGATGAGAGGGAATCGTGTTTTATCATACTTGTGGAGTTAATGAGGATGTGCACAGCTTGATATTGTGTTTGTATGTGTGTGAGGGTGTGTGCGTGTTTTCTAATTACGTCTCTGTGACAGCTTTCTGGCCTCCAAAGTACCCATATACTGTATACCCTCTGTTGCTTTGTTTTCTAACTGATACATGTTAATGAAGTCAGTCACAGAAGAGGAAATATACTGTCCAAGCTATTGCTTCATGCATTGTTTGAGATAAAATATTTTCAAGCATGGCGTGATTGTTATGGTTCAAAATAGTTTCAAATATTCATTTTAATTTGATAAGGGCACTGATAAAGTATGGTATAATGTTCTACTTGGTATTTCATCTAATAACTGGATAAATATATAAGCTGACCCAAACTGGATTTCATAGTTTGGTGGTTGCAGCTTTGAATACTAATCAGCAGTGTTTCCTGAGGATGATCCACTGATCCATTCTTACCTTCTCATGACCCACCCCGTGGGCCCAACCCTGTCTTTGAGAAACAGCAGAGTAGAGTACATTAAGACACGCCCCAGCAACACACTGATTACATATGCTAGCTATGGTAATGAGCTGAGCTGGACAGTGGAAGACTGCTGCTGTTTATGGCAACTCATTATCTGGCCCATTGACCAGAACTGTTCTACACATCATAGAGCACCGTGTCCTCTACACCTAGTCGACCATCACTCTCTCTGCTTGTCTGGGTGGGGGTGCAGTGTGTGTGTGCGTGTGTGTGTGTGTGCGGGTGGTGGATTGAACATACAGGTTGGTGTGAGAGGGATGGAAGTGATTGTTGGATGGATGGCTATATGAAGGGATGAGTCAATTGATTGAAGTGGAAGTTTCTCCCTGCGTGTGTGTGTGTGTGTGTGTGTGTGTGTGTGTGTGTGTGTGTGTGTGTGTGTGTTGCTTACATGATTTTATATATAATGAAAAGTTAGATGATTTCTAAACTAATGATCTCACTGCACGAGCAACATTACACACCAATTTGAGTAATTTTTTTTTGTGCTGGTAGTTTCATTTAAGAGTGTGTTTGTGCATGTATGCATTTGATTATATGCCCTCTTCTCTTACTCAAAAGTGTGTGTGTGTGTGTGTGTGTGTGTGTGTGTGTGTGTGTGTGTGTGTGTGTGTGTGTGTGTGTGTGTGTGATACTATGATCGCCTGCCAAAGTAAAGTGTTTGCAGCCGAGAGAGACAGGGGCGCTAAGCTCAAGGGCACATTTGTTTCAAGCTAATGATAGAATGTAAATGGAGCAAATTTCCTCTGCAAGAACAGAAGCTCTCTCGTCCAAACACACACACACACACACACACACACACACACACTTTCATACTGTCACACATACACTTTTACACACATACACACACACACACACACACACACACAGCAGCATCGTGTTGATGGAGTGCAGAATCTCATTACACATCTAATAGAATAAGTGTAGTGTGCGTATGGGGAGAGGAGAAGAGCAGCCAACCTGATTAGCCTTATCACTTTATTATGCCGCTCTGCACGCAGCACACAGGACAATTGCATTAGAGAGGAGCAGATGAGCTGAAGGCAAGGAGAACTCAGCAAACACAGCCTTAATTGATTCCTCACCAAATTAGCAGGGACAGGTGGGGGGCTCGCTGGCTGGGTGGCTGCTTGACTGACTGGATGCTCATCCGGCCACTTCACTGAGACGCTGACTTGTTGACTCGTTCAGCGGCGGGTTGACCGAGTTAGGACTAGATGAGTTAACTGATGATTGGTTGCAGGTGTGTTGTGGAGCTGAAGGTGACGAGAACTCAACAAACTCATTTATGCCTAAATGGATCTCTCACTAGATTAGCAGGGACAGGTGAGGTGGCGCCCGAAATGACCGGCTGACTGACTGACTGATGGGCTCACTGATCGCTCAAGTGGTTATTATAGCATTTAGTAGAAAATGTCGTCACAACAGCAGTCTGGTTTTCATTCACATTTTGAAGAAATGGGATTAGTAGGGGTAATCCTTGGGGTCTATATTAATCTTATTATTCAGGCTTCATTTGCAGTAAATTATCCCTAAAGTTACTGAAAACTCTCATGCAAAAGTCTTTTGTTAATAAATGCAGCTTCATATCAGGAAATCATATTTGTTGGGTTGATTAAAAAAATTTAAATAACTTGTTTTCTCCTCAGAACATGAAAATAAAGGCACACCTCACATTACTGACATATTTAAATACAGAAATTTCATGTCAAATTGTTTGGTCCTCTTATATCAGTTGCACAGTTCTGGACGGCAGTCCACTTTATTTTATTGTTAATCACAAATATGACCCAAAAAGGAGGCAGGGAATACTCAGCTTAATGAAACTATCTTTTAATATTGTTAATTAATTTTCCCCTTTAATCAGTCAGACGTGCATCTGTTTGTGTTTGGGCTCCAAATAGCTTTCGAGATGTTCCATTTCTCAAAGTTATCAATAGCAACAGAATTCTGCGGCGTGTTAATTGGTCTCCCGTTAGTTTTTCCTGTGGTGGAACCTGCTTGCAGCACAGGAGTAACGTGCCACCTAAGCTGGGTGGCACAAGAGGGAGGGCTGGATCGGCATAATGGACTGTGGGAAGTGTAAAGAGGGGAAGAAAGAGAGAGAGAAGCAGGACACAAGGGGAAGAGAGTTTGTCTTTGTCTCTGTAGGTCCCCCCGGGGGACTGTGGGATAGTGGAGGTTAATGAATCTGATTGGCTGGTGGGAGTTTTTCTGCTGGTGCTGCGGTTTGTACACTTACAGAGCTTCACTTTTTCTTTTTCTTTTTTTTATTTTACTGAGTTTAGTTTTGACACAGTGCAGCATGAAGGACAGTGTGGCAAACAAAACCTAAATTTTACTATCAAGTTGTAAAATACACCTGATAGTAGACAGTAGAAATACAGCTGACACATGGACATTTACTGACGTCTGTATAACAGTGCAAAAAAACCTCAGTGTTTCTGAATTATAATAGAAGAAAATCATTAAGAACATATAGACCACTACTTCTTTTTTTATAAATATTTTTGTAATAGAAATGTGCATTTTATTAAACTTTTAATAATATTAAACAATTTTCCACCATTCATTTCTGTTAAGTTTTTTAGGTTGATGATCGTCTGCTGTGGGTTGGTGGTCGTTGTTGTGTTTACAGAGATTAAATTGAAAGCATGCTAGAATATGTCCTTGATTTTTCCACAATTATCCAGTTATGCACATTCACATGTTCTTGCACACTGACACACACCTACAATGGATTTCATGGATTTCATGCATTAGTTTTTGGGAAATTCCTTTAAAAATATAATACTCTTCAAAAGAAAGGAACGGTACAAAACTCTTCTCATTGTCATTGACTTGACTTGCTGTTCACATCAGATTTTTCAGTCTTTGAGAGTTTACTGCCCTTCAGCTTACATCCAGATCAATATTGCCGTTAAAACATTTTTTTTGGGGGGGATGGGCATTTTTTTTTCTCAAATATGTAAAAGTCCTTGCTCTTTGGTTTTTGATGCAGCAGTGTTTGATTTTTCAGTTTAATTTCCATGAAAATTAAACAAATACGTGTAACCAGGTAAACTTGTTTCGCTCAAAACCTCTGCTCAGAGTCATTGACTTTGCACGTAAATCATTTCTGATTAAATGACATGCAACAATATATTCAGTCAGGGCGGTATTCAGGATTGTAAACATCACCAAAATGCAAGGAATCACTGCAAACTGCTCAGTTGTGAAATAATCAGCTCGCCATATCACTAACATCTTTTACTGGTTAACATAGGAGCTTTATCATCACGTTATTACATGCATTTTCCATCCATCCGTCTTTTATCTTTATCCTGAGCAAGGTCGCGAGGCTCTGGAGCCAGTACCTGCTGACGCTGGGCGAGGGCAGGTAAACCCTGGCCGGGTCACCAGTCCATCACCGGGCAAACACAGAAAGACAGAAAACCACACACACTCACATTCACACCCCGGGGCAAACTAGAGTCACCAATTAGAAAAAAAGCGTTTGAGTCCTTCAGTCTTGATATGTGGAGCTATGTGTCTGCACACACAGGTGCATACCCTCATCTATGTTTGGTGTGTGTGTCTGCATGTGTGTGTTTCTCTCGTTCTGTATCAATGTGTATGATCGTGTATGTGTGTGTGTGTGGAGCTGTATGTGTGTGTGCTAATGAGAGTGGGGGTTGGGGGTGTGGAGGGGGGTGGGGGTGGGGGGGATTGTCGCAGCAGTGCGTCCTCTGCTCTCCCGGCAGGTCACTAGCGACAGATGTTCTCAGCATATGTGGCGAATTAATTAGCCGCTAGTAAACAGAGGGGGCTGCCGCCATGAGCTGCTGGTCTGTGCCGACGCAGAGTCGCAACGGGCCGCCTTTTGTCCAAATTCCTCTTTTCCCTCCGTCCTCCTCTGGTAGATAGTTACAGGGAGCATCATTCTTTTTGATCAGTGGACCCATAATGAGTTGGGGGGCCACGAGTGTTTGAGTTGTGCAGATTTGTGCTTTCATTGGGGGAGTGGGCGGGCATCTGTAACTGTGCTGTGCACGTGTGTGTGTTTGTGTGTGTGTGTGTGTGTGTGTGTGTGTGTGTGTGTGTGTGTGTACGTGCTTGTGTGTTTGTACGTCAGCGCCACATCATTTGGACATGGCAGTGAGCCTGTTTTTGTGATGAGAGATCCCCTTGATGACCTAATTGGTTGATTGAGGTGCACCTATGCTTGTGTGTGTGTGTGTGTGTGTGTGTGTGTGTGTGTGTGTGTGTGTGTGTGTGTGTGTGTGTGTGTGTGTGTGTGCATTCCCAGAGCTGGGAATGTTTTCACAGGCTCAGAACAACTTGGCAGGGAGTGAAAACACTTTGAGAACTGTTTGGATAAACACACAAAAGGACATCCTGCTGATACACCTGGACTTTGTCAATAACCCTGTTAAGAAAACGAGATTGTTTGCAAGTAATATTCTCATCACTGTTGTATGCGATCGTTTCCATATCTCATCATAGTGGATACTACATAACTGCATTGGGAAGATTATTTAGCATATCAAATAGCATCTCAAATTAAATGTTTAAAGGTGAAATTCTTGTGAGATCGTTGCAAAAATAGAGTAACTCACATTGTTGAACTTTACAACTGAGTGATATTTGGTAAAAGTCAACAGTCTTTGATCAACAGTGCATTGGGATGTAGACAGGAGACCGTGTGTGTGTGTGTGTGTGTGTGTGTGTGTGTGTGTGTGTGTGTGTGTGTGTGTGTGTGTGTGTGTGTGTGTGTGTGTGTGGCTGCAGTAATGAAGTTGTTAGTTAAAGTGGCCCCCACCCCTTGGGACTGGCTTAAGCTGTGTGTGATTGCTTAGGGATCGAGCAGATACACACACACTTATCATTATCCACACATACACATACACTCAGAGTCATTACTCCATTACGCACATGGACTATCGATTTTCTGCCATCTTTCCATCAGGTGAGAGCTTGCCAGGGAATATGGGAATGAACGCCCGGCTAGGAAAATCAAACTGTCACTCCTCCTTTCCTCTCTTCCTCCCTCCTCTCCTTCATTACACAGAGATGACAGGTCAAAGCTGCGACGATTCACTCTGTTGTTTTTCGTCCACCTGTCATCACTCAATCACTTCTTGGATTCAAATGTCTTAATCCAATAAATCTTTCTGCGAATGTCTTCCATCATTTGTCTCTCTCTCTATTTCTCGTTTCGCTGGAGACTTTTAGATTGCTGTGTTACTTCCGTTCTCTTCTCATGGTCTTCTGATCTCCGTCACCTCTCTTCGTGTGTCTTTGCATGCCAGTACTTTCCTCTCTTCTTCCCTCCGAGTGATGGATTCACCCCTCTGCTTTCTTTTCCCGTTCCCCCTCTCGTCATCCCTCTTTCCTCAAGTCTCCAACACTCTGCACAATCAATCAGCTGGCCCCTCCTCCCTCTATCTATCCATCCCTAAACCCCTTAGTCCCCTCTGTAGTCCCTCTTTCCTTAAATTTTCCTTCACATTCCTCCTTCCCAACTTCTTTTCATTTTCTGATCTCACTCCTCTTCTCCCGCTCAGTCTGTCACTGAATACTTTATATTGATCATTTAACGCGTGGTGGAGTTTTTCTATGTTTATGCTTTGCTGTTAACCACCCGTGTGTTGTTCTGTACTTTCCGGCTCTTTCTTTTCCCTTCTTCCAATCTTTATATCTTGACCTGCACTCCTCTCTTCTCACTCAGCTTTTACTCCCGCCGCCCTAACTTGCGCTCACTCTCTCTCCATTCCATCCCCGGTATACTCCTCTATTATCCTCACTTTATCGCTGCCTTCCTTCACCTCCCGTGACTCCTCCCTCCTCACCTTTCCTGCTCTCCTCCCTGAGAGGAGGATACGAGATCAGAGGATGTAATTCACAGACAAGGGTATCTATATTTAATATTAATGGGTGCATAGGACCCTTCACTCTCACACACATATGGACACACATGCCCAGCGCCAAATAAAGAGTGATCAGAGGCTGTGTAAGGTGCTGTGTTGTAGCCCCCAGGATAGACGCCTTATGGACGCACACACACACACACACACACACACACACACACACACACACACACACACACACACACACACACACACCTAAGCACATAGCGCTCAGCGCTCCAGGATGGATGTGGCATCATTAGGCAGAGGAGTGTGGCCGTTCTCAGCAGAAACGGCCACGCCGGCGGTACACATCAATCTAGCACCGCACGCTCCCTCAGATACTGTCTCTTTCTCACACACACACACACACACACACACACACACACACACACACACACACACACACACACACACACACACACAAAAGCAGAGAATGACAGAGGAAGAAACAGCACAGAGTCGTCCAGGTTTTTGTACGAGTGCAAACATATACATACGTACACCACAACAAGCCTCATAATGTTTCTGCTGCTGTCTCCAGTGCTCTCTCTCTTTCTCTCTCTCTCTCTCTCACTCTCTCTCTCTCTCTCTCTCTCTCTCTCTCTCTCATCCCCCCCTCCACACACACACACTCACACACTTTGTCTAATTTATTTACTGTTGGAAAGTGCCGCCAAGGAGACAGAGGACAGATAAGGAGAAAAATAATGTTTGTCCTCCTCATATTCTCTTCTTCTTCTCTGACTTCATTTTTGTTCATTTAACATATTTTTTCGACTTCATGTTTATAATATATAATAATATACAACTCATATGTTCTTCAAAAGTAATAAACCATGATTGCTTTACAACACGGCTCATTGTGTTTTTTTATTTTCAATTAATTTAGGTCTGTATTATTACACAACAAATAATTCCTTTTCAGCCAAACACACCCCAACAGTAAAGCAAACACAAAACAAAGAAGACCATGCTATAATCCTTTTATATATATATATATATATGTAATTTTTGAACTTGAAGAAATGGAGTCAAAATAAATTTAATTTATCACACTGATGAATCAAATTCATTCACTCGATGTTGTTAGGCCATAAAACTCTTAATTATCCACCTTTACTAAAGCACTGATGATGACTTGTTTTCTGAATGTTCCTGTTTCTTACTGACTCTACTGTAATATAATCAAATATACGCTACTGATATAAATTAATCTATCCCCGTTTTCACTTTACAAAGTCATATAGGGAGAACAATGACAATTAATAATAGACCACATCGATTATTGACAATAGACTGCGCTCTCTAACATGGTTTTTTCTTCACTTTTTCTCCTAACACTACAGTGACATGTCTGAAGGACACAGCTTTGCATTTTTATATTCTACCATGGCAATTTTTTTCTCATACTTCATTCAAAATTTACATTTAGAATGAGAGTACTTTGTGTCTATTCCTATGCATTTTAAAATGTTCCTTACATCCCACCGATCTACATCTGCTGTTTTTAGCCATATCATGAGGATTCAATAATTTACCAGCAATGTATTAAAGGTAAAACTCCCGCACATCCTGCTTTAATATGGAGATATTAAAGTTTAAAAAAAAAACTTTTACTGTGTATATATGCTCCGGGTGCTTTAAGGTGTTTTAGTGTTTTCCTTGTGCTAATGATCTCCATATCAGAGTTGTTGAGAATAACAAGCGTCTATTGCAGATACCATCTGCCTGCGGGCTACACGCAGCCTGATTTGCTTGCGTCTGTGTGCGTGTGTGTGTGTGTGTGTGTGTGTGTGTGTGTGTGTGTGTGGTGTCTCCTTGGCTTCCATTGATCTGTGGGTATCATACTGTATCAAGTAACAGAATGCACTGGGACAGGAGCAATATTCAAATGAAAGCGTGTGCACTTGCACATGCACAATTGCAAACACCCGTCCGTGTGTGTGTGTGTGTGTGTGTGTGTGTGTGTGTGTGTGTGTGTGTGTGTGTGTGTGTGTGTGTGTGTGTGCGTGTGCACGTGTGCGTGTGTGTTGTGCTCATCTGTGGCGCATGTTGAAGTAAAACAAGAAGGGTCGTGGAAGGAGTGCAGAGCAGAGTTTCTCTCCAGTCCTCCAGCCGACAGATGAATAGACGGCCCTATTGGGAATCAATGGTAAAACTCGAGCCATTGAACAACTGTCCGCCTTTTCAATTGTGTCCCGTTTGAGAAACAATTTGACAATAACGTCAGCTTGAGAAAAAAGACAAACAGTCAATATACAGGGAGAGCCGTGTGAAGGACAATTTATAAAACGTCATCATCTATATGGGAGTGTGTGTGTGTGTTCTTTGTCCTCGTGTGATTTTTGGACAGTAATGACAACAGAGCATTGTATACCCTTCACTGATAAACAGCTTCCAGAGTCATTAAAACAGATTTAGTGTGTGCATACACGTGCCTGCATGCACACGCGTAAAGCCGTCCAGGCACAGAGAGGTGAACCTACATGAGACCAAAGACAAATGTTTCAAATACAAATTTAACCACAGCTTAATGTACTGCAGAAATGTAATTTTCTATATCAGGTTAAAATTAGGGATGGATTTACTTTAAATTGTAACATGATGGAAGCACTGAAGAGATATTATCGAATGCTTGAGATGTGTAGATGAGACTGAAAAGAAAAACACTTTCAGATCTCTGAGAGTCTTCAGGTTTCTGTCAGCATGCTCAAGGGAGATTCATTAATGAGAAAGTATTTTCTTCACAACTTGCTTTTTTTTTTTTTTATTTCTTGCAACAAAATCTGGGATTCTGCTTTCATTAAAGTAAAAAAAAAACAAAGAAAATTAAAAAGACGATGAAAATGTTTTATTTTTTTGTGCACATTCATGTGGTGAATAATTTCAGAGTTGTGGTTGTGGTGTGTTTAAATTTTCATTTCCATATTTGATGTTCACTTGAATCCGAAGGCCCACAAGATTTCAGTGACCATCACCTCACATTTTTGACTCTTATTACATCGGTAGCCACATTCATTCACCTCTGGACTGCCCGAACTTGTTTGTTTAAATTTCGTTAGTGTGTGTGTGTGTGTAAGCGTGTGAGCGTGTGGTTGATTAAGGTAGGTCGTCTCGAGAGATCTGCCCCTCTTCCATCCATCAGTTTGATAAGTCCCCAAACAGGCAACATATTGCCTGGGACACAAAGAAGTGACCCGGGATATCAATTTTCAACCGTCTAACTCAACAGCCCGACCACTGTACGGCGCACCGAGCGCATCGCCGTGCAAGGTGTACGACGTACTACAGCAGACTAATTTCAGCACGCACCTTTCACACACACTCACCCCGAAAAGCCATGAGGGGAGGGCAGAGGTGACGGGAAGGGGGGGTGGGCGGATAGGGTTGAGTGGAGAAGATAAGTTACCTCGCTTTGTGTCAAAGGTAAAGAAAATCATTAAGATATTGTTTTCCATTCTCTCCTATATATGTTTTCCTGATTCGTAGCTTTCAGTCATGTGTTCTCTTTGCATTCTTCTTGATTTCTCTGCACACTCCAGATGTCTCCACCTGATATAGCACAGATGTCTTTGTCCCATAAGTGTGAACCTTTCTTTGCAGATCTTTTTTTTTTTTTCAAGCTGTGGTCAAAAAATTTATTAAATTCAATCTTGTGGTTCCCTCAGGCATTGTAAGTTTATTTATAGGTTCTCACACTGTAACCCATCCAGACCTAAACTGACCCCGTCTGTCTCATTAGCCACGAGTCCCGCGACCGGGCCTCCGTCGGTGTGTGAGTGGGTGTGTGTATGGATCAATAACCATCGCAGAGGTGTGGATGGTGAGGGGCAAGGTGAGGGTCAGGGTTAGCCGCCCGCTGTTAGGGAAATAAGTGGATAAACAGATGAGAAAGAGTGCGAGAAATTGAAGAAAATCAATTATGAGAGAGAAAGTGACAGAAATAAAATAAATATACTGTAATGTCCCGAGGAGCAGCGAGTTCCTGAGGAAGAGAATCAAAAGTAAAGCATGAGATATTCTTGATGAATCTAGATGCAGGAGTAGGCATGCCATATTCACTGGTATCACTGAATGTGATTTTATTAAATTCATTTTTAGAAAAGTAATATTTATACTCAGAAGACATGATTTTCATAGTGTGGAGAACACAGTGTGAGGGCAGTGTGCTTTGTGGAAATAAAAACTTCAAAAATACAAAAAAAAAAATATTGATTTGTAAGCTGTCAAACTAAGTTATAATTAAATAATAACACTAACATTAATTTAACAATTATTTATGTTAAACTGATTTGTCCCACTTGAATATCCATGTTTCCTTGAAAATGTCATGTATCCAAAGCATTACTGTTTCTTCCCTTTGGCCTAATCACAACACACCAAGCTGGACCATTTTCAAATTTTGGTTCCTGAAATCTGACTTGATTTCTCCCCTGAAACTTGGATTGTGAAAATTTTCTACTCAGACCCAAACAAACAAATGAAATGATGCACTTAGCAATCCAGAGAGAATTCTGGTATCAGACCCGACATCAAAGTGTGACTCTTTCTGCAGGTCTGGTATTCAGAGTGGAGCCGACAAACGTCTCCCTGCAGTGACAGCTTCATCCGTCTGTCCACACACACCCCACTCTCAGCTGCTCTGAGCAGGTTTTCCTCCACACATAATCAAATCAAATTTTCCAGTCCCCTCAAAGGAAAAAAAAAAAAAAAAAAGAAAAGAAAAAAAACGACTGGCATCAGCATCTTCTCCATTTTCTATGGACGCTGATTGTCCTTCCTCTTCCACTCTGGAAACTATAACAGTGTAAATTGCCGGACAACCTGGAATGAACTGACCAAACCTCCGGCGATGAAAGGTGACAACAGGAAGTTGTTCATATGCGTCTCCCACTTTTCACTCTTCTCCCTCGTCCATCATCTTTTTCTTCAGCGCCAACGCGGGTTTTTCACTTGGCGCCGTCGTGTCAAATGGAGCTCACAGTCGCACACACACACCTGCGTGTGCACAGTCCTATTGTCATGATAATGGATTCTGTGTTGTTGGCTTTGGGGTCACGGGGTCAACATAAGCTTCTTAATGGACTGTGAAATAACCCTAACTGCATTAACCTCCCAGATCTCACATCTTAGACACATGCATACGCGCACACGTGCACACGCGTCCATTCTCATACATGTAAGTGTATACATGCAGGCACGCGTACTTATGCCGCTCCCCGCACACACAAAGACGGAGACGCTCAGACGCGATTGGATTGGTCTTTAATTGGCAGGACGATCGCACCTTGAGGATGGAAAGAAGATCCTTCAATCAGACGGAGTGATGGAGCGAGTGAGGGACGGGCAGGAGGAAGAGAGTAATGGATGGATGGAAAGCAAATGAGTGAGCCTCAGAAAAGAGGACACCGTCGTGTCACACAGGGCCGCAAAGCTTGTCCTGTGCCTGGACTGTGGCTCAGCACCCCCCCCCCCCCCCCCCCCCCCCACACACACACACACACACACACACACACACGCACACAGGCAGGCAGGCCTACATTAAGATAATGTGATGTGCAAATACTGCTTTGCCTTTTAGAGTGTATTAGAAAGTGGATGATGTTCAAGTGCAAGCTCAGTCAGTGTTACAGCGAGCCGCGAGCTAAGTTTGACCTCAGCCCAGTGTCATTTTCCATATGCTGTCCTCGAATAGTATTACCCCCTCAATCTATCTATCTATCTATCTATCTATCTATCTATCTATCTATCTATCTATCTATCTATCTTATCGCAACTTTTCTGTTTATTAATTTAGAATATTTAAGATAATATATTATGTGATTTTATCCATCACTAAATAAAAAATAAAGAAATTGGATGCATTTTCTCACTGGTTTTTAGGCCTATCTCTTCTCCCTTTCTTTCCTTTCCTTTTCTCTCCTCTGCTGTTCTCTTCTCTCCACCTCTCCTCTCCTCCTGTGCCAAATGGGTGTCTCCCTGAGAGGGGATCACAGAGGATTTTGGTGGGGATTTAGCTCCGTGTCTTAAATCAGTCTTAATTTTTGCTCTCTGCTATTAAAGAGCCGCCATTAAGCTCTTCTCGCCTCATTTCCCTCTTTCTCTTGTTTCACTTTTTCAATTTGTGTGAGAGGGGGAGTTCACTCCTCATAAAATTTCACTTTGGCCAGCCTATCATTTGCATCTCAGCCAATAAATAGCAATTAGCATTAACAATTAAACCAGCCAGTGGAACTGCGGGCAGCTCCCTGAGATGGCCTGATGGATGGGAAGGTGGGTAGGGAGGAATAGATGGAGGAAAAGGTTTTGTGTGTTCCTGTGTGTACAAGGCTGTGTGTGACTGTGTGTGTGAATGAATGACTGAGTGACTACTTGCTACATGAACTCTCACAGGGCAATCCAGTATATTTTCCACTTTCATTTTCGACCCAGAGCTAATTTATCCACTGTCTCTGTGGCCCAATCACAATGCACACATATGCAGTGTGGGCAGAAATGCCAAGCTGGTACACCATTTGGTGCTCTAATACCACACAAATTTTACTTGTTAATTGCGCACATTAAATAACAGTTTTGGTACTCCATCTTATTTTATAGTTTTATTTTTAACAACCCCAGAGTTGCTTGAATTCATTCAAAGAAATGTAATCTAATGACTCCCCCCCTTCTGCCCTGGTAATATGAGCTGATTTACCCCTCTGTCAAGTTTTGTTGCATATTTCTAACTCAGGAAGCCTGAGGTGCCGTTTCGTGCCTGTTGATCCCCTGTGAAGATCTATATCATGGAAATTCACCTGATCTTGAATACTCTCTGAATACAAAAAAAAAAAAAAAAACAACACACAAACATTTCGAAAATATTGTGTCCAAGATGTGTCCTGTCCTCTCCCATAGCAAGCTGGGACTGATCCCAGGGCCCTGCTACCCTGCACGGGATTAGGCTTTATACTGAGGATGGAATAAAAGGATGGACTTCAGAACTGAAGTCCCACATTAGCAGATGGACTGGGAAACCACAGAACTGAGCTACGAGTTTCCATTTAACTCTAAAATCACGCATACTTGGCAAATTTTGGATGATGTTCGACTTAAATATTGGAGTTCAAACTCGCTTTATTTTTTCTGTTTGTGATTTTTTTTTAATGATTTTTGTCATGAATTACAGTGTATGCTGCCTACTTGGAAGGTCAGGGTTCCTCACTTGTTTCTCCCCATCACATGGATCTCAGATATGCTTCAAGTTAATACAGTTGTTTATCTGATTTCTAATCTCAGCAGGAGGAGACTGACTACTTAGACTTGATAACAACATCCACAACTTGCACATTGGATACACACCAAACTCACAACAAAAATAGCTTATTTATTTATTTATTTATTTATTTATTTATTTATTTATTTATTTATCTTTTTTATTCATTTCTGTATTAATATCCTCTAGTAAAGGAATGTATGGATTCAGCAGTAAGTTGAAAAGCTGTTGTGATTGAAATGTGAAATATTTGCTTAAATACGTAATTAAATGTTAAACCAAAATACATTACTTGTTAAATCAATAAATTAATAAAAAAAATTCTGTCAACAATAACATTTCAATATGGAATATGGTAATCCTTTTATTCATGAGCTGTAAATTGAGACTCCAAAAACAATTCGAATGTACTTATTGTACACAAGGCAGCACACTTCCCTCACTTCTTCTCTTTCAGGAATGCTGTGTACTTCCACATGCATTAGTGTTCCGGTCCCCTGTGCTTCAGATATAACAAGCATTTATGATTCAGTGCTACTGACACCCGTGTGCAGGCGGTCTCCACGTCCCCTACCCCCTGTGTGCGCCGCCACTGTGCCGCCGGTGAGAATATTGTTGGTGGATGGTGACGATCAGTACATCTCCATACATTAATCACCACCAATAGAAAGCCCTGACACAGCAGCTACAGCGGTGCCACTGCCCTGCCTAACAAAGCATAGAGCAAGGACACACAGCGCCAACAGCAGAAAGACGGGAAAGAGAGGGAAAGTGTCTGTGTTCCGGATTGGTACAGAGAGAGAAGGAGAAGGGAGGATTTAGATGGAAAAATATGGAAATGTAGAAAGAAAACAATCATACTTTATGTTTCCCTCTCTGTCCTAACCTCTGCCGTTTCCCTCTTTCTTTCTCCGTCTCTCTTTTTCTCTTGTTCTCGTGGTTTTTATTGTTATTACCATGGCAGCGCCATTAGAGAGCTCTACGTTCTTCTCCACTGGAGCAATAAATGAAGAGGGCCTCACTTTTTCTCCTCATACTCTCCTTTCTCATCCCTTGTTCAGGTTCCCACTCGTCGTCTTCCTCACCTCCCACCTATTTCTTCTCTGGGTCTTCTTCTCTTGCTCATCCATATTTTCTCATATCTTGATTTTTTTTTTTTTTTCCTCACACTTTCCCCTCATTTTGGTCATTTTTACCCACCGTTCCAGTTTTAATCCCTCTTTTACTTTTTTTTTCTCTAATTTTTTTCCCAGTGTTCTTATTTCATGTCATCACCTTGAAAGGAAAGTTAACACAATCTACCTATAAGACAAACCCATGACCCTACCTCACTTTATAAATAACGGAGGATGAAGTGGAAAGAAGCACTTGTAAGGGACAGATGTTGCAACCATGAGAAATCACCCTCAGTAATTAAATGATGGTTTGCTATCAGTGCAATGGAAACACTCCTCGACCATTAATTAGTGGTCCGAACACAGCAACCGAAGACTCATTACATTATGCCTCCAAGAAGTCATCACTGCATGGTGCTGTCATTACTGTAAGCACCTCTCTGACAGGATGACTGTGTTTTAAGAGAGTCAACCTGCACTGATTGATCATTTTCCCAGTAATAATGAGTCAAAAGTAAAATGTGATGCAATGAGAATGGGCTGCAAACTATTAAGCTGTTTGCTCTCGTGGTTGTCCTTTCATGTGGCAAATCAAGGTGAAAAATTACAGAGACCGCCTTGTAGGCCGTGATGAACGCAGGCGGCAGTAGGAGAGTTCAGACAGAGAGTTACAGAGAACAACTTCACACTGAGAGGAGAAAATCATAAGACGGGCCCAGAACCAAGAGTTTGACTCTCAGTTCACCGACAGCTACACACACATTCATGAAGTCTGCTAAGTGAGCTGCCTGATCGAGAACGCCACATGGCACGAGACGAGACACAAGACACAGCATGTCGACAGACAATGTAAAAGGGAGAAGGACACAGGTGTAAGCCGAGTAGAGGGCTGTATGGAGTTGTAATGTGCGGGACACGGTGGGAAGACGTGTGGAAGGTGGTTCGGGGAGCAGATGCCAGGAGTGTGTGACAGTGAGTGTCAAACAAGGAGAGAGCGAGGGAGGTGGGAGCAGTGGGTGGCGGTAAGGAGAGAGGTGAGCGGGAGGAGAAGGGAAGTGCGTATTAAAACAAGACGGAAGGACATTGTGCTTGATGAAAAGGTCTGAGAAGCATGCTTTGCATTCATAGTGCTGTACGGCTGGTTTGACTCTGACCTTAAAAGAGCAGTGCATCTGCTGGCTGGCTTTGTTTTTGCACTGTAAACGCTTTTGTCGCCGTCATGAACAAGATTTTAGTCTCTGTTTAATTGTGCTCAGGGAAAATGCCCTAAGAAATAATTATTATATGTAATTAAATGTCTCTGCATAGCAAAGCAAGCTGAAATTATGCAGAATGCAAGAAACATTGGCGACTTTGTCATGTCTTTTGTGGCTCAGAGGGAATCCCTTTTAGGATTCACTCTGAAGATGACCTCTGCCACTTTGATTTTTTTTAACCCCTTAACTTTATTACACCGCAGCACCAAATTGCTTACAACAAGTCACTTATCATAAAATGTTGAGCTGTCCAAAGTTGTGCTAAATTCTTCAGGACCTTGAAGGAGAAAGGAGTGATGGCAGGCTGGAGAGGTGAGAAAGAGAATAATATGCAGATAATATTGGAAAGCATTAAAAAAAAAAAACTTTTAAAAGTCCCTCCAGTAAAAGTAACAGTTTGTAGAGACAGCATGAAGAAATTCTCTGTATGTGTTGGCAACTGCCTTATGAAAATACATTAGCCTTCCAGGCAAAATCTAAATAGCAGATAGCCGAGGAGGGGTGGGAGGCAGGATTAACAAGTCTATACCTGCTCTTGAAGACAACGACAACGTGTTAACATTTTACTGACACATCGGGCGGACAGATAAGTGGCACGAAGGGAGGAAAAGAGTGAGGATGCCAAGGTCAAGGTCAAGCAATCAATGAAAAAAGTCAGGCGGCCCCTATAAACTATGATATTCACAGTCCAGTATTAGCAGTCATACACAGGTCTTAGCGTTTTACACGGAGTTTGACTTGTAATTTTCTCATGGCTCGTAAATCCGCTCACCTCTCTGCCACTCCACAGGTACACAACACCGCTGACCGACCGGCTGTCTTGTCTGTTCATCTGTCTCTCCGCCCTGACTCCCAAACACTCCGCCACTTGGTTATTTTGGGTTCCCTATAGGAAGTGCTGCTTCTCACCTGACGTCCCCGAGACATGGATTCATTACTGAGCCCGACGCCACCGGGATGCCGTATGCGCGCGTCTCAAGTAACTCATCTCAGAGCAATCAGTCAGCGGGGAAATTGCTGAGGGAAGTGTAATGTACCTTTCTCACTGTAGTTTCAACCTTTTTTTTTATGGCTATATTTTAGATTTTTTTTCGCCACTTATAGAAAAATATAATTTAAATATTTGTTTGGAAAATGCTTGTGTGTTTTTAATTAGCTTTTCAACTGAAGCACAAAGTCCTCATCACATTCAGTTATTTAGTTTTACTTTTTTTCTGACTTCTGAACTGTAATCTTATTTTTGAACAGCTGCTGTTTTTAGTAAATCCAGTGACACTCAATAAATATTTTTAACAATAAATTAGGGAATAAAAAGTAAGAGAGAGAGAAACAAGGCATCAACTAACACAACCAATTTGTGTTTCAATTAACAGTTTCAAGATGTCACAAGCGTTTTCTCTTAAACCTACAGTCTGTTTCCTTCCTAATCCTCTCCATCTAACCTTTGCATGTTTCTTCCAGCTCCCCTCTCTGTCTCCATCTCTTCTCCTCCTCCGTCTCCAGCGTCTCCCTCAGTGCCCCCAGTGAGAGCAGCTAAAATTAAGTGGTGCCACTTCTCAATGACACTTTAATGATAGCACCGCTGCTCCGCACACTGAGAGACGGGAGAGGTATGAGCATCTGCTAAAGATAGGCCCCTCAGACACAAACACACAACACACAGCACGGACGCACACGCAGACACACTAACACGTCCAAACGAGTGAGCCTCCCTTTGTCTCGCCTGCCACGGGGACCGTGGGGGACGGGTGGAGTCTAATTAAGCACGTCTGTAGGGAGAAGTTTCTGCATGCTTGTGTGTGTTTGTGTGTGCATGTGTATGCGTGTGTGGGAGCGTGCGTGTGTGCGCGTGTCATTCCAGCTTGGCATCACCATCACCTGCCTGGCACTGCCATTATGGCTGGCATTTGAAAAAGAGAGAGAGAGGGAGGGAGGTAAGTGATAGCGGAGTGAGACGCAGCGCTTTAAGCTGCATCGACGTAAACAGGAAGCGAATGAAAAGTTTGGTTTGATTTTTGAAAAAAAAAAAAAAAAAAAAACACAATATGTCCTCAACACTCAAGTTCCCTGGCTTGTTGATGGTTGATGAAATTCATCATTACTCTTTAAAAACACATTGCACATACTTTCTGTTTTGCAGCTTTGTATATATGGTTCAAAGCGCATTAAACACAGATGCATTGCATAGCATTCATTTGCCAGTGTATGGTACATTTTGAGCATATTTATTGTTATTGCAAGATCCTTTGCAAAACACACAATTTCTCACTTCACGCTTGTGATATTTTAGATTTGTTTATACATGCATGCGTTAGTGTTGTAGTCACTTCAACCCGTTAAACTCTTACGTAACGGGGACTTGTCATACCTGTTGGGATATTTGACAGAAAACATTACAGATGAATTTAGATCGAGTCTGCTGGGATTCAATGCAAATGAAGACGCTGAACCCTGAAAAAGAGACAGAGAGGATGTGTGCATGTGTGTCTGTTTGCCACGAGGTTGCTGAAAGCCTTCTGGGAAAGGAGTTCCAACACGTTCTTAATGTTGTCAGCATTAAGCAAGTGGTTGATCAATTAGGCTACTACTACCCTTACAACATCAATACTCTGACGTTAACACCTGTGTCAATACTGTAACATTAACTGCCAAAACACTAGTAATCACATAACACCCACTGTTAACTTGATACCAGATCCCTGGCTGATTACAGACTAAACGATAAATAGACCCCCAAATATTTATTTTGATTCGAGGTATGAGACCAGCCAGTCTTCATGTGTCCTTTTTAAAGGATTTCTTATGCAGCACTCACTGAAAGGTGAAGTCAAGAAAAACTTCAGTCTTCATGTGTATTTTATGTGTGCAGTGAGGATACCATCAGGGCAAAGAAGAAGCTGCAGGCCAAAGTGCCAAATGACATTTTAAAACTGCCTCTCAGACCCCCACCCCCCCACCCCCACCCTCTGCCCTCCACCCCCCCACCCCCACCCTCTGCCCTCCACCCCCCACCCCACGCCTGCTTACATACAAACACACACTCTGACTGTGGTCTGACTGGACTTGACAGGTCATCAGCCGTGTGATGCAGGCCCTCATCTTAAGTGACACACACACACACACACACACACACACACACACACACACACACACACACACACACACACACACACACAGAAAAACACATACTGACCAACACATGTCACTTTTGTGGCAGATGAGATCAGAGTTGTTCTCTTTTCAGCAGACATCACATAGTGAGCAGCATCTGCCTCTCTCCCACTCCACACACACACACACACACACACACACACACACACACCGCTTGTCATTCCGTCTGTCACTTCTCTGTCTCGGCCTAATCATCAACTGAGCATTGAGAGTTTGTCATATTTAATTACGTTCCACATTTTGGTTGCTGGTTCTGCACACATGCTCTCCCTGAATAGAAAATGATACGTCAAACATTTTCTTTTTATAGTTTTTTTTATAATATTTTTATAATATAATTTTTCATCGTTGTTATGCAAACAAACAAACAAACAAAAAAGAATGTTCAAAATTGAGACATTTTAGTGAGAAAAATCTTCATTAAAAAAAAGAGGTATTTTGGAATACACGGTACAGGCGGGCGTAAACTATCCCACCCAAACAGATGTAAAAAATCCAATGGGGGTGTTGTCATTCACCAATTGTGCACGTCATCACCCTTCATCAAGCAGTTATCAGTTTATTTCTCTCTGCTATTCCTTCCTCATTTCCCTTCATCTTCACTCCACTCCACTTCATATTCTCCTGTCAAAATAATCTCAGCAGTGTGTGTGTGTGTGTGTGTGTGCGCGCGTGTGTGTGTGTGTGTGTGTGTTCTTGTATTTCTATCCTTGTCGGGGCCAAATGTCCCCACAAGGATAGCAAAACGTGGAACGACGTGCCTTGTGGGGACCTTTTTCCGGTCCTAAGTAGGAGAAACAGTGTTTTCTTGACCATGTTGTTGTTACTGAAAAAAGTAAAAGTGCAAAAACATTTCTTTAGGGTTAGGCTTTGTTGTGGTGTGGGTTAGGGTTAGGGTAAGGGTCAGGGTTAGGGGCTAGACATGAATGGGAGTCAATGGACGGTCCCCACAAGGATAGAAATACAAGACTGTGTGTGTGTGTGTGTGTGTGTGTGTGTGTGTGTGTGTGTGTGTCTCTGTGTACTGACCCCAGTAATGAGGGATCTATTGTCAGCGCCACTTTCCAATGAACTTCTGTTACACCTTTGCTCCAGCCGGGTCTACTGTAACTGTGCGACAGAAAAAAAAGACGTCAAGGTTGAAGCACATCAATACCTGAATGAGCCCTTCCTAGCCTTAACACACACACACACACACACACACACACACACACACACACACACACACACACACACACGAGGTCAAACCACATTCTTTTCTCTCGGTGAGCTCAGACAGTGTAAAGCCAGATATCCACCATGTGTAAGTCCAGAAGAGTCGTATCATTAAATTGAATCGTCCTTATATCCAAACATGTTATGTTTGTAAAACATCCGGCGGTGGAGGCACGGACTGTGTTACTTCAGTTTACCTTGATGTTTGTGAAGTTCATCGCTACATGTGCTGTAGTTGCATAGCAGAGGCTGATACATAGTAATTACCCCAGTAGTCCAAAACACATTTCCAGCACATCTATGGTAGATTATAAAAGCGGTTAAAAATGATTGTACAAAGTAATGATTGAATAGCCCACGCAGTGTGTGCTGTGCAGTGTACAGCGTTATACAGTGCTTTTTTATTGATACTTGGAATAGTTGGACTTACCAGAGGATTTTAAATACTGCACTGTTGCATGAAGATTGACCACTTATTATTAGCTTTTCAAATAGAAAATCAAGAGTTAAATTTCACTGATGAAATACAGGCGTTGAATACATTCACTTTTATTGTTGCCCTCTGGTTTCAGAATCCACTCTGATCCTGTCCCTGCTTCCTGACCTCATTTTATCCATTCACTGCACTCTTCTTTTCCCCCCCTCTGCTACCCCACTCTTCACTCTGTACCTGTTGTCCACCTCTGTTCATTAATCTCAATCTCTCCATCTTAAACCCCTTGAATTGAGTTGTTCACGTAGAGCAAATGTGTGCAGAGTCCCTGACTGATGTGCCGTATCATCGTCTCCGCTTGCAGCTGTTGTTTTTCATCGTCACACGCAGGCTTGTAAAGAGAATCATATCACATTCCTCTGTCCTGTCACATTCTCGTCAAAGAGACTGGCGTGACTGTGTGTTTGTCCACAAAATGTATATGTGTGTACGAGACCTTGTATGTACAGAATGGGCCGGTTTGCCAGACGGGGACATAATCCACTGCAGGCTCTTGGTAACTGCACGCTGATGAGGGAACACTGAGGAAATAATGAAAACTGGTCTGCATCTGTCAACAAAGAGTTACAGAGGTGAAAGAACTGTACAGTGAAGCTTCAGGCCTCTTTCAGCTTGTCCATGTTAGTCAAACTTTTTAAATGACTTTGTTAGTTTTAATTTAACACGTTTATTTAGAAGGACAAAGTTTCAAATGGAAAAAAGGCGCACATTTAATTCTGTGGTAAAGATGTGAATTATCTCTGTAGTCATGTGATGACACTGAACTATAAGGCTGAGTGTCATCGGCATAAGTATGATATGCAGTGGTAATAATAATAACAACAATAATCTAACAAACTCTTTTTATTTAGCATTTTCAAAACAGAAGAAACAGGGTCAAAAACTGGAACTTACTGTAACGTAAAACACCTGCACGTTTGGATTAATTTCTTAGTTGTCATACAGTGTTTCAAACTCAATTAAAAGTTCTTGGTTCTCCTGACCTGTAGAGATACTCTGTGTCTTCAATAACATGTTGTTCATGAGTTTTGGAAGCTTTCACGCTCACAGCACAGCTCCTACTAGACCTTGTAGTGTATTTTTCTGATTACTTTTTTCCTTTCTTTTCAGCACATCCATGGTCAAAGTCCTCTTTTTAATCTTGCCGCTGTTTTGGTTATCGATCATGTTTAAAGTGTTGTCGGTCTAAGATGTGTCAGATTACATTTCCACCAGTGGGAGAAGGGAAACGGGAGAACAATGAAAAGAGAAAAATGTGGGAGTCACGGTTCTTTCATTCTCTCTGTTCCTTTCTCCACAGGCAGTTCCAGTAGAAGCCACATCTTCTCAAGGGCAGGTCAAAGTCATGCACATGCATACACATACACACACACACACACACACACACACACACACACACACACACACACACACACACACACACGCACACAAGCACACTCATGCATGCACATGCACAGACAAGTACGTATGGAGGTACCGCTGTATGTATTGTGGCAGCTCGGTGGGAAAAGCCTCTGGGTCTGGCCAGAGAAAAAAAAAAAAAAGGCAAAAATAGAATGGAGCCGTCCAGTTGCTGTGACTCCACCGGGCCATTTCAGATCTCTCCAGCAAAACGACCTCACGTTCACTAACAAATGCTCGCACACATACACGTGAGTGTTTTTAGACTCGGTGCATATCTCAGCCTGTGTTTTCCCTTTTTTGCTTTTTTTTTTCACCGTAAGCTTCGTTTGAACCGGGGTACACATGGGAAGAAATGCAGGATGTCACTGAACAACCTGGGAGGAAGGAAGACTGAACATATGGCAGAAATGCAGCGGGAAGAAGAAATGGAGTTATCAAACACCCGCTATCCAATTTACTCCTGTTCCCTTTTATCAGGTCTGCTCTCTTCTCACACACTGCCAGGGATTACCTGCTTTTGTGTATACACATTTTTTCTTTGATAGAGAATGGAATTTTTTTTTTTTTTTTTTTCGGACAGATTTTACAAGTTTGGGCTTTCCGATCTTCAAACAAAGTCAGATGATTTGAACCAAAGCTTTGCGTCTGGAAAGTCTAGTGACATTGAGGGGTCTGGTACATTTTGCGCCTCCAGTGTTTCTATTTTACTGCCACAACTTGATGTTTAAGATCACTGAGTATGACTAAAATTCTGTGACTGTTTCCTGTAAACTGGAGCCACTTTTAAAGCTCACAGGAGTGATGAATTTGTTCAGTTGTAAAACATTTAATATTACAAACTTTTCACAACATTCAGAGTCTGTTTTCTGAGTAGTAAATATAATTGATGCATCATTTCACAACTTACTGACCAATATGACAATGAGGGATATTTAGGGCGATCACTTTGTACCAGAAGAGTTGCAACAAAGCAACTTTCTGTTTGTATGTAGTGAGTCAAAAAATTTTTTTTTTGTGTGTGTGTGTGTGTCCATCACTCCATAGAGTTGTGGCAGCCCCAGCTGGCCATCCTACTATATTAGATAAACAAGCTGACAGTTGAGGTTAAGATTCCCACTGAAATAATCCCCCTACTTCTCCCCATATTGCGAGAAAAAGACTGTGAACACTGTGCACTGTAACATAATCATAAAAAGAAATTCTTCCAGACATATTAGGTATGCTGTGTGCTTTTACAGGTTAAGGGTTTTCCATAACAGGTAACGAGATCTTTCATGAATTTAATATATTTGGAGTTAATAATAATTGAGTGGGATTATAAGAAACGTCAGACTCACGTGTCTCTGCCTGTCCCTTTGCACACTGACTTCACACCGAATGATCTTCCAACACAGAGACTGGGTCTGAGTGAAACATGTATGCTGACCCTGCTGAATTGATACACAGATGTGTGGTGAAGGAGCAGAGGATCGGTTCCGCTACTGTGTGTGTGATTGTTTGTGTATGTGAAAGGAACAGGGGAGTTAGTTTTGAACTAGGCCGTCTGTTTTGAAAGCAGAGCGTGTGTGTGTGTGTGTCTGTGTGTGTGTGTGTGTGCGTGTGTGTGTGTGTGTTGGTGCTTATGCGTGCGTGTGTGTGCTCTGACCGTGCGCTCTACTTTTCCAGAGCACAGGGCGGAGGGAGCGAAGCAGAGCGGGCCGTAATTAGGCCACGATTTGAACTCTCTTAGTTCCTCCCTGAGCGGGGGCACAGGGTCATGGCAACAATTATAAATCGAGCAGGGTTATATATGAGCTCAGGTTTGTCCATATAGGTGTCGCAGTGTGCGAATTGTCGTGTGCATATGCTTTTGAGAGGTATGGGAAGGAAAAAGGAAGATAGCTTCTGATTTGTTTAAAATATACCATTAAGCAAAGTGTCGTCAGAACGGCTTCGTGCCGCCCTGGATAAAGGTGCACACGACTTTGTAGCGATAGTTAAAATTCAACTCATAACTGTAGCATGACGTCAGGCCACTCTCTCAGCTTTTCTTTTGTTACCAGACTGCAGTAAATCAACCAGAGATGTCATGAAGCCGCGACTCAGCAGGGTCCATCTGCATGTCTCCGCTGAGAAATAATTACAAGGGCCTTGTGATCTCTGTGATATGTGATACATGGAAAGAGTCACAGACTTAGGAATGAAACGAGGAAAAAAAATTAAACAATGCAAATATTTTCAAATGAAATAAATCACATTGCATGATCAAGCCCACTGTGCTGACATTTTAAATCTGTGTTTGTTTTTTTTTCGATGACTTGCAATCATGCATATAGCATAAAATATTATTAAATTAAAGGTTCATTCCCAGACTTTTTTAACAGGAAGGTTAAATCTGGTCTGTGTTTGCTAGTCACCACATTTCCAGTTCCTAAGCTCAGCAGTTGAGTTTGCATATCATATGCATTGGAAAACAAACAGCCTCTCAAGTTAAAAATCACCCTGAAATTTTCGCAAATCAGAATTTACATGCTTTTTGTCAAATCATGCAGAATAATCATTTTGGTTTAATGGCAAACTTTCGGGTGCCGACCGCTGCCAAGCACTGCGGCGCTCACACGAACCGTGGACCGTCAGAGCGGCTCAGAGCGGTGCTTGCATGGAGTGTCGGGGCGCCCCTTGTACCGCCACGGCACTCCGCCCCGTACGTGCCGTCCTAGGCGGCTGACTGGTTCGCCCATGCCGAGAGCCGGCCCTGCCGCCAAATGATGGTCTTTGCGTCCAAATACAGTTGAAAACAATGGGGAATGCGCGTTCGACCTGCGACGAAACGCGATGCGTCAGACGCATTTTCGCAGCGCGTCAGAGCGTTCTCGCGTAGGCGGCGCGATTTTACAGCCGACGCTGAAGTTGGGAAATCTGAACTTTTGACGCGCCGTGATCTGGCGGCAAACCAATCAGAGAGCGTGTCTATGGTGACGTAGATCAGGGAGCGGAGGCCGGTGAAAGCGACACTCATCCTGGCGCAGCTCCTGGAGCAAATGGTGAAACTCACCAAACTCTGACCGTCTGTGGTTAATATCGTGCACCCAGGGACGGCGTACTGTCCGCCGACGGCGTCGTTGTCTGGCTTTATGAAGCAAATAAAGCCAAGCCACTCGCTCAACAGGGTTAGCCATGATGCTAAGCTAACACAGGAAGTAAGGCCGGAAGCCCCGCCTTCCCACCAACGGCCTCGGGGGCCCAGCATTGTTCAGCGTCGGACCTCAAAATTGACGTGTGTTCCACTTCTCGTGTTGTTGCGATTTTTGACGCAAAAAACGGTGTGAACGCGGCTTTATAGCGACCTGTGCAGAGGACACCGTCCTCGCCTTCGTCTGGGGAGAGACTGAGGTAGTAACTGCACACTGGGCCCTTTGACCTTCTAGCTGGAGTGACAAAGAGGTAGTAAGGCAGAAAATGTAATTTCGGTCCTCAAGCAAAAGTCATGGAGAGCCAGCTGAGGAAATGCTTTTCACTTCATTAACAGCAGCGTCTCTGCTGAAGCCTGAGCTGAATTGTAACGTGTTTTAAACATAGTAAACACAAATGCAATCATAAACAGCACAAGCAACACACAACTTTCTTCTGTTTACTTACCTGGGGATGACTTTCAGCTTGACCATTAGTTCCCTGTAATTTAACACCTGCACAGATGAAGGAATGGGGACCGCTACTCAGTTACTTGCAGGGTGATATTGCTTCGTTTCTGCTGAGTTTGTCCGATAGGATGAGGCCTCCACCCCAAGTGAAATCTCCACTCTTTAGCCTTCTTAATTAGGTAGTGTGAAAATAAAACTGACACCATCTTATAAATTTAATTTTTTTTCTGCCTTCAAGTTGATGATGGCCCGGTTTGGGGCCACTGATCAATTAAAGTCCTTTTGTAACCTCCCCTGCACCCACACGCACAAACACTCTCAACCCATTAATGAATGGCCAGCTAATTAAGACTCAAAAAAGCGGGGGAGTCACTTCTTTTTGATTGATAGCACCCACCGTCTTCTCTTACTGCTATTTTGCATTTTAATGTTCATTAATAAACTTTTATTGTTTTGTTAATTATAATACCACCCTCCCCCGTTGAGATAATAACTGAACAGAGCGATTTGTTCGCAAAGATTTTCTGCTACATGAAGGGAGACGACAGATGAATCGACTGGACAAAGAGAAAAAGAAGGGGAAACAAAAGAGACGAAAATAAATGAGCCCAGAGAAAAAAGCCAGTAGCTGAGGGCAATGTGTGGTAGTTGGAATTTTAAAAGACCTTTTTTTAATGGACTCAAACAAGGCAAAAATATGACTCACTTCATGATGAGTGTTTATAATTGAGTTTTTAGTAGTAGTGCTTTTTTCTGAGCAGCAAGTGTTCATGCTGATTGAAATCTATCCACTCTTTTGAAAAGTTTGCCCTCTGCTCATGTAAATGCAGCTTTTGCTTTGTGTGCTTTACAGAAAAAAATCAAATCAAAAAAACTTTTTTCACAAGTTCTTCTTGCATTCAAGCTGTCTTAAGCAGGTTTTTAAATCTCAGACAGTGAAAGAAAACCTGAGTGGTTTGTTCAGTATTTTCACGCTTTTATCTTCTGTGTCTATTCGTGTGCGTTAGTGTGTGCACGCTCATCTGAATGTGAGCGTGGGTATGTGTGCACATGTGCTTTGGCCCTAAGGTGTTAGGCCAGGGACGCGCATGATGGATCGTGGAGGCCAGTTGATAGCGCCATTACTCACTGACACACACACACACACACACACACACACACACACACACACACACACATACATAGAGAAACTCTTACACACGAGCCGTACACACCTGCCTGACACCTGTTCCCCATGGGGGTCCGCCTGCCCCAGAGGCCATTGCCCTGGAGACGAGCAAAAGCCCAAAATTATTCTGCACACCAGCAAATCCGCATAAAGTTTTACAAGGCAGGAACTTCACAACTTTGTAGGACATTCTCCATTACCTCTCTCTCTTTCTGTCTCACTCTCCTCCCCTGGTTTGCTTCATCTTTACCTTGGGTTTTGCACTCCTAGACTGAAATGCTGTCATGTTTTCATGGTAATTTAATAGATAGACTGTAATACCAGTGTTCTGTCACAACAAAATGGTTAAATGTAAAAATTCCCTAAACACAGTCCTATCTGTGCAGTTGCCAGTCAGTAAATGCTCACTGTTTTTTTTTTTTTTACTAACAATCTCACATGTCTGAAATGTCTTACACACATCAAGGCATTTAAAACAGTACCATATTTACCTCAGAAACTGTACTTCTGCGTGTCTTCTTCTTCATTTTCAGAAGAAAGACAAGCTCAAAAGAATAAATAACATGATACAAATTGAGGTTCAGCGGCTAATTGGCATTAAATGGGGCACTTAATTGGCATCGAGTGCAGTGAGAAAACACTCATATCTCACTTCATCTTCATTAGCAGGAAAAACTGATGTGATTTGATGGTGTGTGTGTGTGTGTGTGTGTGTGTGTGTGTGTGTGTGTGTGTGTGTGTGTGTGTGTGTGTGTGTGTGTGTGTGTGCGTGCGTGTGCGTGTGTGTGTTTCAAAAGAAACAGTAACCAGTAAGCAATGATAACTACAATTAGCGCCTTGCGATTTTACGACCAGTCGCTTTGCGTTTTACGTACATGAGTGTTCTCCTGATGTCAAAAACACTTTACAACAATGCTTCATATCTGGCTGCAGAGAAACTACACACCTTAATATGTGGACGTATCAAACAACAGTGTAGTGTTGCAGTTTCCACAGACGTCTTAGGGAAACTTTTTGTGTGTTTCTCTCCATGTGCACGGGTTTTCCAGCAGACTTCTCTCACAGTGTTTTGAATTCTAGTTGTGTCCCGGTTTGTGTGTGTGGTTCTGTGTCTCTCTGAGTTGCCTCTGTGATTGACAGATGGCCTGTCGAGTCCGGCCTTTTTCCCCATGGTATTAGCTCCAACTCTGAAAACTGGTCCTGATATCGTAGTGTGATCTGACCTTGAACAATTTTGACGTAAAATTACTTTTTTATGTCTACGACACCCTAAAAATTTGCATACATTATTTGCATTTTTACAAACTTTGAGCTTTGACGTCATGGCCAAAAACTTCAAAGACTTTGGATTTCTTTGCATCAATGCCGGTTACGTTACCATTTCTTCCAGGTGTCCGTGAGATGTTATACACCTGTATCATAGATTTCTTGCAAGCATAAAAACCAAATTAACATAATCTGAAGACAAGATAAATATTTCTAGAAGAATGAAAGAAGCAGGTAAAATGTTCATTTTGGTTTGCCATGACATCCCTCAGAAATTATTTTGTTTTCAAGGCCAAACACAAAATCTGTGAGGATTTCCTAGCTTGAAATGGAGGTTGTTTTCAGGGCATTTCTGTGTGGAATTTGTATTGTATGTTCTCCATTTCTGTGTGCCCAAAAACATGCCTAAGAGGTTTATTTGGAATTGTGAATTGCTTATAAGGATGAATGTTTGTGTGTGCGTGCGTGTGTGTGTGTGTGTGTGTGTGTGTGTCAGGCCATTTGTTCTGTGAATGACCGAATGGTGTGTCCTGAGCTGATATTATGTTCAAAACCAAACCTGTGTTGTTTTTCTGAATCAGAGGTATACCAGTAAACTTGGCATGATTTGGAGTGTGTATCCTGTTCCCATTTTCTTTCTTTCTTTCAGTCTGGAGGCATTAGAGACCAGACCATTTTAATCTGTTGTATTTCTTTTGCTAATCAATAATGTAGCTCGGCTCTGCTGCTTTAAGAAGAGATCTTATTCAGCATTATGTCTGTGTCTTGTTGGCTGCAGCTTGAGGCTCAGTAGCAGATGTTTCATCACTGGCGTGTTGCGTTTCAGACTTGGATGTTTAATTTAAAAAAAAAATAAATAAAGCTCTTCGTTTTCATTCATCAACAAGCAGTTTCTGTTTGACAGTGCATCACAGACTCTTCCTGTTTTGAATCTGGAAGAATCTGGTCAAAAATGAACAAATGCACTGTGGTCTGTAGTCCCACAGTGAACTTTTCTCACAGAAACATGTCGGGAGTTTTAGGGATTCCACTATCTTCCCTCTGTTGGTCCAATCACCAGAGAAGCAGGGCCTTACTTCGATTTCAGGAGACATGTACACAAATTTAAAGCAAAAGAGGACTTAATATGCAAGGTGGAAAGAAAATGCTTTTGAGATTTAACCTCCAGTGTTTTGGCCCAAACCATTTTAGTTGTATTATGAGGATAAAACAGTTATTTTGAAAAAAAAAAATCCAGTGGTTTCCATTATCAAAGTTTATTGTACTTTTAAGGTAACTTTGTTTTCAACTATGGTAAAATAACTTTGCATGGCTCCTACTTTGTGAGCGTCTCTCAGCCACAGAGCGAACGCTACACAGAAACGATGTAGGAATCAGTGTTCGCTAAGAGCAATCACTGTGACAGCCTGGAGAAGAAATGGCTTCTTATCCCGGCCTCGGTGTGTGCTTTATGATAATAGTTCTAAACTCATTTCTCTGTCATGAAATGTGTTGGTTTGTGGTTTGCTGGTGAAACACGGGCAGACAAACATGCAGAAGACAAAGAGAAAGGGGGCTAGCCTGGTGGATGGACAGGTAGCTAATGTTATATATAAGAACTCCCAGGGACTCGCTGCAGCGCAGAGCGGAGCACCTGGGGACGCAGCAGCCATATGTTTAAGCTTTGTCTCGTCCTACAAAACTCAGTCTGCCCTTCACGTGATTTGTCAAAGGGCCGTGCACAGTGACAGGTACAGGGTACAGGAGGACCTGAGATACTGAGACACACTGCAACTAAAGGGGAGAGGTGGATGGAGGCAGAACGGCCGGAGGAAGGGAGGGTGGGAGCGAGCAGCGAACGCTGAGGTGGGAAGACTGAAAAGAAAGGGGGGAGCAGGGTTAAAATACTGTGGAGCCTGGAGAAGCAGCAGGAGGGAGAGAAACTGGCCAGAGACTTAAGTGTGTTAGGCAGCAAAAATGAGTGTGTCTGGGGGAGATCTGTGGAGAAATTTAGGACACACTGAAGCAGAGAAGAGGAAAGAAGGACTGTGAGAAACAAGCAGGTAGAGCACAGCAGCAGCGGGGAAAGTTGAGATGTGGAGGTTAAGAATCAAAGCGCCTTCGGGCTCACTTTTCCTTCTTTTTTTTTTTTCTATTCTCCCTCCACTCGTGCTTCCCTTGTCCCGTCTTTCAGTCCCTCTACCTCCCACCAACCCACAGCTCCCCTCTCCGCCGCCGCCCCCCCACTCATTCTGTCCTTCTGTGCAGGGGGTTGAGGCGCTGAACAGATTATGGCGTAATTAAGGCGCTAAAGCAGCACATTATCCACCTGGTGGCTTATCCGGGGTGGCTAGCGCCGCGGCTAGGCTAATCAGCCTGTGTGTGTGTGTGTGTGTGTGTGTGTGTGTGTGTGTGTGTGTACCCATTTGTGCATGGTGTCATTTGTACATAGGCACACTTTGCATGTCTTTGAGTGCGCATCTCATTCACATTGTGTGTGTGTGTGTGTGTGTGTGTGTGTGTGTGTGTGTGTGTGTGTGTGGTAATATGTGAGAGACACCTTGAGGGGGTATGAAGGTGATGATGGTCAAGTCAAAGCCTGTCTGAACTATAAACAAGATGAAATAAATACAGCCTATTTGTGTTGGCAGGTGTGTAAATTAGATAATTAATATTAGATTAACAAGATTTATCGTTAAAATTTTTTTAAACGGAATGACACGGATATTATTTTCACTTTTACACTGCAATAAAATTCACTCTGCTGATGAAACGAGGAACATTGGATCAACTTAAAAGCGTTTTTTTTTTTTTTCTGGTAGTTTATCAATATGTGCTGTGCCACATGTGGTCGATTTGTTGTTTAAAAGAGGTTTTGCAAACTATTGGAAAAATACAAAAATGGAAGTAGCTATATGTTGTCTGTGCTTTCAAAGCATTTTCCCTGATGAAGTGCACAAAAGTAGAAATGTTTTCCATGGATTTCATGCTTAAGAAAGGCTTTCCTCTCACATCCCTGAAGACATCAAATAATATATATATGTAATATTAAAATGCAAAATTTCCTCCTAAAAGTGCAAATTAACATTACATTTTCTGATCAGATATGTATCCTCCTGTCAACACTAAGCAGTTGTTATTAAAGTCTGAGTTTGCAGTTTTTAATTACTTGAACAAGAACTGAAATACTGCTCTACTTCGTAATTGGACAACTTATGAGAAGATGCAATGGGGAAACCTCACCTGGTTTTTGCTACAGCTTAATAAATCTGAGAGAATTTCAATTAAATAATAACAGAAAGCATCAATACAGCAAGGCTGAGTCACTGTCAAGGACATCGTTTTCACATTCAGTGCAGGGTGCGACATATGTGATGCGTCTGCAGCGCCGATTAGAATATGACTGTACTGTCTGCACTGAGGCAGCATATGGTCCAAGAGTCTTCTGCAAATTTTTAATCATCAATAAATGTTTAAAGGAAAAAATATCTGACATCTTTAATATCTGCATATGTATATTTCCAGGAAACCAAAAGGATGAGGATTTTTAAAGACTCGATCTGACTGAGACTCAGCCCAGCATTTGAATGTTTCTCTTCTTGTGGCGATCTGTGTGTGGATTATTAGCCAGACTTCTGATCATCATCATATTTATTTCAATGAGATTCATGACATACAAACATCAGCTAAAAAGTAAAAACACTGAGGAAACTTATTTAGAATTCATTTGAATAACATTTCCAGTCTTTTAACATTTTTTTCTTTTTAAACATGGACATTTCACTCAGTGTAAAATATGGATCTAACACAAAAAATACAAGCATTCTCCCTTAGTAAGGCCTTTTTAATTCTAAATAATTATTATTTAATTTGGCTATAAGCATTCAAGCTTCTGCAGTCTGCATTCAAGGCTGCAGCGCTGATCATGGTGTTTGGTCACATCTGGATTTCTATTTTTAGACTAGAATCCCAGTCAGATTAATGTCATCGCCCAAAGCACAAAATAAACAAATTTTATCCAGAAACTCCTTCATTTAAAAGGTTAATAAATATATTTTTAACATTTGTGTGATGGAGGGACAGCATCTGTGCAGCAGCATCATTTCTGTGACATATTTTGAAAATAAAATAGTGATAGGTGGGAAATTGAACACTATAAATTCTGAAGTCATTTCGTCCATGTGTTTTGCTACTTTGTGTTTTAAATAATTGCAATGAAATTGAAACATGACTATATCCAGCACAATGTCACGGCTGCGTGCAAATACACTGTCCGGTTATTCATCTGACCTTGAATAAATGTAGTAATCATACTATTAAATGTTTTGATGCAATAAGAAAAATGCACCACTCGTCCTATATTCCCTCTTCATAATTGATTTCTTTAACAATTTTTCGTTGCTTTAAATTTGTTTAATCATCCATTCGATGCTGATGTAAGTCACTGTGATTGTTTGAAGAAAAAAAAATAAACTCCACTTGAAATAACAGTAAAAACAACATTCAGCTGTTAGTCTCAAAGCTGTGATTGTATTTTTGTACATTTTGGAAATTTGTATGTGCACTTTAGACTTCCTGGGAATGTGAGCTGCTGAGTTTTATATTCTGCTTGTTCCATGTGCCTCGTAGAAGTTTAGGAGCCAAACAACAGCTTTCAAAACTATCTGAACCCACAGGAGCCTCCAGCTCGGGCATCTGGTTAAATCTATGAATTATGTGGAAAGATGAAGTTATGATAAAGAAGAAAAAGGAATCCTGGCCCTGTCTCTCTCTCCCCTGATGATCTAGTGCGCTCTTTTTTTGTTTCTAACTTTACTTTATGCGTGGTTGTTCTGTAGCTATTCTGGTGCTGGATGTGCTGGATGACTCCGTCTGCCAGCTCAAAGACAAAGAAGGACGGTCATTAGACTCCTCTGTAACGCCAGGTACTGTACGGCCCTCTCGCTCAGCGCTCTTCTCTCTTTCTGTCTTTTCCTAATACACACACTTTCCATCTTTCTTGTTCTATTTTTCTGTTTCTCCACACACACATACATATACATGCATGCTTTCATCCTGCGCTGAGGCCGGCGGTCCACAGCGGAGCCCTCCACTATTTCCTGGTATAGAGCTCCATCTACAGGACTCAGCTCCTGCTCCCTGCTTTCACAGGATTATTATTTAAACTCAGCAACATGGCTGTTTCCTGATTAACGTCTGTGATGACTGACTCCTGTCAACACGCATACTTGCAATTGAAACTTCTTGGGAGTGTTTTATAGATCAAAAATTTCATCTTTTTAAAATAGTTACATT